>NC_137100.1:67985120-68155120 GCF_949357685.1 Gobio gobio | reverse complement strand
CTTAGCGTTAGCGTTAGCCCCTGCATTGCTAATGACATTAACTCTGTGAATGTGTCTTGATTGACTCTGCAGAGTTCCAGAGGATCCGGTCGGCCTGAGCTCGGCTTCTGTGTACGGAGTGGAGCAGAACGACGACTCCGGCCCGGCTGAAGTCATGGAGAAAGACATCAAACCCAGAAACATGAAGGCGGACATGACAGAACAACTGGCCCAATATGACCTGAACACCTACTCAAGTAAGACACACATGTTTTTAATGATAGAAGCTCCTCCAATACAGAATAATGAATGACCAACCATTGAGACCCAAGGAAACGTGCAGATTTTGACTAATCATTACACACCACTCCAGCCGACCAATCAGAGCACAGTGTGCTTTTCAGAAGGAGGGGCTTCATAGAGACAGGAAGTAAACAGAGTTACTGACAGACTGGGAAGAGAGGAGCCGCAACACTGGAGAATATGAGGAGATAATCAACACTCAAGCTGGAAAACCTGCTCTAGTAGAGTCAGAAACACACTATATGAAGATATTAAAAATAAAAGTTGATGGTTCCAATGGTTTTCAAAATGGAGGTTCTTTGGTATCGCTGTGAAAGAGAGTGAAGGGCGATTCAAGAACCCATACTGTAAAGAGACCCAAGATGATAGCTTCGCATCAGTTAGCGGAGTGAGCTGTGCTTTAGCCAGGGCTCCACATTAACGCTTGTCCGGGACAAGTGGATTTTCTGAAGGGGCAAGTGAAAAACAATTTTAAAAAAGTATCCTGGTTAAAACGTCAAAACAAAAAATAACCAGGGAATCACCAGAGTGCAGTAATGATTCTGCATCAGTGTAAGTGGAGATTGATATGGATAATAATATAAAACTAACTGACGTTAACAAGGTTGAGCTGATGAGGCTCGCGCAGTCTCTCCAGGAGAAAATCGAGAACAAATTAGCGCCGCTCACACACAGAAACTCAGTGAACATACACAGTTAAAATTGTGCAGTTTTTATATTTATAACATATGATACAGTTAAGCAACGTCACACTAACAAGAGTGTGTTTTCCTGAATAACATCACGACTGAACATGACACTGATTTCATACGCCAGTTCCATAAACAATTAAACATTAAGTCACTTACATTTTAGAAGTAATATTGACTGTTTTTGTTTTATTTCAGCAGCGAAAATAGTTCCAAACAAAGATCACAGCATCAGTGTGTGTTAGTGAATGATTCAGTGTTTAAATGAATCGGTTGAATCAAAGATTCAATGGCCTATTCGCAAACGACTGCCAAATTCTTGAATGATTCAGCCGTTTCACTGAATCGACTCAATGACTCGCTCATTCAGACGGTCACTTGCTGCCGCCTACTGGTGCTTTAGATCATCTTTCCAACATTTCTTATTTGTATATTCAAAAATATTTAAAATAATCTCATAACATTATTTAATGCAGTTGTAATTTTTCAGTGTAAATTATTTAATTTGATTGGTAACAGCCTATAGTGTCTTATTCTAATTTAATTTATAGATCAAATTTAAGAATATAAAAGGAAAGCCGAAGCATACCCTATATTTAATAAGATTATGGAAAAATGCCCTTTATAAAAAGGTACAAATATGCATATTTTAAATATGTCAAAGCTGATTGAGAACACTGGTGAGAATATTGCTTCAGTATAGATTATATTTACAATAAAAATCTGTTTTACTCGGACAAGTGAATGACAGATTTACTTCAGCGTGTGAACCGGCTTAATGTCCAGCCCTGGCTTTAGCTCATGTGTGCTCTGTCATTTGTGTTTCTTCCCAGTTGAAAGTGACTCGGGAGCATCTGTACCCAGTCCAGAGGTTTTCCAGGACGCTCTGTCCAAAAAACAGCGCCGCCCGCAGGATGATGAGCGCAGGAGGAAGGATCAGGGTCCTCCGGTGAGGAGTCGCTTGGGCTCATGGCCTCTGTTCCCCAGATTTTGACTGTTTAAAGTAGGGATGCACGATATTGGATTTTTGCCAATATCCGATATTTTTCAACTCATTTTGGTCGATATCGATACCGATATATGTTTATTTTTTCCCTTTGTTTGGAAACCACCATTTTGAGCAAAAAAATTTTGGTTTCAGGTTTCTGAGGTCTCCTTACTAAAAGGATACTTGTTAAAGATAAATAAATATTAAAAAGGTTTTTATAATAAGAGTATATTAAAAGCGCTGAAAATGACAATAATAAAGTCAGTAATTTTTCACCCCAGACAGATGCAGTTGTAACCTAAATATTTTATTTTTGGATTTAATGTTTGTGCACGTGGCATGGGATCAGCTGATGCTGTATTTAGCTTCAGATAAAAACATATACAATTATTTTAACCTCTTAACTGTCACCGTTGGGACGCCTGGTGCTCTTTTTTTGATCGCCTTTTTTTCATATCATATATTTAAGTAATTATCACAAATTAGGTATCATTTGAAAGCTTACAAACTCAAAATTCATCCTGTGAAAACCGTTTTGAAATCGGACATTGTGTTGCCATGGAAACGTTACTTTAAATTATTCTAGTGGGCTCCTCCCCTAGTGGGCGCTGTCATGTTTCATATTACAACAATTATTTTAACTACTTTATATTCAAAATCTTTTCCAATCTTGACAAAACGCATATTGTCGGAAAGGTCTGAGTCTCAAGGGTCCATATTTGGTGACTGTTTTGTGATGGAAGTAATATTTGGACAGAAATTTACAGGAAAATGCATCAAAACAACAATAAATGGAATTTGAATGACACCCGGTGGCTATTTTTGGTACAGCACCCTAAACAAAATCTCATGGGAACTTCAATTTTTGTGATATCAACTTCAAATTTGGAACACAAATTGGTTAGACATATGGCTTTGATTTTATAGTAATTTTAGAGTAAATTCTTTTTTGTAAAATATATATTTTATATGAAATAAAAAATATTTAGTACAGTATTTTTCATTTACAGTAAATTTAAACTTCCATAACTATTTCATACTTTCATATTTTGAATTACTTTCACTTCAGCAATAATCTGCAGAATGTCGTCTTTAAAACGAGACCAAACTTTGGTCTATATTCCAAAGCATTCTTGAATTACAGCCCTTAAGTTTGGATAGTGCATTTTCATGTGTATTCTCAAAAAGGGGGGTGACAGTTAAAGGGTTAAAGCTCCATGGATTATTTTTCATCATCCATTTCATAAAATTATTACAGATTAATAAACTGTATATAAAAGTATTTAATTTACAAGTGTCATGCTTGTGCTTTGACATCATTACTGCTTTATTTATTCAGAAAAATAAGTAACTTCTATTTATTTGTGTATTCTACTTTTCATTTTATTACTGTAACAACAGCGCCCGCATTAAATAGGCTATATATAACATTCTCCCGGTCGGGCACTAGGACCTGGAGGAGCTTCAGCTGCTGTGGAGGCTGCGCGCGCTAGAGAGTGGAGACGCGATTGGGCTTGTTTTGGGCTAATTTTGTTGTGAAAACCTGGCAATCCTGCGTTGATTCACAAATCCAAGGCAGCATTTAAAAACTGTTAATATAAATCACCATACATGCAATGCACTTGCTTGTTTTCACTTCAAGAATGAGCACATGATCTTATCGCTATAGCAGTCCTTGCACACGTGAGTTATTGCAGGCGCATATCAACACGTTATCGACAAGGCAAATCTGCATTTTTTCATATCGGCCAATGCCGATTTTTATACTTTAAGCGTTTATCGGCCGATTCCGATGTGGTGCCGATAATATCGTGCATCCCTAGTTTGAAGTTGTCGCTTGCCTGCAGTCTGAAGTTTGGTTTGTGCACCTGAAGGGTTCTGTGAAGAACAGGACGATTGCTTCGAAGATGCCTCCACGGTTTGCTAAGAAGCAGGGCAGCATGTCCCTCGAGCAAGCCGAAGAGACGCTCTCCGCCAGCAGCTTGGGCACGGAGATCTGGGAGACCAACAGCACAGGTAAAGCTCAGATGATGAGAGTGTGACTAGCGTATCGCTCTCAAGACACTCACTCACTCTGTTTTCCTCCTCAAGCTCTGACTGTCCAGTCGTCAGCCGGAGATTCGTGGACTAAACAGGTTTCCTACACGGGAAGCGAACCCAATTCAGAGGTGCAGGTCATTCTTCTTTCTTCAAATCTCTTGCTGTTTTTGTAGGGCTGGGTTGATATTTGGGGTTGTCATTAAATACTCAACTGCAATTCACCCGTGTCGAGTACGGGCTGCGTTCTGCTCCACATGAACGGTTATCGTTTACATGTATGGAGCGTCTCAAACCCATCAATCTCATCTGGGAACACTGTGTGTCATTTCATCAGATGTGTAAGTAAATCATTTATAAAGCAACGCCAACACTGGAGAATACGCCCAATATGAAAATTATTCGGAATTTCAAAATAAGTGTAAACCTCTGTTTTGCTGTCCACATGCTCTTATTCAAGAAGTTACATTATTTCTATTTTAAAGAAGTTGCCAAATATTAAATTAATTATCGTAAAATGTATAGTAAATTAAATCTCGTTTGGCCAGGATTTGATCATGCTGTAAAGTGTAACAACACCAGGCCGTTTGTTAAAGGGCTGGGTATCGATTCCGATGTTCTATTCAACTCAATGAATATACATTTTACATTTATGCATATGGCAGACGCTTTTATCCAAAGGTACACATTTTACATTTGGTCAGTTCTTGCTTTCCCTGGGAATCGAACCCATGAACCCGCTCTACTGTTTGAGCAACTATAAATTTAATACAAATACTATAAAAAAGAACAGTGAACAAGTTTACAAGTGGGTTATTAAAAAGATATTAAGAGCCACAAAATTATATATTAAACTCTTTATTTTAGGTACACTTGGGTACATTAAAACAGAACCCATCTCTATATTTCAAGTGCATACAAATATATTAAATGTATCGAATGCATTTTTTTATAGATATTGATTACGTGTCTATGGTGATACATTGTTATTTTATTTTAATAAAAAAAAAAAAAAAAAGTATAATAAAAAGAACCGGTAAGAATACTGTTAAAGTACCGGATCGATAAGCAGTATGGGTAAGAGTAAAACCTTAACGATACCGATTCCTATTAGTAATACAGTGGACATTAGCAGATTGGGTTAGCATGTTGATTTACGGTGCGCGCCCCTAAAATTTCTGGTTGTGCCCCTAAAATTTCCCTGGTGAAACAAGTTAGTCTGGAGCCCTGCTGACGTAATCTCCTTAGAATTTCCTCAAGTTTACTTCAAAATGTAAAACACAAATAAAGATAATGTTTTCAGTTATATTCTATTACATTGGAACCTAGATATAACAATGTATAAATTTGTAATCCTACAAATACGAAGCAGAATTTTCAACATCATTACTCCAGTGTCACATGATCCTTCAGAAATCATTCTAATATGATTTATTATTGATGATTAAATTCAGCTTTGATCACCGGAATAAATTATATTTGAAAGTATATAATTTATTTTAAATTGTAGTGATAGTTCACAATATTATCTGTATTTTTGTTGTCTTTCAAAAACAAAAAATAGGCATATTTCCAAACGTACCGGTACTGTATATTCAAATGAATCAAATTGATTTGAGGATATATGGAATTAAATGGCAAGCTTGTGAATCGACACCAAATGGGGAGGTAATGCGCACTTTTGCGTTCGGGATCCCTCATTGGCTGAGATAACGTCACGTCCTGTCCTGTCCTCCAGGACTCAGATGCAGGGCCCGAGCAGAGTAAAGAACACAAACCCGGCCCCATCGGCAACGAGCGCTCGCTGAAGAACCGCAAGGGCTCTGAGGGCCTGGAGCGGCTGGAGGGCCCCATCACCCCCGTCAATGGAGTGGATATTCACGTGGACAACGTCCTTCCTGTGCCGCCCATTGAGTTTGGCGTCAGCGCGAAGGACTCGGACTTCAGCCTCCCTCCGGGGTCCACACCAGTGCCCGTGTCCAACCCAGTCACCAAACTGCAGGATGCTCTCGCTGGGAATGTGCGTACATGAGTCTTCCGCGTTAGCTGTGTGTGACGCGTGGAGTGTTTACACGCGTGTTCTTGTTGTTTGTGCACAGGCGGGCCTGACTCAAGCCATCCCGATGCTCCGCAGAGACCATCTCCAGCCCGGCATCAACCTCAACCCCATCAGCTTCCCCAGTGCGGACCTCACGCTCAAGGTAAAGCTCTCTCTGCGGACGGGCTCTATCCCACACCTGCACACTTCTCGCTTTTCGGCCACAATCGCCGTTTTCTTGGTCAATTGGGTCATTTACGTGAATCGCGTAGAACCGGAGAGTTTTTGTTTATCTTTAAAGGGTAAGTTCACCCAAAACTGTAAATTGTGTGATTAATGACTGAGCCTCATGTGGTTGGACACCCGTCAGACCTCCGTTCATCTTCAGACACAAATGAAGATATTTTAGTGTAAATCTGATGCTCTGAAAGGCCTCCATTGGCTCAACTTTACACTCTCAAGACCCTTAAAAGACACTAAAGACTAAAGTTACAAAGTCCATCTCACTACAGCGGCTCTAAAATAACTTTATGAAGACGAGAATAGTTTTTGTGCGCATAAAAACCCTAAATAACGACTTATATAGAGATGACGATTTCAAAACAAGGCATCATGAAGCTTAGAAGCGTTATGAATCAGCGAGTCGATTCAGCGGTTCAAAGCGTTATGAATCAGTGAGTCGATTCAGCAGCTCAGAGCGTTATGAATCAGTGAGTCGATTCAGCAGTTCGGAGCGTTATGAATCAGCGAGTCGATTCAGTGGTTCAGAGCGTTATGAATCAGCGAGTCGATTCAGCGGTTCAGAGCGTTATGAATCAGCGAGTCGATTCAGCGGTTCAGAGCGTTATGAATCAGCGAGTCGATTCAGCGGTTCAGAGCGTTATGAATCAGCGAGTCGATTCAGCAGTTCAGAGCGTTATGAATCAGCGAGTCGATTCAGTGGTTCAGAGCGTTATGAATCAGCGAGTCGATTCAGCGGTTCAGAGCGTTATGAATCAGCGAGTCGATTCAGCGGTTCAGAGCGTTATGAATCAGCGAGTCGATTCAGCGGTTCAGAGCGTTATGAATCAGCGAGTCGATTCAGCGGTTCAGAGCGTTATGAATCAGCGAGTCGATTCAGCGGTTCAGAGCGTTATGAATCAGCGAGTCGATTCAGCGGTTCAGAGCGTTATGAATCAGTGAGTTGATTCAGCGGTTTGAATCGCCAAATTTCAGCAGTTTGACACGCGATCCGAATTATGATTCGACTCACTGATTCATAACGCTCTGAACCGCTGAATCGACTCGCTGATTCATAATGCTTCTAAGCTTCATGATGCCTTGTTTTGAAATCGTCATCACTATATAAGTCGTTATTTAGGGTTTTTTTGCGCACTAAAACTATTCTCGTCTTCATAAAGTTATTGTAGAGCCGCTGTAGTGAGATGGACTTTGTAACTTTAGTCTTTAGTGTCTTTTAAGGGTCTTGAGAGTGTAAAGTTGAGCCAATGGAGGCCTTTCAGAGCATCAGATTTACACTAAAATATCTTCATTAGTGTCTGAAGATGAACGGAGGTCTGACGGGTGTCCAACCACATGAGGCTCAGTCATTAATGACACAATTTACATTTTTGGGTGAACTAACCCTTTAACATAGAAATCACTCGCGGCAGACGCTCTATTCGTGTTTGGTGTGAACGCAGCATAACATGTTCCTCAGCAGCGTCGCTCTGTCGCCCTCAGATGGAGTCTGCGCGTAAGGCGTGGGAAAACTCTCAGGCTCTTCCGGAGCAGGGATCCCCGGGCGGCGCGGGATCCATCTCTCAGCCGGCCTGCAGTGTGGGCTCGTCCAGCGGGGTCAGCTACAGCTCCTTCGGCGGAGTGTCTATGCCACCCATGCCCGTGGCATCCGTCGCTCCGTCGGTCTCCATGCAAGGTCCGTGTCTCGTTCATCTCTCACACTCTCATGTGCTGTGATGGCGTACGGCTCTAAATACTGTTCTGGGATCTGTGTGTGTGTCGCAGGCAGTCACATCCCTCCTCTGTATCTGGACGGCCATGTGTTTCCTAGTCAGCCGCGGCTCGTGCCGCCCTTGACTCAGCAGCCGAGCTACCAGCAGGTACGTCAGGCGTCATTAAAGATCAAAAATTAAACTTTTATCATTAAAGGATTAGTTCACTTTTTAAATAAACTTTTGCTGATAGTTTCCTCACCCCCATATCATCCAAGATGTCCATGTCTGTCTTTCTAAAGTCGAAAAGAAATTGAGGTTTTTGATGAAAACATTCCAGGATTGTTCTCCAAATAATGGACTTCAATGGGCTCCAAACGGTTCAAGGTCCAAATGACAGTCTTAGTGCCGCTTTAAACGAATGAATAAGGGTCTGATCTAGCCAAAACCATCAGTTTCTGAGAGAAACCCAGCAGTATTTATGCTATTATTTTACCTCTTATCAGACGAGCGTGATCATCCGCCATAACTTCCGCTAAGTGAGGTCAAATACGATCGGGGTCATAGATATATACATAGATGCCTCATTAGCGACTGCACGGATCAGTCGAATGAGGCATCTACGATCAATATATCTATGACCACGCTCATATTTTGACCTCACTTAGCGGAAGTTATGTCTGAGCTCAGATGATCACGCTCGTCTGATAAGAGGTAAAATAATAGCATAAATACTGCTGATGGTTTGGCTAGATCAGACCCTTATTCATCATCTGGTATCGTTTGAAGCTGCACTGGACCTTGAACCGTTTGGAGCCCATTGAAGTCCATTATATGGAGAACAATCCTGGAATGTTTCCATTCATTTCTTTTCGACTTTAGAAAGACAGACATGGACATCTTGGATGACATGGGGGTGAGGAAACTATCAGCAAAAGTTTATTTAAAAGTGAGCTAATCCTTTAATTCCTCTCCCTCATGTCAAACCCGTCAGACCTTCGTTCATCTTCAGACACAAATGAAGATCTTTCTGCAGTGTGAAGAACACTTTCAAGGGCCAGAAAGGAAGTAAAGACATGGTTAAAATAGTCCATGTGACTCCAGTGGTTCAGTCTTAATGTGATGAAGAGATGGGAATACGTTCACAAATAACCACTTTATTCAACAATTTCATTCTAGCCTGTTTTTTTGCGCACTAAAGTATTCTCATGTCACATGGGCTATTTTAACCAAGCCTTTCTAGCCCCAGTGTTCATCACATTGCAGTCTATGGAGGGGTCAGAGAGCTCTGGGGTCATCAGAAATATGTGTGTCTGAAGATGAACGAAGGTTTGACATGAGGATTTAATGACAGGATTTACACTTTTGGTTGAACTAACCCTTTTATCTTGTTTCTGAACTGCGGTTTGTGCCTCATATAGTCTGATATAATGAGAATATGGAGGAAAAAAAACTGCTTAATTTCATTCAGAGAAGCAAACTGAGCAGAAATATGTAATTTGGATGCTGATATATGAAGTTCTGCTGTAAATCGGTGAGATCTGTTTAATGGTACAGCGGATGCTTGCATGAAATGCATATTAATATCTGCCAATAATGTCTTTAGTAAGATGATATTTAAATGTGGTGATCAAAGCTCTGACAGATTTATACTCATGATTTTTATACTAAAAGCCTTTCACTCACTAAAGTCCGAACGTTCAATCAGACGGCAGAAGGACTGTAGGAGTGCCACAGGTTTCCCAGCAATGCTTTTGATCATTTGGAAGCCTTGGATATGCATCAGTAATGGGGTTAATGTTGTGTGTGTGTGTGTGTGTGTGTGTGTGTGTGTGTGTGTGTGTGTGTGTGTTCAGGCCACCCCGCAGCAGATCCCCATCTCTCTGCACACGTCTCTACAGGCTCAGGCTCAGCTGGGTCTGCGAGGAGCTCTGCCCGTGTCTCAGTCTCAGGAGATGTTCAGCTCCATGCCTCCCTTCAGGTAACTCACGCCTGCTCTTCACTTCGCTTCCATGCTTTGTGTATGCAGACATAATCATGAAGACTTGCTCAGAACTAGTGTTAGACCGATATATCGGCCGATATTTGCCGATATTTTTCCCCGCATTATTTCCAGACAGGCGTCCACAGGGCAGCTCTCACCGTCTTCAAACTCTCTCGCTCTCCCTCGCGCATATTAATCAAAATCAGCTGAGAATTGACACGATGGTAAAAGGTGGAAAGACTGAAGTTTCACGTGGAGCATTGGGAGATTTTCTCCTGAATTACCGCTGGTGTTGCTCCACAAGAGATTCAGTGAAGTGCACCTACACTCTAAACAATGCTGGGTTGAAAATGGACTAACCCAGCAATTGGGTTGTTTTAAGCAAACATTTAACCCAACCGCTGGGTCAAAACAACCCAATTGCTGGGTTAGTCCATATTCAACCCAACTTAGGTTATTTTTAACCCAGCATTTTTTTTAATGTAACCATTAAATAACTAGGTTGTAAATAGTTTTAAAATTAAAGGGTTAGTTCAGCCAAAACTGTAAATTGTGTCATTAATGACTGAGCCTCATGTGGTTGGACACCCGTCAGACCTCCGTTCATCTTCAGACACAAATGAAGATATTTTAGTGTAAATCTGATGCTCTGAAAGGCCTCCATTGGCTCAACTTTACACTCTCAAGACCCTTAAAAGACACTAAAGACTAAAGTTACAAAGTCCATCTCACTACAGCGGCTCTACAATAACTTTATGAAGACGAGAATAGTTTGTGCGCAAAAAAACCCTAAATAACGACTTGTATAGTGATGACGATTTCAAAACACGGCATCATGAAGCTTCGAAGCGTTATGAATCAGTGAGTCGATTCAGCGGTTCAGAGCGTTATGAATCAGTGAGTCGATTCAGCGGTTCAGACCGTTATGAATCAGTGAGTCGATTCAGCGGTTCAGAGCGTTATGAATCAGTGAGTCGAATGATGATTCGGATCGCCTGTCAAACCGCCAAACTGCTGAAATTTGGCGATTCAAACTGCTGAATCGACTCACTGATTCATAACGCTCTGAACCGCTGAATCGACTCACTGATTCATAACGCTCTGAACCGCTGAATCGACTCACTGATTCATAACGCTCAGAACCGCTGAATCGACTCACTGATTCATAACGCTCAGAACCGCTGAATCGACTCGCTGATTCATAACGCTTCGAAGCTTCATGATGCTGTGTTTTGAAATCGTCATCACTATATAAGTCGTTATTTAGGTTTTTTTTGCGCACAGAAACTATTCTCGTCTTCATAAAGTTATTGTAGAGCCGCTGTAGTGAGATGGACTTTGTAACTTTAGTCTTTAGTGTCTTTTAAGGGTCTTGAGTGTAAAGTTGAGCCAATGGAGGCCTTTCAGAGCATCAGATTTACACTAAAATATCTTCATTAGTGTCTGAAGATGAACGGAGGTCTGACGGGTGTCCAACCACATGAGGCTCAGTCATTAATGACACAATTTACAGTTTTGGGTGAACTAACCCTTTAAGTATAGTGCAGTCAGTGTGATGCACTTTATTATGCTGCTCGCTTGTTGATACTGTGCAATAGTGTAATTATATTATTTATGCTTAAATATTTATTTTCACCACTGAACTTTTTTTTTTTTTTTCTTGTTCTACCTCACCTGTTTTTACTATTTGTTAAATAGTTTTTTTTTTAGTTCAATAAATGTTCCTTTTTTTAAATTATCATCATGATCATTGTGTCATTTTTATGATGTAAATTGAGGGAGCAAAAGCAGCATCGGCTCCAAATATTGGCAGCTCGTATCGTCATCGGCTAAGGCTGATGAAAAAAATCCACATCGGTCGACCCCTGAACAATGGATAGATGTGGCCGCTTGTCACATGACTGCTGAACACACTACTGACACAATCTAGAGAATATACACTAAGAAAAAAAAAAGATAAAGACTTTTGTTTTTAATTCTGGGCATTGGCAAATTTTACATTTTGATTGATTCACAACTTCAGAACTGAAACGGCGTCAGTGATTTCTCTTGATCCGAGCGCTCTGACTCTCCTGCAGGTCTCAGGTGTACATGCACCCTAACCTGTCTCAGCCCAGTCCCATGGTGCTCTCTGGCGGAGCGGCTCTCAAAGGGCCTTACTCCGCTTTCCCCGGCATGCAGCCGTCAGACATGGTGAAGCCGCAGTCGGGCTCCCATTACCAGCCCATGAACGGCAGCCAGCAGCTGGTGTATGATGGGCCCATGAGCCAGGGGCCAGGGATGAGCACGTCTCAGCTCATGGACTCGCAGCTCATACAGGCAAGACACACACACACACACACACACACACACACACACACACACACACACACTCACACACTCTCTCTCACACACACACACACACTCACACTCACACACTCTCTCACACACACACACACACACACATGCAATATGGTCACGGTCAGGAGGATTTCTGCGATGTCAGAAAAAGTGTAGGCTGCTGAAATGGTCATGCACACAGACCGTAGTCGGGTTAGACGCCATATTGAATGAAAACGTGACTTTATAAAGGTTCTAATTTTCACAACATTCAAAACTAATACTACAGACGTTTGGTCAGCTGATCAATCGGTGTGTTAAACACCAGTCAGGGTTCCCACGCTTCTTGAAAGTTCTTGAATTTCATGGATTCAGGAAAGTACTTGAAAACAAACACCGGTCCTTGAAAGAGCTTGAATTAAGCATTAACTTAATTATGTTAGAGTTGCGTGTGCTATTACAAAAACTGGCCTTCATGCGCAACCAAAGCCAGAACAAAACAGCATTACTGGAGGAAGATATTTCAATATATTTCTGCTGTTCCATAAGCGCCATCTGCTGTCAAAAGCCCTATTCAGATGGCCATTGTTTCTCGTAAGGTTTTCTCGTCATTGACTTGGGCTAGTCAGGGATTTTATTGCCGCCCGAATCCAGAATTTCAGTGTTTTTATCCCACCATCTGCGTAAAAATCCCTGGCCGAATTACCAACTGTTTTTAGACAAACACAAGGTCGTGTGGTGATTTAATTTCCATCCGAATCCACATCTCTGAGTCTTCAAGATGAGATCACTTCAAAATTCACTGTTTATATCCGATTTGACCCCTGCAGGCCACCGTACGGTTGCGCTTCGCTGTAATTTGGATGCATTTTAAAGATCTAGACTTGCTGGCGAGGATTTACAAGAGCAATATTTCATCACCGCTCAAAAAAAGAAAAGAAGAAAAGCACGTAAACGTTTGAAATGGGCAGCGATTATATCTGTTAAATATAATATATGTGCAGGTCTTAAAAGCCTTCAAATTTATTTTGTAAAAAGGTACAGGTGATTTAATAAATAATTTTTAATGCCTAACAATTAACTTGTCCATATCTTTTCATTTAATTGGAAAATTCAAGTATACAATATTATCTCTATATTCATGTTTTAATAAGTAATGATTTATAAAAAAGAACACTAAAACTAGTGTGAAATAAATGTTAAAATCAGGAATAAGTACATCTTGTACACCAATCCAATCCAATAAAATTGGACATTTTTCCTCGTTGGAAATTGTATTGTAGTCGTCAGTGTGTGCGTTAGTGTTACTGCATTAATGGTACAGTAGGTGTTTGATATATTGGCAGTAACACACACACCTTTATCGCATTTATTGTGCTTTTTTTAAAAGTAAATAAGTCCTTGAATCTGGTGTTCATGAAAGAGTGGGAACCCTGACCAGTACGATCCGTTAAACCTGTCAAAGCTTAAATATTAAAGATTGCATATTGATGTCCAGGTGACGATGCCCATGCCCGGATCTCAGCTGCGCTACGGCTCGGCCCAGCAGCACCTCATCCTGCCCCAGTCCATCCAGCTCCAGCAGAACCAGAACCTGTCTGTGGGAGCTCCGCGCCGCATGATGCCTCCCGGGTCTCAGCCGCCCATCATGAGCAGCAGAGAGGTGAGGGCCAGAGCTGACAGCGCTTCCTCAGGCTCCAGTGTCTTCCTCTTGTGTTCACACACCTGTTCTGTTCATCCTGCAGCCTTCACAGATGGACATGAAAGGGTTTCAGTTCTCCGAGAAGCCCAACCATTCTCCTGGAATCCCCAGCGGCTCCTACAGGTGAGCTCCACCTACAGCTCCTTCATCACCGCCTGGGTTCGCAAGCAATACCTGCATTTCCCGTCAGTTTACGGGCAACTTTACATATGATTCCCCCATTTGCAGGGTTCCCACTGGTCCTGGAAAACACATGGAAAGTTAGAGAAAATGTAAAATGTCCTGGAAAAACTTGTTGTTGTCCTGGAAAATTATTTTTTAAAAAGTTAAAGGGTCACTTCAGTGATTTAGCATTAAGCTTTGTATCAGCAGAAACCCGGTAGTATAGTGGAATTATGGTACTCATATCCCCCTGAGACGAGAGAATTATGCATTTTATTTCTGGAAAAAATCCTCCGATGATGCAAATATCGTCATTTTGTGTCATCGGAGGATTTTTGGCCAGAGGCTATAGACTAAAGGAGCCGGTTCCGCATGTTTTCAACCCCATAACCAACGCTCATAGGGGTGGGATCTCACTCAGAATTATTTTGAGATATAGTCAGAATTGCGAAATTCTGACTTTTTTTCTCGCAATATCGAGTTTATATCTTGCAATTATTACTTTTCTCAGAATTGACATAAAGTCCAAAAGTTTGAGGGAAAAAAGACTTTTTTTGCAAGAAAATCACAATTGCAAAAAAAAAAAATTCAGAATAGCAAGATAAGTCGCTATTACCCTTTTTTTTTATTCTGTGGCGGAAACAAGCTTCCTTCGTCATAATGTATGATTAAGAGCTCATATTAAAAACTGATTTTATAGTTAAGTCATGGCAATAAACTGTGCGCCTTTTAAAGACTTAGAGAGCGATATATTACTTTAGGAGTGAGCCTTGTCTTTTATTCTCACTGTAGTAAAATTTAAAATATCCTGGAAAATGATCGCTGAAAAAGAGTGGGAACCCTGATTTGGAGGTCATTTGTAAACAGTATCGAGATGTGCTGTCATTAACACTTATAAACCAACTCTACACACACACACACACACACACACACACACACACACACACACACACACACACACACACTGGCCTTTAGTGCTCAGTCCTGTTCTGTACACCCAGTTCAGTCATTTACAGGAGTGACAACTGCATTTACAAATATAAAGGCATGAGTTATGCATTCTTCAGAGCTGCAACAATGAGTAATAAAAGACGTTTTTAGATGATTATTAAATTGCTTGTCACTTTTAGGTGGCGCTGTTACCAAATTGAAGATGTGTGAGGAGTAGGGTTGGCATCTGGTGATATAGACGAGTGTCTGTGAATATTAAACCGCAAAAATACTATTTAAATATGAATCCTGCGTGTCTCTGCGAATGAATGCTGTAAAAGCGCGGTTTACCACACACACACACACACACACACACTCACTCACTCACTCACTCACTCACTCACTCACTCACTCACTCACTCACTCACTCACTCACTCACTCACACACACACACACACACACACACTCACACACACTCACACACACTCACACACACTCACACACACACTCACACACACTCACACTCACTCACACACACACTCACACACACTCACTCACTCACTCACACTCACTCACTCACTCACTCACTCACTCACTCACTCACTCACACTCACTCACTCACTCACTCACTCACTCACACTCACTCACTCACTCACTCACTCACACACACACACACTCACACACACTCACTCACTCACTCACTCACTCACACTCACTCACTCACTCACTCACTCACTCACACACACACACACTCACACACACTCACTCACTCACTCACACTCACTCACTCACTCACTCACTCACTCACTCACTCACTCACACTCACTCACTCACTCACTCACTCACACTCACTCACTCACTCACTCACTCACTCACTCACTCACTCACTCACTCACACTCACTCACTCACTCACTCACACTCACTCACACACACTCACTCACACACACACTCACACACACACTCACTCACTCACTCACTCACACACACACACTCACTCACTCACTCACTCACTCACTCACTCACTCACTCACTCACTCACTCACACTCACTCACTCACTCACTCACACTCACTCACACACACTCACTCACACACACACTCACACACACACTCACTCACTCACTCACTCACACACACACTCACTCACACACACACTCACTCACTCACACACACTCACTCACTCACACACACACTCACTCACTCACACACACACACACACACACACACACTCACTCACTCACTCACTCACACACACACACACACACACAAACACTCACTCACTCACTCACTCACTCAGTATCACTGACGGTTGCGTGTTTCCATCTCTGCCGTCTCATATGAGGACATGAACGCACGAACAGTCTCACTTTATGAGCATTTTATCGTCATATCATAAACACACAAACTCAAGTCTTCACGACCACCCGTCAAAATAAAAGTCCGGTTTATCTTGACAAATACATCACTTGTACAGTAGAATTTAGATACGTCTCAATTAATAATACTAACACTAATGTAATAATAATAATAACTTTATTTTTTAAGTAATTTAATGTTTTAATTTTAACTGTATAAAGCTCAGTTGTGCAGCTTTATTTGAATAAAAAAGTTTAATTAAATTAAAAGCTAAATTATATTAATGTCTTATGTCTTCATTTGATTACTAGAAAATACACAACGCATCATTTGAGGGAAATCTTTTCATAGAAATTAAATTAAAGTGTTTTTTTTAATTAATTAAATTAAGTAGCTAGTAGCCTAATATTTACTAGTAAAGATTACAGTAATCAATCATCACAGACAATGGCAGACGGAGAGCATAATGTCAAGAACACTTCTATAAACGACTTACAGTTTATTTATAGTTATTGATGTAAACATCCCAAAAATACAGAAAAAAGTTACCAGTAGCGATACCGGTTAAAATGTGAACGGTACCCAACCCTAGTGAGGAGACGATGAAATCGCCCTCGATCACGGTTCCCTACTTTAGGCCCTACTTTAACAAATGTCGGTCACATGTTCGTGTTGGTCACAGTAACCCAGCCCCTGACTCAAGCGGTTCTTACTGGTAGACCAGCAATGATTTGGTGCTACTTAAGAACCACTTCTCCTGGTTCAGAGCTGGTGCTTTGTGGAAAGTGTGGAAAGACACAGAAGCGGTGTGAGACTAGGCTCTGGCTCCAGCACTGCCTCGGTGGAGAAGGGGAAACATACAAAGCTGTTTTTGGCTCTAATCGTCATCAGACCATGCTGGCTAAACGCTTTTTGATTAACCCAAAAGCTCTGGAATAACGCATCAACCGTTTTGATGGCATCATGTTGAGCTGATGAGGCTGTAACTCGGCAATGCTTTGAGTTGGAAAAGTGGGTTTTCAAAGAAATGAACAATGACGGACAGGAAGTTCAACTGAATATGGCAACACTAAAATAGTCAATTATTCAAAAGCTCTTTTTTAAACTGAATTTACATTTTGACCAGAAGGTGGCGCTGTTCTGAAACACATGGTCCTGATGACACATGCCGCGGTTCGTAACGATGCGCTAATGCATTCATAATTACAGCGTTTGACAAAATTCAAAATGGCTGATGCCTAAAATGGATGATTTGGGGAAATGGTGAATCATTCGAGAGAACATTTGTTTTACCGTTCAAAAGCTAAAGCAAAAGTAGTCATTTTTCACATCTCGTGACCAGTAGGTGGCGCTGCATGTAGCCTTAGGTAGGGTTGGGGACCCAAATTCAGTACTGGTACCCAACGGTAGCTTTTTTCTGTACTTTTGTGATGTTTTCATCAATAACTGTAAAGAACCTGAATGTCAATAACACGTCTATAAACGACTTAATGCCGTCTCCGTCTGTGATGTTCAGGGTTCCCGCGGGGTCTTAAAGTCTTAAAATGTCTAAAATTAAATTTTTTAAATTTAAGGCCTTAAAACGTCTTAAAAACGGCCAGATTTTCACCCGAGGTCTTAAATTTAATTTAGTTAGGTCTTAAAAAAAGTGTTAAAAAGTGTTGATAAATGCAATTACCTGCCCGCAAAATACGTCTACATTTAATAACGTTGTATTTTCTGGACAGAATGAGGCAGACATGCATTGTTTTATGTTATTCTATACAGTGATAAAGTCTGCACTCAATCAGCACTGCACACATTATTATTATTATGACAATAGTGGAGGCTTGAAGAACTCAAATACACCATAGCTTGATGCAGTCGTGTTTATTGTCTTCGTTTCATCAGTCAAAGCGTTTCTATCTTCAGTTTATCCTTCATCGCTAGCTTCACATTAGAGTTATTACTTCTCTGAGGGAAATGTGGAGTTTCTGCTCGAGGGCGCCCTCTGGCTTCCAGTGTGAATGAAACGTTTGGGTAACCAAATATGAAAAATAATACTTCTCTCTAAATAAATGTATATGACAACCCATATGTTTTTCTCCAATGTACAGTTTTTCCCTCACAGTGGATGCATAAGAGGCTCATATTTCATATTAAATACATAGACTTTAAGAAATGTATATCACAGATAAAAAGCACAGAATTTCTTTATTTTTTTATTTTATTTTTTACAATAGACCTTTCTAATGATTTTTAGTCATAGGCTGTCTGCATATTAACAGGTAACCCAGCAGGTTTTTTTTGTAAAATAAGTTTTCTGTAAAATATAAATGTTATTAGTATTATTACTATATTGTTATATTTATTCTTAAATACTCTATTTTTAAAAAATTTAATAATTAAAATGTTATTGTAATAGTAATATTTCTAATTTTGTTAAATATTTGTATTTATTGAATATAATCATTATTATTAGTCTCGTTAATATATAAACATTAATATATAAAATGTTATATGCATACACTTTTCATTTGTAAGAAATTTTTTTTGCATTTTCACCAGAATAATCGCCATTAGATATCTTCCCCAAATCGTGCGTCCCTAGTTTCTCCTCTCTCCCTAGAGCATCCCCTGTTCAATCTCTATTAGGATATTAATATTAATATGCTGTTTTGTAATCTATTCTATTTGAGGGCAAGTTTGTGTTAGCCTATTTTCATTTTGGGCCTAAGGCTTTGGGCATTTGGCACGTTGTTGGCTGTGGAGGGTTACTAATGTCATTGCTTTTTTTATTATTTCTTTGATTTAAATAATTTTGGTAATGCGTCGTATAGGTCTTAAATTTCAATCTTTATGGTCTTAATGTCTTAAAAAGGTCTTAAATTTGACTTTCTGAATCCTGCAAGAACCCTGGATGTTTGATTACTGTAATATTTACTAGTAAATATTAGGCTACTAGCTACTTAATTTAATTCATAAAAACAACCATATTTTTTTTTTTCTTTTTAATTTCATTTCTATGAAAAGATTTCCCACAAATTATATTATGTCTTCATTTGATTACCAGAAAATACACAAGACATTCATTTAATTTATCTTTTAATTGAATTAAACTTTTTTTTGTCAAACAAAGCTGCACAACTGAGATTTATATGGTTAAAATTAAAACATGAAGAAAAATTGTAATTTATAAAAAAAATAATTAAAAGTACAGAGTTCGGTACCCAACCCTAGCCTCAGGTCATGTGATGACGTGTACCAAGATTCGTCTCAATATGCTAAAGCTCTAGCCTCTGTTAGTGTGTGTGTGTGTGTGTGTGTGTGTGTGTGTGTGTGTGTGTGTGTGTGTGTGTGTGTGTGTGTGTGTGTGTGTGTGTGTGTGTGTGTGTCCGTCCTATTTAGGGATGGCTCGATACCGCGATTTTGCCTTCGGTACGGAACCACAATCTAATACAGAAGTACCGATATTAAATTGATACCATACAGGGTCTGAATTTTGGCGCGGGTATTGCGCATAATTTTACTCACTCTCGCAAGTTTGGGGTTTTATGAAGCGGGAAATTACCACGTTTATTATTAAATTAATCAACAAAGATTAATCACATCAAATCAGGCATTTGGAAACCATTTTGTAAGAAGTAATTTCAGCAATATTGCACATTTCCCTTCTCTAGCTCTCAAAATTCACAAATTGCTTCTGGCTTCAAAATACATCACACCTACACTAAAGCGATCTGATCACTCAGATTCAACACTTTCACATCGTTTCGAGAGCTGACGGAAATCACTTGCCCACGTCTTTTTAAACCTCGCCAATTTGAACTTGCAAGCGATTTTATAGCATTTCATAATACATGGTATGGAAGCTCTTTGAGAGAGTTTTCTTTGTGCTCATACCAACAACAAACACACACAAGCCTAAAGAGCTCGCGCTTCCAAATTAAGCTGTTTTTCCTCAGTCAAATACACACAAAATTATGTCAGAAATGTCCATCTTTAGTGAGTCGTCACATAAACACAGCTGGTTATGTCTTTTGCGAATGTAAATTGTGCAACATAGTATGCGTGCAAAATTATGAAATCTAAACATCTCTCCAAACGAACGCTGGAGATTTCATGATATTTAAACGATACGATCTTATGTGCGTTGACAAGTGTTAAAAGAAAAATGTCTAACTTAATTAGATGGTTTGATTTATGCCCTCACCTGTCGATCTCTTAATGCCTTATATAAGACAGGAATGGCGAGTGGCAGATGCTTGGCAAGGTTTGATGGTTCTTCAGTTTTATAAGCAATAAGTAATTCCAAATTTCACATCTAATCCTCTCTTTATTAATTAGTTTTGGGCGTGTTGAGTGAGAATCAACTGCTGTGTTCATTTTGTTCCTCTATGGCACCACATTTGCCGGTTTCGCATCAGTTTGGGTAGCGCACTGAACTTCGGAACAGCAGCATATAAACCCGAAATGAGCAAAATCATGATATTGTACCGTTTGAAATAAAATATATACCAGTATTTTCCAAGTACTGGTATACCGCTCATCCCTAGTCCTATTAGACATGCACCTTAAAGGATTAGTTCACTTTTAAATAAACTTTTGCTGATAATTTACTCAACCTCATGTCATCCAAGATGTCCATGTCTATCTTTCTGCAGT
The DNA here is from genome assembly GCF_949357685.1 of Gobio gobio. NCBI lineage: Eukaryota > Metazoa > Chordata > Actinopteri > Cypriniformes > Gobionidae > Gobio > Gobio gobio. Next base: position 68,134,059 of record NC_137100.1, on the reverse strand, counting down.
TGAAAAGAAATGAAGGTTTTGGATGAAAACAGTCCAGGGGTTTTCCTCCATATAATGGACTTCAATGGGCTCCAAACGGGTCAAATGTCAGTTTCAGTGCAGCTTCAAACGACACCAGATGATGAATAAGGGTCTGATCTAGACAAACCATCAGTTTCAGCGAGAAACCCAGCAGTATTTATGCTATTATTTCTGCCATATTATCTGCCATAACTTCCGGCAAGTAAGGTAAAATTTGATCGTGGTCATAGATATATCGATAGTAGATGCCTCATTCTACTGATCCGTGCAGTCGCTAATGAGGCATCTACGTATATATCTATGACCACTATCAAATTTTACCTTACTTGCCTGAAGTTATGGCATAGTTATTTCCTGTTAAGAGGTAAAATAATAGCATAAATACTGCTGGGTTTCTCTCAGAAACTGAAGTGTTTTGCTAGATCAGACCCTTATTCATCATCTGGTGTCGTTTAAAGGCCTGTTCACACCGGGACGATTTTCGCGCGCGTTTATCGCCGACGTTTAACGCCTCGTGACTAAACAATGGGCGCCAATGTGAGTGTGCACACCGACGCGTAAAACGGCAGGCGTAAAAGCGTCATTTAAAAAAAACGCCTCAGGTTTGTTTTTTTATTTTGACGCGGCGCGTAAAAAACTGGCCGACCAATGAGATCCGCGCTTTTGTTCACGTGCCTGGAGCTGCTGAAGTGACAGTAAAACACGACTTGGTGGCGCTCAAGCACAAAATCGGTCTTGCCGAGCACACATTGATACAACGAAGAAGTAGTAAGTAGACAAAGAAGAAGATGGGCTGCTAATGCTGCTTGCCAGTTAGCAAAAAGTGTGTGAATGGTTTTGTCCATATACATAATATGTCTATGGTTTTGGCAAGCATGTAAATACTGTCTCTCCTCTTCTTCTGTGTGACAAGCGAGTGTCAGAGGCTTAAAGTGCCGCAGCACCATCTTGTGTACCGGGAGCGCATCTACTGAATGTGCACGTTCACTCGGCGCAGCGCCAGTGAAAATCGCTTGGGTGTGAACACTCAAGACGCGCCGAAAAACGCTGGCGATAAGCGCGCGCGATATTCGTCCCGGTGTGTACAGGCCTTTAAGCTGCACTGGAACTGTCATTTGACCCGTTTGGAGCCCATTGAAGTCCATTATATGGAGAAAAACCCTGGACTGTTTTCATCCAAAACCTTCATTTCTTTTCGACTGCAGAAAGACAGACATGGACATCTTGGATGACATGAGGGTGAGGAAACTATCAGCAAAAATTTATTTAAAAGTGAACAAATCCTTTATGAACTGGAATAAAGCATTTTAATAAAATAACCCCTGAGTTTGTGTGTTTGCTCATGGAGTTCTGTTGGCCCTCAGGCTCGGTTCGACCAGTCCTAGTGGGAAACCGTCTGGATTAATATTATTACATAACTCAAGTTACTTGTAATGCGTTTCCCCCAACACTGGTTGAGTGAGATTCAACTGCTGTATTCATTTTGTTCCTCTATGGCACCACATTTGCCGTTTTCGCATCAGTTTGTGTAGCGCACTGCCATCTAGCGGTGAACTTCGGAACAGCAGCATATACCGAAATGAGCAAAATCATGATATTGTACTGTTTTAAATAAAATATATACCGGTATTTTCCCAGTACTGGTGTACCGAGCATCCCTAGTCCTATTAGACATACACCTTAAAGGGTTAGTTCACCCAAAACTGTAAATTGTGTGATTAATGACTGAGCCTCATGTGGTTGGACACCCGTCAGACCTCCGTTCATCTTCAGACACTAATGAAGATATTTTAGTGTAAATCTGATGCTCTGAAAGGCCTCCATTGGCTCAACTTTACACTCTCAAGACCCTTAAAAGACACTAAAGACTAAAGTTACAAAGTCCATCTCACTACAGCGGCTCTACAATAACTTTATGAAGACGAGAATAGTTTTTGTGCGCAAAAAACCCTAAATAACAACTTAATCAGCGGTTCAGAGCATTATGAATCAGTGAGTCGAATCAGCGGTTCAGAGAGTTATGAATCAGTGAGTCGATTCAGTGGTTCAGAGCGTTATGAATCAGCGAGTCGATTCAGCGGTTCAGAGTGTTATGAATCAGTGAGTCGATTCAGCGGTTCAGAGCGTTATGAATCAGCGAATCGATTCAGCGGTTCAGAGCGTTATGAATCAGCGAGTCGATTCAGCGGTTCAGAGCGTTATGAATCAGCGAGTCGATTCAGCGGTTCAGAGCGTTATGAATCAGCGAGTCGATTCAGCAGTTTGAATCGCCAAATTTCAGCAGTTTGACGGTTTGACACGCGATCCGAATCATCATTCGGCTCACTGATTCATAACGCTTCGAAGCTTCATGAGGCCGTGTTTTGAAATCGTCATCACTATATAAGTCGTTATTTAGGGTTTTTTTGCGCACAGAAACTATTCTCGTCTTCATAAAGTAATTGTAGAGCCGCTGTAGTGAGATGGACTTTGTAACTTTAGTCTTTAGTGTCTTTTAAGGGTCTTGAGAGTGTAAAGTTGAGCCAATGGAGGCCTTTCAGAGCATCAGATTTACACTAAAATATCTTCATTTGTGTCTGAAGATGAACGGAGGTCTGACGGGTGTCCAACCACATGAGGCTCAGTCATTAATGACACAATTTACAGTTTTGGGTGAACTAACCCTTTAAGAACCGGAATAAAGCATTTTAATAAAATAACCCCTGAGTGTGTGTGTGTGTGTGTGCTGATGGAGTTCTCTGTTGGCCCTCAGGCCCGGTTCTGCCAGCCCTAGTGGGAAACCGTCTGGACCCGGAGCCCCTGCCACGGTGGTCTCTCTCCCGGGACATTACGCACAGCAGGTATTCCCCGCTCAGCCTCCAGCGCCTCACTGCTTTAGTAAAGCTCATGGCTCATGTGGCCGCCCGGTCTGTGTTCTGCGGCAGGTGTCGGCCCCTCAGGGCAGCATGGTCATGCACATGAGACCCCCCACCAGCGGCCCCTTCCCCAACCCCATCCAGAGGCCCGTCATGCAGGTCAACAAGACCCTCATCATCCGCTCGCCGCCCTACCCCGGCCCCGGGCGCGAGCCGGCCCACGCCACGCCCCCCTCCAACCCGGAGCCTGCTGGGAAGGGCCCTGAGGACGGGGGCAAGGTGAGCCACCCACTGTGATCATAGGTAAGACACTTCTCCTTTCGCATTTTCATTGCGTCATGTGTGAATGAAGCTTTGTTTATGATTAAAGCCTGATGTGTGTTCTGACTCGAGCTCATTAGGGCTGGGCGATTAATGTCGATGGTAATTTACTTCGTACCTGCAAACTAGTCGCTTTTCGGCAAATTCACATTTTTTAATCAATGTCATTTACGTGAATCGTGTAGATTTGATGAGGGTGAAAGCTAGGGGTGCACCGATCCGACTTTTTCAGTCCCGATACCGATACCGATGCCTGGGCTTTGTGTATCTGTCGATACCCGATACCGATCCGATATATTGTTGAATTAATAATAAACTGTATATCTTCCACCTTATACCTTCCTTGAAGAGACTAAAGGCACCAGACTTTACTAACTAAACATAACTAAGACAAAATAACAGATGTATGTAAGGTGTTGAATTCTTATTTATTTAAAAAACAATTGTGCATTCAAATCTAAAATAGAATGTAATCTAACTTCTTTAAATAAATAAAATGTAGCAGTGGAAACAAAAAACAGTGTATTGGTCAAACATACAATAGTAATCTGACAGTTACCAAACATTTTTTACACTACAGATAATTGTTTTGGTATATAATCATATCAATATTAAAAAGTAGCATTACAAATTAACAAATAGTCTAATTTTCTACCATATGCAATTTAATAAAAAATTTCAGCTAGCTAATAACAACTTTTTGTTCTGGTTTCACCTCACTCCAGATTAAATGATTGTAGGCTAGGCCTATTTATTTTACTACACATTGTCAACAGAAATAAGATGAAATACTGTTGATAATTAAAAATAATTCTTACTATCCACTCTTGCTAAAATGGGTAAGCACACTTGTGTTCTCATTTCAGTTGCGTTCTGAGTAAATTAATAAACTGATTCATGAGTTCAGTGTTGGACAGATCAGTTGTTCTGGCCAGTCGTTAAAATGATTCGGTTCAAAGGAGTCATTAGGTCACGAATCGGACATTAGCAGACGCGTTGTGTGCGAATCCCGTCTGTTAGAACATCGCGAAAGATGTCAACACACAGAAAACACTTCATAACTGGATATAATTTGTCTCCCGCTTATTGAAAGTATGCTTTATGTCAGCTGGTCAGAGAAGAGTCAATGTTTTTTGAGCGCAATTCACACCCAGTGATAATTCAAGGACAAAATTGTCCGAATGTGTCACGTGCAACATGGTTTCGGTCTTCCGAGCTTTTGATTTGGATTAATATGTGAAATATGAGAGCGAACACTGATTATTTTGAAGACCCAGAGAGCGCGCGCGGGGGAGGAGCTCTCAGATCGGTCTCTCTGTCACTCAGTCACAAGCGCAGCATCTGTTCTACATCACTCGTAAATCACAATAACTCATCAAATTAGGCTTTGGCCGTCAAAAAAATGTCAATGCAGGAAAGACCCTGACTTTGCAGTAATACCCTCGAAACAGCGACGAACTAGTAACACACAGCCGAGTCTCTTCTAGCATGCGACACACGTGAAGCTGACGAATGACGTAGGTTCTGCTGCGACGGAAAAAAACACCTGGATCGGCTTGTGGATCTGTTAATTTTTCCGATCCCCGATCCAGCTATTTTGTCAGTATCGCGGCCGATATCCGATCCTAATATCGGATCGGTGCACCCCTAGTGAAAGCACTAACTTCACAATAATTATTGGAAATGGGCTAATTTCCCATAGGCTGGAGTGAGACCATAGACGTCGCTCTCATCTTTTTATGACCGCCGTGTGCGATACACGCAGGTGATTTTATTTTGTGAGTTCACACGTTTGAAGCGAGTTCGCGTCTGACGCCCGAGTAGGGTATGAGATTTTCACAGTGTGATGATAGTTTCAGAAAATATCATGGTTTCACGGTATACGGTATTAAACCATCATTATTATTATTATCCTCTGTTACTGATACGAACATAGATATACATCATAAAGGCTAGATGGCTCGTCCGCTCCTGGCGGCCATCTTGTCACTCTCAGCTCGCTCACTCATTGTGTTTTAATGGTGTGTGTACTTTTTAAATAACCATAACTTGCTTTAACTTTCTACCGATTTTCAAATTGTTTGGTTTGTTATAAACGTCAGAGGTAGTTATGACACTGCATACTTATGAATAATTATTCATAATTTGTTCAAGCATCCAGAATTATAGCCACGTTAATAACGTTTGTAAGAAACCAAAATCCGTCCAGATTTCAGCGAGATAAGAGTATTTGTGTTCAGATCACTCGCCTTACATCAGGAGCTCGCTTACAAGATGGCCGCCGGTGATGACGTCAGAGACTCCGCCCTAAGACATCTAGCCTTTATTATGTATATCTATGACATCAGAGCCCGCCAGAAAGCTGGCCTGTGACAAAATGGCCGCCGGTGATGACGTTAGAGACTCCGCCCTAAGACATCTAGCCTTTATTATGTACATCTGACATCAGAGCCTGCCAGAAAGCTTGCCTGTGACAAAATGGCCGCCGGTGATGACGTTAGAGACTCCGCCCTAAGACATCTAGCCTTTATTATGTATATCTATGACATCAGAGCCCGCCAGAAAGCTTGCCTGTGACAAAATGGCCGCCGGTGATGATGTTAGAGACTCCGCCCTAAGACATCTAGCCTTTATTATGTATATCTATGACATCAGAGCCCGCCAGAAAGCTGGCCTGTGACAAAATGGCCGCCGGTGTTGACGTTAGAGACTCCGCCCTAAGACATCTAGCCTTTATTATGTATATCTATGACATCAGAGCCCGCCAGAAAGCTTGCCTGTGACAAAATGGCCGCCGGTGTTGACGTTAGAGACTCCGCCCTAAGACATCTAGCCTTTATTATGTATATCTATGACATCAGAGCCCACCAGAAAGCTGGCCTGTGACAAAATGGCCGCCGGTGATGACGTCAGAGACTCCGCCAGTCCTCTGCCAAACTTCACACGTTTCCTGTATAGATAATATCGCCCAGCCCTGATCTGAGATCTGGAATATCATACAGTGATGACAAGTGTGTCCAATGTCATGTGACTTGTGTTATGTGATGTTTGGTGGCTGTAGCTGTTCTTTGATGTTAATGAGTGTGTGTGTGTGTGTGTGTGTACAGGCGAAGGCTCTGCGTGATGTGTGTCGCGACGCCACGAGCTCTTCAGCGATTCCCAGCATGCTTCAGGAGCAGCTGCCCTCAGCAAAGGTCAAAGCGGCTCGACCCGGGGTCATCAAACCACAGCCGGTCACAGTGGAGGAAGGCCAAGCCTGATAATGGACCTCATGATCACATGACCCGGCTCGCTCTCTCTCTCTCTCTCTCTCTCTCTCTCTCTCTATCTATCTCTACCTCTCTCTCTCTCTCTCTCTCTCTCTCTCTCTCTCTCTCTCTCTCTCTCTCTCTCTCTCTGTTCTATCTCTCTCTGTTCTATCTCTCTCTATCTCTCTCTATCTCTCTATCTCTATCTCTATCTCTACCTCTATATCTCTATCTCTATCTCTCTCTCTCTCTCTCTATCTCTATCTCTATCTCTATCTCTATCTCTATCTCTATCTCTCTCTCTCTCTCTCTCTCTATCTCTATCTCTATCTCTATCTCTATCTCTATCTCTATCTCTATCTCTATCTCTATCTCTCTCTATCTCTATCTCTATCTCTATCTCTATCTCTATCTCTCTCTCTCTATCTCTATCTCTATCTCTATCTCTATCTCTATCTCTATCTCTATCTCTATCTCTCTCTCTCTCTCTCTATCTCTATCTCTATCTCTATCTCTATCTCTATCTCTATCTCTATCTCTATCTCTATCTCTCTCTCTCTCTCTCTCTCTCTCTCTCTCTCTCTCTCTCTCTCTCTCTCTCTCTGGACTGACGCACAGGATCACGAACACATTAATAAACATCACATAGAGAGATATGAATATCTATATATAAATGTATACTATATATATGAATAGACACGATAGTTTTGGACTGTTTCAAGATCAGCTTTATTTATTTACGTTTTATTTGACATTTTCACGTGAAGAATAACGGTCTCTCCATCAAAGTTTGCACACACAAAAAACCAGAAGCGCATCATCTCCTCCACGCCCCGCCCACATTGCCAAACCGAGCCAGCTGATTGGACTCCGGGTTTTGATTGACATGTGAGAGGCTTTAGTCATTTTTACTGGGTACCCTGGAGTTTTAACTTCTTCTTTTAGTAATCATGCCTCTTTGCTCTATTATTAAAGAACACCTTTTATTCAATAAAACCGTTTAAACCCAGATCTGAGGACTTCATTCACTCCCGAACTGCCGAACTCTTCTTCTTCTACAGCGGTGTTGTGTAAAGGTGTTGCATGAGTGAAGGTGTGTGTGTGTGTGTGTGTGTGTGTGTGATGGGAAACCGTTACCGTACGTTTGCTTCGAGCTTTACGAGCAATAAACAGCCGTTGTGTAATGATCCGGGTCCAAGTGTGCGTCTGACCGGCTGATGATGGGATCATGATTGGAGCGTTTCGATTGGACCACCGCTGTACAGAACTCCGCCCATCGGTATCCCAGCATTCCCGCAACTCGTCCGCGTCCCTTTGGGGGATTTGTTGCACATCTGAAATGCCTTTGCGTGATTTCTCCAGTGCTCATGGGAACTCTAGGGGTCGGGTTTGCTTCTGAATATCTGTACAGGCTCATTTATTGCCCTTTGGCGTTTGTTAGACTTGTATTTAAAGGGCCAGTGCTGGTTTATTTCTCGGGTGTGTTTTCCCTCAGATATTTATCACTCAGTGTTGTTTATCCTGTTAAATGTGTGCCCATATTTGCCCTTTTATTGGAAAGTGATCTCAAGAGAGAAATAAAGCAGATTGTGCTTTTTTCAAAGACGGATTCTTGTTTGTGTTGCCCTGACCTGTGTGCAGTTATTGATCTGAAGTCCGTTTATACACAACTACACAACAACTACACACAATCCACACAACAACTACACACAATCCACACAAAAAATAACAACAAAAATAACAGCAAAAGACCAAAGCAAAGTAGTTTCCGGAGTGATGACCGATTTCAAAACACGGCATCATGAAGCTTCAGAGCGTTATGAATCAGTGAGTCGATTCAGCGGTTTGGAGCGTTATGAATCAGTGAGTCGATTCAGCGGTTCAGATCGTTATGAATCAGTGAGTCGATTCAGCGGTTCAGAGCGTTATGAATCAGTGAGTCGATTCAGCGGTTCAGATCGTTATGAATCAGTGAGTCGATTCAGCGGTTCAGAGCGTTATGAATCAGTGAGTCGATTCAGCGGTTCAGATCGTTATGAATCAGTGAGTCGATTCAGCGGTTTGGAGCGTTATGAATCAGTGAGTCGATTCAGCGGTTCAGAGCGTTATGAATCAGTGAGTCGATTCAGCGGTTCAGAGCGTTATGAATCAGTGAGTCGATTCAGCGGTTTGGAGCGTTATGAATCAGTGAGTCGATTCAGCGGTTTGGAGCGTTATGAATCGTCGATTCAGCGGTTTGGAGCGTTATGAATCAGTGAGTCGATTCAGCGGTTTGGAGCGTTATGAATCAGTGAGTCGATTCAGCGGTTCAGAGCGTTATGAATCAGTGAGTCGATTCATCGGTTCAGATCGTTATGAATCAGTGAGTCGATTCAGTGGTTTGGAGCGTTATGAATCAGTGAGTCGATTCAGCGGTTCAGAGCGTTATGAATCAGTGAGTCGATTCAGCGGTTCAGAGCGTTATGAATCAGTGAGTCGATTCAGCGGTTTAGAGCGTTATGAATCAGTGAGTCGATTCAGCGGTTTGGAGCGTTATGAATCAGTGAGTCGATTCAGCGGTTTGGAGCGTTATGAATCAGTGAGTCGATTCAGCGGTTTGGAGCGTTATGAATCAGTGAGTCGATTCAGCGGTTCAGAGCGTTATGAATCAGTGAGTCGATTCAGCGGTTTAGAGCGTTATGAATCAGTGAGTCGATTCAGCGGTTCAGAGCGTTATGAATCAGTGAGTCGATTCAGCGGTTCAGAGTGTTATGAATCAGTGAGTCGATTCAGCGGTTTGGTTCTCCACTGGTCCTTCATGACCCTGTGGCCGGTTCTCCACTGGTCCTTCATGACCCTGTGGCCGGTTCTCCACTGGTCCCCCATGACCCTGTGGCCGGTTCTCCACTGGTCCTCCATGACCCTGTGGCCGGTTCTCCACTGGTCCTCCATGACCCTGTGGCCGGTTCTCCACTGGTCCTCCATGACCCTGTGGCCGGTTCTCCACTGGTCCTTCATGACCCTGTGGCCGGTTCTCCACTGGTCCCCCATGACCCTGTGGCCGGTTCTCCACTGGTCCTTCATGACCCTGTGGCCGGTTCTCCACTGGTCCTCCATGACCCTGTGGCCGGTTCTCCACTGGTCCTCCATGACCCTGTGGCCGGTTCTCCACTGGTCCTTCATGACCCTGTGGCCGGTTCTCCACTGGTCCTCCATGACCCTGTGGCCGGTTCTCCACTGGTCCTCCATGACCCTGTGGCCGGTTCTCCACTGGTCCTCCATGACCCTGTGGCCGGTTCTCCACTGGTCCTTCATGACCCTGTGGCCGGTTCTCCACTGGTCCTCCATGACCCTGTGGCCGGTTCTCCACTGGTCCCCCATGACCCTGTGGCCGGTTCTCCACTGGTCCTCCATGACCCTGTGGCCGGTTCTCCACTGGTCCTCCATGACCCTGTGGCCGGTTCTCCACTGGTCCTCCATGACCCTGTGGCCGGTTCTCCACTGGTCCTTCATGACCCTGTGGCCGGTTCTCCACTGGTCCTCCATGACCCTGTGGCCGGTTCTCCACTGGTCCTCCATGACCCTGTGGCCGGTTCTCCACTGGTCCTTCATGACCCTGTGGCCGGTTCTCCACTGGTCCTTCATGACCCTGTGGCCGGTTCTCCACTGGTCCTTCATGACCCTGTGGCCGGTTCTCCACTGGTCCTCCATGACCCTGTGGCTGGTTCTCCACTGGTCCTCCATGACCCTGTGGCCGGTTCTCCACTGGTCCTCCATGACCCTGTGGCCGGTTCTCCACTGGTCCTCCATGACCCTGTGGCCGGTTCTCCACTGGTCCTCCATGACCCTGTGGCCGGTTCTCCACTGGTCCTTCATGACCCTGTGGCCGGTTCTCCACTGGTCCTCCATGACCCTGTGGCCGGTTCTCCACTGGTCCTTCATGACCCTGTGGCCGGTTCTCCACTGGTCCTCCATGACCCTGTGGCCGGTTCTCCACTGGTCCTTCATGACCCTGTGGCCGGTTCTCCACTGGTCCTTCATGACCCTGTGGCCGGTTCTCCACTGGTCCTTCATGACCCTGTGGCCGGTTCTCCACTGGTCCCCCATGACCCTGTGGCCGGTTCTCCACTGGTCCTCCATGACCCTGTGGCCGGTTCTCCACTGGTCCTCCATGACCCTGTGGCCGGTTCTCCACTGGTCCTTCATGACCCTGTGGCCGGTTCTCCACTGGTCCCCCATGACCCTGTGGCCGGTTCTCCACTGGTCCTTCATGACCCTGTGGCCGGTTCTCCACTGGTCCCCCATGACCCTGTGGCCGGTTCTCCACTGGTCCTCCATGACCCTGTGGCCGGTTCTCCACTGGTCCTTCATGACCCTGTGGCCGGTTCTCCACTGGTCCCCCATGACCCTGTGGCCGGTTCTCCACTGGTCCTTCATGACCCTGTGGCCGGTTCTCCACTGGTCCTTCATGACCCTGTGGCCGGTTCTCCACTGGTCCTCCATGACCCTGTGGCCGGTTCTCCACTGGTCCTCCATGACCCTGTGGCCGGTTCTCCACTGGTCCTTCATGACCCTGTGGCCGGTTCTCCACTGGTCCTCCATGACCCTGTGGCCGGTTCTCCACTGGTCCTCCATGACCCTGTGGCCGGTTCTCCACTGGTCCTTCATGACCCTGTGGCCGGTTCTCCACTGGTCCTCCATGACCCTGTGGCCGGTTCTCCACTGGTCCTCCATGACCCTGTGGCCGGTTCTCCACTGGTCCTCCATGACCCTGTGGCCGGTTCTCCACTGGTCCTCCATGACCCTGTGGCCGGTTCTCCACTGGTCCTCCATGACCCTGTGGCCGGTTCTCCACTGGTCCTCCATGACCCTGTGGCCGGTTCTCCACTGGTCCTCCATGACCCTGTGGCCGGTTCTCCACTGGTCCTTCATGACCCTGTGGCCGGTTCTCCACTGGTCCTTCATGACCCTGTGGCCGGTTCTCCACTGGTCCTCCATGACCCTGTGGCCGGTTCTCCACTGGTCCTCCATGACCCTGTGGCCGGTTCTCCACTGGTCCTTCATGACCCTGTGGCCGGTTTTCCACTGGTCCTTCACCCCACAAGAGCTGCAGTTCTGGAGATGCTCTGACCCAGTCCTCTATCCATCACAATCTGGCCCTTGTCAAACTCGCTCTAATCCTTGCTCTTGCCCATTTTTCCTGCTTCTATCACATCAACTCTGAGGACAAAATGTTCACTTGCTGCCTAATATATCCCACCCACTAACAGATCATCAGTGTTATTCACTGGTCATAATGTTATGCCTGATCAGTATATATATATATATAATTTCAACTAAAATATTTTGAATGAACAAACATTGTAAGTAAACAATAATAGCCCAAGTTTAGAAAAACATTATATAAAAATTACTAATTCTGCATCTACAGTGGAGCAACGAGGGAAGTTTCAAACATTTAAAGCGACAGTGCATTTGTATAATTATTTCTCTCCCCCAAGTCGTTCCAAACCTGTATGAGTTTCTTCTGTTGAACACAAAAGAAGATATTTTGAATAATGTTGGTAACCAGAGAGTTGAGTAGCCATTGTGTTTTATTCTTACTGTGGGAGTCAATGGCTAAAGTGAAGGAACTGAATCCAAAAAATCCATATATTTTTTCTGTGTTAGTGACCTGAATAACATGACACGACACGTGAGTGTGTGTGTGTGTGTGTGTGTGTGTGTGTGTGTGTGTGTGTGTGTGTGTGTGTGTGTGTGTGTGTGTGTGTGTGTGTGTGTGTGTGTGTGTGTGTGTGTGTGTGTGTGTGTGTGTGTGTGTGTGTGTGTTGGTGGTCCGGTGATGACGTGGCTCGGTGAGTAAATTCCGCGCATTTTCCCCCGTGAGCTCCGGATCTACAGAAGAGAAGAAGATCCGGTCGAACTACAGTGAGTATCAGCTCTAACAACACGACTGGATCCGACTCCAACTTTAGACGCGATTTCTCGTGTGTGTGTGTGTGAGAGAGAGAGAGAGTGTGCGTGTGTGTGTGTGTGTGTGTGTGTGAGAGAGAGAGAGAGAGAGAGAGAGAGTGCGTGTGCGCGCGTGTGTGTGTGTGAGAGAGAGAGAGAGTGTGCGTGTGTGTGTGTGTGTGTGTGTGTGTGTGTGTTTAGGGCAGGTCTGGTCTCGTTCGTGATATCTTCTTTACGCTTTAGCGTGATTTTAGTTTTCGATGGCGATCTTCTTCTTCTTCGTGTCGTAAATGTTTTGGGTTGTGCAAAAGCGAAGGTTTTGTTTTCTCTGCCCTGGAAATGTGGCTCTGAAACCTTTTCACTCGAAAATTGTCAGTAATTTCACAAATAATTATAAAGAAACGACAATGGAAGCTTGAAGCCCACATGAAAAAATACTATTGTATATTATAGTAAAATTACTCTAGTAAATACTATAGTGTTTTTGAACCAGTAAAGATACTACAGCATATTGTAGTGTATTGTAGTATTTACTACATTGTTAATTTACTCTAGTATATTTACTATAGTACGGTTCAAAAACACTACAGTATTTACTAGAGTAATTTTACTATAGTATTTTTTTCATGTGGGAGTAGATCGCCTGAAATACTATTTCTTGTAAAACATATAATCTTTTTTTACTGTGTGTGTGTGTGTGTGTGTGTGTGTGTGTGTGTGTGTGTGTGTGTGTGTGTGTGTGTGTGTGTGACTGCTAACGGATCGATTAATGTTATCATATTCAGAAATACGGTGATGTTTTTAACCAGAGGTGATTCTAGGATGTTCATTTTAGGCTCAGCCTCAGTGAGGGTATGAACAAAACACTTCAGTTTAGGCTCCAATTCTCACTCATAACTAGAGCTTATTAGGATGCATATTAGGATATTGGCTGTTTTTATTAATTAATTCCTTATTCTGCATGACCATATTCTACATCCCTTAATCATACAATGTAGACAGGTTTATAATCACTGAAGTCCCAAATGTGAGGTTAGGGGGAGAACATTTAGATTTCTATGATCTATATGTGCATTTTAAGATGTTTGAAAACCATGTCAGTGGCCGATATGACCGATATAGTTTTTCCATTTTCGTCAGTGAAGAGAGTAAACACATGTTTAACTGATATTTATATGTTTTATGAATCATTTTCATAGACATGTTAATTTACTGAAGGCTTTCAGGAAAGCTGGGTAACTACATTTATTAAATTAATTCACAATATGTCCACATTCATTACTAATCTAATGCCCAATACAGGCTGAAAAAGCTGAGCTTTTTATTTACTGAGAGCTACACATTTAATTGATAATTATTCATTTGCAATATGCACACATTTATTACTAATATTACTTTGTTAATATTTCTTGTTTGTTCATTATATTATACATGACATTACATAGGCCTATTTCAAATCAAAATGGCAAAATTAGACAAAAGTTTATTAATTTGGATGAATATTTTTGTCATTTGTTTAACATTTCTGACTTTCAGAAGCAGCTCAGATATGAAATGTTTAGTTTAGTCATATCTCTCACTTGACGTCGAGCCTCAGCAGCTTCTGTGAACATAAAGCCCGCCTTCTCTGATTTGATTGGCTTTCTCAAATATGTTGACATTGACGAGCGGTGACAGACCAATGAGAGCTCAGATCAACACACACACACACACACCTCTGCTTCTGGCGTGTTTGAAAGATTAATCACACATTGTTTGAGGCGGGCTGGACAGAAGTTTAGGGGCTGAAGCCCCCCTAAAAAGGGCCTAGTGTTATAACACACTTTTATTTGGAAAGAAATTCATAACTCGTATAATTTGAGCAGCAGTGTGTGATGGATATGGGCGCTTGAATAAAAAGAGTAATTGCAACTTAAAGCTGCACGATGTAAGTTTTTAGCAGTAAAATATCCAAACACCACAAGGCCAGTGTAAAACTAAAAGTTTAAAGGTGTAGGCCACTTTTATTTTAAAAACACATGAAATGTCCACTATAACCAGTAGATGGCAGCGGAGGAGCACTTACTGACTTATTAGCCATTTCCACTCCTTAAAGCTGCACTATGTAAAAAATTTTCAGTATAATATCCAGACACCTCTAGGCCAATGTTATATATTTTGTTCAGAGTATTTACAACATCCCAAATGTTTCCGACTATTTGTAAATGGTGAGATGCTCTTTTACCCGAGGAACTGGGATGTGTGAGGGTGTGGCCTGTCGATGACATCATATCTGCGGTTTTATTCTGCAGAAGCGCTTCACTCTCAGTGTGTCATAGCAGCGGCGAGAGAACGCCCAGAGTAACGCCATCCCATCATCAACACACTCAGATGAGTCTAATATGATCAACAGAGCTGCGTTACACACACTCATGAGCGGAGGAGTGGAAGTAAAATAACAAAAGGCATAATAAAAGTCCCGCTGCTCGCGAGGCGTGTGTTGCGTTCATCTTATTAACAATCGCTCCAGCGGTGGACGGAAAACTTACATAGTGCAGCTTTAAGCATAAACTCACTTCATTTTGTTCAATATCTCAGGAAACAAGCCGGTTATGTCTTGCGCGAATATAGTGCAATAGTACGCGTGCAAATATTATGAAATCTAAACGTCATTGGTTGAAACGAACGCTGGAGATTTCATGATATTTAAACGATACGATCTTATGTGCGTTGACAAGTGTTAAAAGAAAAATGTCTAACTTAATTAGATGGTTTGATTTATGCCCTCACCTGTCGATCTCTTAATGCCTTATATAAGACAGGAATGGCGAGTGTCAGATGCTTGGCAAGGTTTGATGGTTCTTCAGCAGTTTTATAAGCAAAGTTATTCCAAATTTCACATCTAATCCTCTCTTTATTAATACGTTTTGGGCGTGTTGAGTGAGAATCAACTGCTGTGTTCATTTTGTTCCTCTATGGCACCACATTTGCCGGTTGTGCGTCAGTTTGTGTAGCGCACTGACATCTAGCGGTGAAAAATCTTGATATCGTACCGTTTGAAATAAAATACATACCGGTATTTTCCCAGTACTGGTATAGAGACAGAGCGTATTTAGGCCACGCCCACACCGGGGAGGGGGGGGAACAATCCAACGCTCTCCATTGACTTTGCATTGCGTGAAGCGGCCATTTTGTCATCTCGGACTTATAACAAAAAACAGAACAATGTCTAAAAGCAGATATGTGACAAAGTGTACAGCAAACAAGCTAAACAACCGTTATCATAGATATATATATATGTAGATGCCTCATTCGACTGATCCGCAGGCACTAATGAGGAATCTATGTATATATCTATGATCGTGCCGGTATTTTGACCTTATTCGCCGGAAGTGATGGTGCGGCTGATGCAGAGCCATAGAAAAAAATGAAATACATTTTTAAATATGGATATTTTTCTTACACAAACGCGTCGATTCGCTTCAGAAGGCCTTTATTAACACCCCAGAGCCGTGTTTTGAACAGGCGACCTCTAGCGGACGGAAAACTTACATAGTGCACCTTTAACTCACAATTCTGAGAAATAAAGTCACAATTACTTTTGTTTGTATTCAGTGGCGGAATCAGGCGATTGGCTGCTGAAAGTGTAATCCAATGAGCCGAATGACTGTGTGTGTGTGTGTGTGTGTGTGTGTGTGTGTGTGTGTGTGTGTGTGTGTGTGTGTGTGTGTGTGTGTGTGTGTGTGTGTGTGTGTGTGTGTGTGTGTGTGTGTGTGTGTGTGTGTGTGTGTGTGTGTGTGTGTGTGTGTGTGTGCGAGAGGAATGTCCGGCAGGCGCGCGCTGAAGGCTGATGAAGGGCTGATGATGATGCTGGAGCTGGAGGACAGACTCAGAGAACACACTGATAAACTGGAGCACATCCGTCTGTCAGCCGTGGAGCTGCGGGACGCTCTGTCAGGGGTGAGTGTGTGTGTGTGTGTGTGTGTGTGTGTGTGTGTGAGAGAGAGAGTGTGTGTGTGTGCAGCGTCTCATGGCTTCATCTGATCCTCAGAGTAATGATGGGATGAAGCTGGTCATCTCTGAGCTGACGAACGGGCTCGAGCACACGAGTGACCGCGTGGAGACACTCCAGATGAACACAGCCGTGTTTCTGCAGGTGTGTGAGCTCACACACACACACACACACACACACACACACACTCACACACTCACACACACTCACACACACACACTCACACACACACACACACACACTCACACACACACACACACACACACACACACACTCACACACACACACACACACACACACACACACACACACACTCACACACACTCACACACACACACTCACACACACTCACACACACACACACACACACACACACACACACACACACACACACACACACACACACACACACACACACACACACACACACACACTCACACACACACACACACACCACACACACACACACACACACACACTCACACACACACACACACACACACACACACACACACACTCACACACACACACACACACACACACACACACACACACACACACACTCACACACACACACACACACACACACACACACTCACACACACACACTCACACACACTCACACACACACACTCACACACACTCACACACACACACTCACACACACACACACACACACACACACACACACACACACACACACACACACACACACACACACACACACACACTCACACACACACACACACACACACACACACACACACACACACACACACACACACTCACACACACACACACTCACACACACACACACACACTCACACACACTCACACACACACACTCACACACACTCACACACACACACACTCACACACACACACACACACACACACACACACACACACACTCACACACACACACACACACACACACACACTCACACACACACACACACACACACACACACACACTCACACACACACTCACACACACACTCACACACACTCACACACACACACACACACACACACACACACACACACACTCACACACACACACACACACACTCACACACACACACACACACACACACACACACACTCACACACACACACTCACACACACACACACACACACACACACACACACACTCACACACACACACACACACACACACACACACTCACACACACACACTCACACACACACTCACACACACTCACACACACACACACTCACACACACACACACACACACACACACACACTCACACACACACACACACACTCACACACACACACTCACACACACTCACACACACACACTCACACACACACACACACACACACACACACACACTCACACACACACACACACACTCACACACACACACACACACACACACACACACACTCACACACACACACACACACACTCACACACACACACACACACACACACACTCACACACACACACTCACACACAGGCCTCGCTGTTACACACTTATGGCCGTTTGGACTTTTATTTATTCCCACAGTATCGATTCATAATTTTTACTAGTGAACATTTAATTATCACAAATTAATTTCCTGCGAATGATTAAAAGTCAAAACGTCAAGTGAACAGGAGTGTGTCCATATCAGTACATAAGTTGACTGGCAAATAAACATACATTTATTTGCAAAATTGCATTATATTAATTATTGTTTTCTGACGAATGTATTTATTTATTGTTTAAAATGACAAAATATCTGCCAATGGGGTAAGAAAACTTCCCCACTTCATTTTGATATTTAACATATTTTATTTATTTATTTTAGAAAACAGGACTTCATATTTCACTAAATAAATATATGACATGACATGTATGTGAGAACAGAATTACGGGATATTCTTTGCTCAGCCAATCGTCTGAGCTGTAGATGTCATGTGACTGTAATAACTGATGTTTGCTGTTCTGTGATTCGTGCAGATGAACGCCAAACCCCGCAGTTTCCGGGGCAAACCGCCGGGGCTCCGGAGCTCCGCCCACTGGGGCCGGTCCCATGTGACCGATGACGTCCAATCAGAGTACGGCTGGTCTCCCGCCCGCACGCGACGCAACAGTGATGCGGCGTCTGAGATGTCGTGTGTGTGGTAGACGCCATAGATATCCATAATAAAGGCTAGATGTCTCGTCCGCTCTGCTGGCCAATGGAGGTCCACGTCTTTGGCTCCGCCTTTATTATGTAAATCTATGGTAGACGCCGCACCGGTTATTGAGTGTGTCATGATTACTCATAATAAAAACGATGCTCTAAACTGTATCTGATGATGTGTTGTTTAGATACACTAATACTGCTGATGCCTCTGCTTATACTGCAGTTCAGAAACGTAGATATAGTTTTTACACAATTATTATTATAAGTTTTATATTTATTATATAATATTAAATCCTGTTTTAGGGTAAATAAACATTATAATACATTAGAAGTATACTTAGTCTGAGTGGTTGTTAGGGTGTTGCTATGCGGTTGCTAGGGTACTCAGGGTGGTTCTTAGGGTGCTGCTATGCGGTTGCTAGGGTATTCTGAGTGGTTGTTAGGGTATTGCTATGCGGTTAGGGTATTCTCAGTGGTTGTTAGGGTATTGCTATGCGGTTGCTAGGGTACTCAGGGTGGTTGTTAGGGTTTTGCTATGCAGTTGTTGCTAGGGTACTCTGAGTGGTTGTTAGGGTGTTGCTATGCAGTTGCTAGGGTACTCAGGGTGGTTGTTAGGGTATTGCTATGCGGTTGTTGCTAGGGTACTCTGAGTGGTTGTTAGGGTGTTGCTATGCAGTTGCTAGGGTACTCAGGGTGGTTGTTAGGGTGTTGCTATGCGGTTGCTAGGGTACTCTGAGTGGTTGTTAGGGTGTTGCTATGCAGTTGCTAGGGTACTCAGGGTGGTTGTTAGGGTATTGCTATGCGGTTGTTGCTAGGGTACTCAGGGTGGTTGTTAGGGTATTGCTATGCGGTTGCTAGGGTACTCAGGGTGGTTGTTAGGGTTTTGCTATGCAGTTGTTGCTAGGGTACTCTGAGTGGTTGTTAGGGTGTTGCTATGCAGTTGCTAGGGTACTCAGGGTGGTTGTTAGGGTATTGCTATGCGGTTGTTGCTAGGGTACTCTGAGTGGTTGTTAGGGTGTTGCTATGCAGTTGCTAGGGTACTCAGGGTGGTTGTTAGGGTGTTGCTATGCGGTTGCTAGGGTACTCTGAGTGGTTGTTAGGGTGTTGCTATGCAGTTGCTAGGGTACTCAGGGTGGTTGTTAGGGTGTTGCTTTGCAGTTGCTAGGGTACTCTGAGTGGTTGTTAGGGTATTGCTATGCGGTTGTTGCTAGGGTACTCTGAGTGGTTGTTAGGTTGTTGCTATGCAGTTGCTAGGGTACTCAGGGTGGTTGTTAGGGTGTAGCTATGCGGTTACTATAATAATAATAATAATTTGTTACATTTATATAGCGCTTTTCTAGGCACTCAAAGCGCTTTACATATAGAAGGGGGAATCTCCTCAACCACCACCAATGTGCAGCACCACCTGGATGATGCGACGGCAGCCATATTGCGCCAGAACGCCCACCACACACCAGCTGATTGGTGGAGAGGAGACAGAGTGATGAAGCCAATCGTATTTATATGGGGATGATTAGGAGGCCATGATGGAGAGGGGCCAATGGGCAAATTTGGCCAGTATGCCGGGGTTACACCCCTACTCTTTATCGAAGGACATCCTGGGATTTTTAATGACCACAGAGAGTCAGGACCTCGGTTTAACGTCTCATCCGAAGGACGGTGCTTGTTACAGTATAGTGTCCCAATCACTACACTGGGGCGTTAGGACCCACACAGACCACAGGGTGAGCGCCCCCTGCTGGCCTCACTAACACCTCTACCAGCAGCTACCTGGTTTTCCCAGTTGGTCTCCCATCCAGGTACTAACCAGGCTCAGCCCTGCTTAGCTTCAGTGGGAAACCAGTCTTGGGCGTCAGGGTGATATGGCTGCTGGTTAAACTAGGGTAAACTAGGCTTACTAGGGTAATCTGAGTGGTTGTTATTGTGGTATTGTTCTGTTGGTTGCTTGGGTACTCTGAGTTGTTGTTAGGGTGTTGCTATGCGGTTGCTAGGGTACTCAGGGTGGTTGTTAGGGTGTTGCTATGCGGGTGCTAGGGTAATCTGAGTGGTTGTTAGGGTGTTTCTATGTCGGTTGCTAGGGTACTCTGAGTGGTTGTTAGGGTGTTGCTATGCAATTGCTAGGGTACTCTGAGTGGTTGTTAGGGTATTGCTATGCGGTTGTTGCTAGGGTACTCTGAGGTGTTGTTAAGGTATTGCTTTGTGGTTGCTAGGGCACTCTGAGTGGTTGTTAGGGTATTGCTATGCAGTTGCTAGGGTACTCAAGGTGGTTGTTAGGGTGTTGCTATGCGGTTGCTTGGGTACTCTGAGTGGTTACTAGGATGTTGCTATATGGTTGCTAGGGTATTCTAGGTGGTTGCATGAATTATCATGTTGATAGCATGATTTAACGTGTTTGCTAGCAAGTTTTATTATGTTGGTAGCACAAATTTGCATGTTACTAGCATGTTTTAGCATGAATTAACATGTTGATAGCATGGGTTAGATTGTGTGTGTGTGTGTGTGTGACTCTTTACACAGTCTGGCTGTGACCGCTGAGCTTCTTGTGTTAGTGGCAGTGAAACACTAGAGGGCAGAAGAGTTGGTCAGATCATCTGTGTGTGTGTGTGTGTGTGTGTGTGTGTGTGTGTGTGTGTGTGTGTGTGTGTGTGTGTGTGTGTGTGTGTGTGTGTGTGTGTGTGTGTGTGTGTGTGTGTGTGTGTGTGTGTGTGTGTGTGTGTGTGTGTGTGTGTGTGTGAGAGATGACTTGAGATCCTGAATGAGTCTCTCTCTCTCTCTCTCTCTCTCTCTCTCTCGTGGTTAATGAGTGGTTTGTCTAATGAAGTCTTCTCTTCTTCTCTTCTTCTCTTCTCCTCTTCATGAGCATCTGGACGTCTGTGCGGAGAGAATGAATCTGTCAGAAACACACACACTTTCCTTCACACACAGATGAAGATCACCTGATCATTACAGAGCTCAGCTCATCTAGACCTTCCACTATATGAAGTTTATGAGTATCAATATTCAGTCTGAAATGTGATCTGCAGAACGGCAGGGCAATATGTGACATGTTCAAACTAGTGCAGGAAATAGCCGATGTAAATTATATTATTGGCTGCGTATTGAATACATATTACATGTCAATGTAGTTAATGTGAATTATATTAACTTTAAATGTAAAAATGATAATCAAGTGCTTTAGTATGTTAGTGAACACTAGTAAGTGCACTTCTTTAAAGCATCACTCTAATAATGCTGGGATGTTTCAACCCAAAATCGGGTCAAATATGGACAAACCCGACTGTTGGGTTACATCTTTTAATTAAACTTTTAACCCAACGGTTGGGTTTGTCCATATTTGACCCAATTTTGGGTTGAAACATCCCAGTATTATTAGAGTGTGATAAACATGATGAATGTACTTAAAGCGAAATCTTTAATTGGCCAGTAACACAAAGTGACATGTTTGTTTCATTATGGTACACTCTAAAAAATGCTGGGTTAAAAACAACCCAAGTTGGGTTGAAAATGGACTAACCCAGCAATTGGGTTGTTTTAAGCAAAACATTTAACCCAACCCCTGGGTTAAAACGACCCATTCACTGGGTTAAAACAACACAATTGCTGGGTTAAAACAACAATTGCTGGGTTAAAACAACCCATTTGCTGGGTTAAAATGACCCATTCACTGAGTTAAAACAACCCAATTGATGGGTTAAAACAACCCATTTACTGGGTTAAAACAAAAACAACCCATTCGCTGGGTTAAACAACACAATTGCTGGGTTAAAACGACCCATTCAATGGGTTAAAACAACCCAATTGCTGGGTTAAAACAACAATTGCTGGGTTAAAACGACCCATTCACTGGGTTAAAACAACCCAATTGCTGGGTTAAAATGACCCATTCACTGAGTTAAAACAACCCAATTGATGGGTTAAAACAACCCAATTACTGGGTTAAAACAAAAACAACCCATTCGCTGGGTTAAAACAACCCATTCACTGAGTTAAAACAACCCAATTGCTGGGTTAAAACAACCCATTTACTGGGTTAAAACAAAAACAACCCATTCGCTGGGTTAAACAACACAATTGCTGGGTTAAAACGACCCATTCAATGGGTTAAAACAACCCAATTGCTGGGTTAAAACAACAATTGCTGGGTTAAAACGACCCATTCACTGGGTTAAAACAACCCAATTGCGGGGTTAAAATGACCCATTCACTGAGTTAAAACAACCCAATTGATGGGTTAAAACAACCCAATTACTGGGTTAAAACAAAAACAACCCATTCGCTGGGTTAAAACAACCCATTCACTGGGTTAAAACAACCCAATTGCTGGGTTAAAACGACCCATTCACTGAGTTAAAACAACCCAATTGATGGGTTAAAACAACCCAATTATTGGGTTAAAACGACCCATTCACTGGGTTAAAACAACCCAATTGCTGGGTTAAAATGACCCAATTGCTGGGTTAAAACGACCCATTCACTGGGTTAAAACAACAATTGCTGGGTTAAAACAACCCAATTACTGGGTTAAAACGACCCATTCACTGGGTTAAAACAACCCAATTGCTGGGTTAAAACGACCCATTTACTGGGTTAAAACAACCCAATTACTGGGTTAAAACAACCCAATTGATGGGTTAAAACAACCCATTCACTGGGTTAAAACAACCCAATTGCTGGGTTAAAACAACCCAATTGCTGGATTAAAACGACCCATTCACTGGGTTAAAACAACTCAATTGCTGGGTTAAAATGACCCATTCACTGAGTTAAAACAACCCAATTGATGGGTTAAAACAACCCAATTACTGGGTTAAAACTAAAACAACCCATTCGCTGGGTTAAAACAACCCATTCACTGGGTTAAAACAACTCATTCACTGGGTTAAAACAACCCAATTGCTGGGTTAAAACGACCCATTCACTGGGTTAAAACAACCCAATTGATGGGTTAAAACAACCCATTCACTGGGTTAAAACAAAAACAACCCAATTGCTGGGTTAAAACGACCCATTCACTGGGTTAAAACAACCCAATTGCTGGGTTAAAACAACCCAATTGATGGGTTAAAACAACCCAATTACTGGGTTAAAACAAAAACAACCCAATTGCTGGGTAAAAACAATCCATTCACTTGGTTAAAACAACTCAATTGTTGGTTTAAAATGACCCAATCGCTGGGTTATAACGACCCATTCGCTGGGTTAAAATGACCCATTCACTGGGTTAAAACAACCCAATTGCTGGGTTAAAATGACCCATTCACTGAGTTAAAACAACCCAATTGCTGGGTTATTCCATTTTCAACCCAAATTGGGTTGTTTTTAAAAAATTTTAGAGTGTAGCACTTTATTTTACAGTCCTGCTCATGTGTATTTATTATTACACAGTATTATCTGCAAGTGCACTCTAACTTCTTTAGGTGCTGGTGCCTTCTGGAACATCACAGGTTCAATGCACCCATCTTCTCTGAGCCTCCATCTTCTCTGAGCCTCCATCTTCTCTGAGCCTCCATCCTCTACCAACTGGGTTCCAGAGAAGAGGTTTGGCCAGGTGGCTGTGACGCCACACTGCTGTTTGGTACAAGGCTCTCTGCACATGTTGCTGGAAGGCATCTTCTGTTGGGGGTAGATTTGCTGCTGACAAATCTGTGGTAGATGCTAGTGTGTACCTCAGCTCATCCAGGTTGGTGCAAGGATGCCCATCCACCTTTTTCTTTTGGCCATACAGGAGGAGGGCATACCTTCTTGCCACAGGCAAAGCCTCTTCCAGGCTACCAGAGAGTCCAAATTTGGTCATTTCCTGTAACTCACAAAGATGGGTCTTCAGTCTTGTGAGGGCAGTGGCCTTCCCAATTCTGTACAAACTGCTTGTGGTGTCACAACCCGTGAGGGCGTGGCATGCAGGTAAACACTCACAAAGCACTGCTCCAAGCTTCTGAGCGATTGAACAGATAGGGACAAATCTTTCCTTAAGGCCATGTCCAGAGTGCATAAACACTGCTGAGGATCCAAACATCCCTTTGCTTGAATAGTACAGAAGCTAAACTAGTACATCTGTATCATCACATTTGACAATTAGACTAGAATGTGACTGTGCAAGGTGTATTGCATGTAACACCAGCCTCGTGTCAGCCTCCTCCTGGTCACTGTAAAGATCTTTCAAGCAGTCAATGCCTGACTTGCTAACCCTCTTAACCTCCTGACCATTTTCAAAGCCACCTGCCAAGATGACAGTGTTCCCTGAAGAAATTCTCGTTGGCCCAGTACTGGCGATGTAGGTGCTGACAAAGCTACATAGAGCAGCCTTGTTTCCACTAATCCTGAGGTATTTTCTGTAGTTTGGAACATTTGTTTGTCCTGTGATGATATGTGTTTGTCTGCTGGTGTGAATGGTGCCTCTTCTTTGTCTTTCAAGATCTTTGACTGAGTGTTGGTGGTCATATCTATCAAACACTATAGCGACACAGCTGTTACCTTCCTTTCCCAATAAAGTTGCAACCTTTTTCCAGACACACTCACCCAGGTCATTGAACGTTTGAAAGGCTGAATCATTGAGACTCTGTAGAAGAGCCATGCCATCAATGATATATGCTGATGGTTCTTTAATATTTGGCAGCTGCTGTGTCTCTTCAACAACAGCCTCGAGTTTCTTGGCCAGGTCAGCTTTTGTTGTTTTCCTCATGCTTCCATCATCATAAAACAAAGAGGGTGGGACAGCTGCGAGTTCGTGAGACATCACAGTCTCCATGGACACCTCTCTTTGCTTGGAGACAGCCAGTAATCTTCGAAAGAGCACGTCTGAGTCCATGTGAACCTTTCTAGATATGCTGACTCCAACTGATGTTTTCATGTCCTTGAAGGTTGCACACTGGTTTCTTCTCTCTGGCTCCCAGAAGCTCTTTGTTCTTTTTGATTTTGCCAGACGTTGTTCAATAAAGATGGCATTCTGCTTCGCACCATCTTGGAGGAAGCTTGAGAGCTCTTTTGCAACTTTCTCAGATGCAACCTGACCACTTGCAATGTTGATCAGTTCCTCAGGAATGCTATCAAGATCAAATGGATTCTGCCTCTGCTCCACAGCTTCCATTATCTTCTGTATGTCTCTTTCGTCTCGGTCCATTCTGGATGCTCCATGCTCCTTGGGCCCTATCTTGCACCCAGCGCAATTGACTTTGTACACCGACGCATGTGTCATTCCTATTTTGCACCCGCGCAAAGCGCGCTTTTCCCTCCACAGAAGCACGTCGCTAAACTAGTGAATGAACTTGCGCTCCCTGGGCGGTTCAGCGCAAAAAAGGAGGCGTGTTCCGGCGCAAACAATCCCTGGTGCTATTTTGCTGTTCCATTAAACAATTGCGCCACTGACCAGAAAAAACCTAGTCTAAAGTCAGTGGCGCGTTGCGCGTTGTTCATTATGCTATTTTAAGGGCGCATGCTTGACCATAATGTATAGCGTGCACAACGCGCATACACTTTGCTCATGTAATCTACACAGATGCAACAGTTATTTTTGCAAATCATAAATTGTTACACTAAAAAAATATTAACACATGAGATGACGGAAATCATTGTGGTGTGCCACGAAGATGTGAAAAAATAGGCATAAATCTAGCTTACAAATGATTCAGGCTAATTGTAATAATTAAGGATATGACCTGTTTGCCCAATAGTGGCAAGACATATATGTATATAAGGACATCTGACAAATTGGTTTGTCCGTCAAGAACCAGGAAAAAAAATCGACTGAAAAACTGAAAAAACTGAAAGACTGAAGAAAAAAAAGACTGTGAAATCACCTTTACCATAATGTACAACATTACAACTTCACTTCTCTGTCTTTCACTGCTCTTACTAGAACATCAGTCTCCTCGGCTGTGAACCGCTCCTGGCGTGCGCCTGGTAAATACGCCATAATAATAGCAATCCATAATGGAACTTGCGCACCTGCTTTTAAAGGGAATGTTGGATGACGCTCTGATTGGTTTATTCACGTTACGCCCAAACCACACCTATGAATAATGAAGCTACTTCAGACCAACCCATTTTAGATTTGCGCCGGGCGCAAGAGCCATTTATCCCGCCGGGAAAATAGCAACAGCGCCGAGACCCGCCCACAAAGTTACTTGCGCTTCGTGCTTTGACACTTGCGTTTCAGATCGTTAAAATAGGGCCCCTTGTGTGCTTTCGAGCTCTGATCATCAGTATCACAAAGCTCTTTCATGGCATCCACATATGCTGTGGTCACATGTCTTGTCATCAACCATCTTGTGAGAGCTCCTTTTCGTAATGTGAAGCCAACAACTCCACCCTGACTCTTGCCTTCTCGATTAATGGTTTGCTCCAGTGCCTGATCAGTAGCCACACAGTTGAAGCTTCGATGCTCAGACCGGCGAACAACAAACCCACCTTGCTGCATGAATGTGTATGCTTCTGGTTGTTCATGTTCAAGTGCTTTCATTTCTGCAACATAGACTGGCATGTCCTTGCCATAATTGGTCCTACCAGCAGCTCTGAACCAAGGCATCACTTCACACATGCAATTCAGGTGAAGAGAACGAAGAATCCATAGCAATAGATCAGCACCATTGAGGAACATTAACCAGTATCCAAAGGTTGCTGATTGCTTAACTCCCTCATTTATGAACATCTGGATTCTTTTCTGGATCTCAGGAAGTTCAGTCTCCACCTCACTGATGAGCTGTTGAGCAGTGGCCTTGTCATTACCTTGAAATGCATGCTGTACATCTCGTAGGATTTGCTCTTGAGCTTCAGTCATTGCACATTGGCCTTTTTTTTCAAGCCATGATTGCATGGCTTGCCAGAAGAGCCTGAACAGAGCCTCAGAGGCTAGCTTTATGCTTCTTACTCCTCTTGCCAGCTGTTTCCCTTGAAGCAACTGTCGAGCTGTTCCCTCTGCATACACGTCTGACTCAGTTAGTATGTCAAAAAGTCCACCATCACCATAGAGCTTTCCGATGCTTGCTAGGTAAGCCATCGTGATGTGCATACCTCCCAGTCTCATTGTGATCTTTCCTTGTAAAGGTGATGGTTTGCTCCACAAGATCTGTTGTGCTTTACTATAAATAGCGAGGTCTGCTGTCACAAGAATATGGTGCTGTCCCAGTTCTGCAGCAAGCTGTACAAGTCGTATCATAGATGTGTAGATGGTGGACAATTCTGAGGGTGATTCTCTTATAAAGGGCAGGTAGATTACACTGGCTACTGAACAAGCAGTTTCTGACGTGAAGGCATTAAATGCAGACCAAGCAGGGACATGCTGCTGATTCTCAATTACATTTCGGGACAGCTTCCATACCAGATCTCTGTCTTCAGCTGCTTTAGAGATTGTTGTGTTTGTGTGCAGTAACTCAGGTTGGGCAAGTTCAGGTGGTTCGGGTCGCTTTGTAGATTTGATGTATCTGTAATCACAGTTGAAATGAGAGGATAAGCTTATGATCATATGCATTGAATATCAAATCACTTTTAAAACCTCACAACATACATTCATATTGAACATTAATTTGTATTCATCTTTAGCATTTCATGTGACTAAGCGAATACCATAACATGAAAACAAAAACAACATAAAAATAGATTTCAGAGAAAAAAGAATGGACACAATGTACCTGTAAAGTTTATCTCCATTCATATCAAACGTGTTTAAGGTGGTGAGGGACCTGGCATTTATCTGCTGTGGAGACTTGGCCTCTACGGAACACAACAGACGCCATAGCATGAGTTGTACGCTTCCCATCCAGGGTGTCTTCATTTTGGTCAAAGTTGTCGATGGCTGCATCAACAATTCCATGTTCAGCAACTCCAGTGAGGCCAGTTGGGATGTAGACACCAGTCTCTGTCCTTGATATCTGGTCTGCTGCCACAGATGTGAGGAAGTGCCTAACCTCTGTATAGGAAACGCAGTGCCCCATTGCACTGAGCTCATTGATGAGTGTCTTACTACCAAACTCATGATGTATCAAAATGGCAAGTCCTAGGGCCCTATCTTGCACCCAGCGCAATTGACTTTGTACACCGACGCATGTGTCATTCCTATTTTGCACCCGCGCAAAGCGCGCTTTTCCCTCCACAGAAGCACGTCGCTAAACTAGTGAATGAACTTGCGCTCCCTGGGCGGTTCAGCGCAAAAAAGGAGGCGTGTTCCGGCGCAAACAATCCCTGGTGCTATTTTGCTGTTCCATTAAACAATTGCGCCACTGACCAGAAAAAACCTAGTCTAAAGTCAGTGGCGCGTTGCGCGTTGTTCATTATGCTATTTTAAGGGCGCATGCTTGACCATAATGTATACAAATACACTTTGCTCATGTAATCTACACAGATGCAACAGTTATTTTTGCAAATCATAAATTGTTACACTAAAAAAATATTAACACATGAGATGACGGAAATCATTGTGGTGTGCCACGAAGATGTGAAAAAATAGGCATAAATCTAGCTTACAAATGATTCAGGCTAATTGTAATAATTAAGGATAAGACCTGTTTGCCCAATAGTGGCAAGACATATATGTATATAAGGACATCTGACAAATTGGTTTGTCCGTCAAGAACCAGGAACAAAAATCGACTGAAAAACTGAAAAAACTGAAAGACTGAAGAAAAAAAAGACTGTGAAATCACCTTTACCAAAATGTACAACATTACAACTTCACTTCTCTGTCTTTCACTGCTCTTACAAGAACATCAGTCTCCTCGGCTGTGAACCGCTCCTGGCGTGCGCCTGGTAAATACGCCATAATAATAGCAATCCATAATGGAACTTGCGCACCTGCTTTTAAAGGGAATGTTGGATGACGCTCTGATTGGTTTATTCACGTTACGCCCAAACCACACCTATGAATAATGAAGCTACTTCAGACCAACCCATTTTAGATTTGCGCCGGGCGCAAGAGCCATTTATCCCGCCGGGAAAATAGCAACAGCGCCGAGACCCGCCCACAAAGTTACTTGCGCTTCGCGCTTTGACACTTGCGTTTCAGATCGTTAAAATAGGGCCCCTAGTGTGATTGGCGTGTGGATGTGACAGCTCTGTCCAATGAGATCATGGCAGATTGCGATAACACACAGATTGTCCTTTGAAGCTGGGTCATCATCACATGTTTGGTAATCTCTGTGGGCATGTGAATCAACACACCAGTTGACAAAGTCATACAGGATGTTGGGTACATACTTGCTGCATAGGAGACGGGATAGACGGTCACTGCTGACATATGATTGACTGTCATGCTCTACTTGCTCCATGCTTTTCCTCAAAATGTCTGCAGCCCTGTGTAATATTTGGATTTCGGAAAGACTCTGACTTGTCTGTGAAAGTGTTGTCTCACAGTCTTCTGTTATTTCTGTGAGTTTAGCAGCTTCCCTCAGTGCACAACCTATGGTCATACTATCTGAGCAGATCAGATCTGACTCTCCTGGACGTGGAACAAATACAAGCCTGTCTTTGTAATGCTGTATCAGCTTTTCCTTTAGTTTCCAGGATCTATATTTCTTGTGTTGAACTACACTCTAAAAAAAAAAGGCTCGTAATCATAGGGGGACCTTTTTTAGTGCTATATAGCACCAATTTTGGTGCTTCAGTGGTTCTTCAGCGGTTCTTCAGAGGTTCTTCAGAGGTGCTATATAGCACCTTAGTCAAAGAACCGGTGAAGAACCTCTGAAGAACCTCTGAAGAACCGCTGAAGAACCACTGAAGCACCACTGAAGCACCACTGAAGCACCAAAATTGGTGCTATATAGCACTAAAAAAGGTTCCCCTATGATTACGAGCCAAGAGCCATTTTTGGTGCAATATAGAACCTTTTTTTTTTAGAGTGTATGGGCACACCTTCTTCCTCAGCATTGGTCTTAAGTATGTTATCATAGTTATCAGTCAAAGAGTTGAGAGTCCTCACATTCATATATTTGGACAATACGGTTTTATCAATGTCTTCAGTGAGCTTAATAAAGGCTTTGTCATAGACATTGGTCTGCTTTTCTGATTCTTTTCTTCGTCTGGCAGCTGCTATATTTCGTTCAGAGATGTAGTGTGCAAGGCACATTTTATGGTATTTGGCATCATATGCAAAGAGATCTGGGCATGAAAGAATTCGAAGGTGTACATCTTCATCAAGCCTTTCAGAAGCTGCCCGAAGGACCTTGTCTCTGGTACTTGCACCTGTACCAGTCGAAATGGCTGTCAGAGGTTCTGGTCTAGAGCTGGCCTTCCCACAAATGAAACAATCTCTCCGTATTTTAAATGATGTTGTATCAGCCCTACTCAGCCTTCTAGGTGCAGATGTGCTCTCACTCTCAACAATTGCATCTTGCTGCTGCTCACTGATTTTTGTCTTACTGCAGTAGTTCGCTCTACATTAGTGTTGTTTTCGTCAACGAAAAGTATGACTAAATATCGTCGTCAACGAACCTTTATAACGTGACGAAAACGAGACGAGACGCAATGTAAATGCTGGTCATGTGACGATGACGAATAAAAACGAGACTAAATGTGGTTCACAAAATAAAAACTATGCTAAAATGTCTCTTCATTTTCGTTGACGAAAATGAGACGAGACGAAAAGTCGCGTTTTTATTATTATTTTGCAGTATTTCTGTGCGTCTCATTCAGGGGCTGCATCAGGTCTCACTGCGCAGACGCAGGCGGCATCACGCTCTTCAAACCCACTCGCGCTGCGTTTTAGAAGATTTAGCTCCGGTCAGTGAACGAGACCAATGGCCAGTCGGGGTTCGTAAGCACTATTCGGACGGTAATTGTTTGTCCAGCGGTCGTAAGGTGTCTTCATCATTTACAGGGGCTAGTCAGTGATTTTATTGTCGTTTTAATCCAGAATATCAGTGTTTTTCTCCCACCACCCGTGTAAAAATCTCCGGCCGAATGACCTAACTTACTGTTTGACAGACACCAAGGTCGTGCGGTGCCGTCTGAATCCACATCTCTGAGTTTTCAATAATATATAACTTAAGAATTCACGGTTTATATCCTTTTTGGCCACTGCAGAGCACCGTGTGGTTGTGCTTCGCTGTTATTTGGATGCATTTAAAAGATCTAAGTTAGACTTGCATTACTGAAATGCTGGCAAGTATTTTCAAGAGCAAGATATTTCATCACCGCTCAAAAAAAGAAAGAAAAGCACGTAAACATTTGAAATGGGCCGTTATAACGGCAGCAATTAGATATTTTAAAATAACTGCAGCATTATGATTACCTCATAAGCGAATAAGAGGCTGTATTCACTTATTTCCGCTAATTTCCATGTGGAATAAAATTACATCCTTTATTTTGAGATAAAATACAAGACAGAAAAACATTTTAACTATAATGTGGGTCTAATTTTAAACAGATTTAAAGAATTAAATAATAATTTGGATATTATTTTCCTATTATTAAATTAAATATGCATTTATTCTTATTAAGACATTTGGAAAAAACTTTTATTACATTGAAGTGGAAAATAAAACGGGTGTTGTGGAAAAAGATGGGGAGAAATGTGGCCACAAAAATCACAGGAAAAAACACCACGAACCTTAAGAGACATCTCAATGTTTTTATTTATTTTATTTAAATGTATGTGTGTGTACTTGTTTAGTTGGTAAAATAAATATGTTGTAACTTCAAATCAGAGCGTCTTCCGTGTCTGGAATGGATGTATTCTTGAGTCTATAAGGTAACAATAATATAATAAGATAACATTGTTTGAAATGGGTTTGGCTAAAAGAAGATTTTGGTTTTGTCTATAATATGTACTTATACTATATTGACTGGGTTAAATAGAATTGCATTACTAAAAAGAGACTAAAATACAAATTTCATTGACTAAAACTTGACTAAAATGTCATCAGTTATCGTTGACTAAAACTAGACGAAAATAGTCATAGATAATTCTGACTAAAATAAGACTAAAATGCTCAGACTTTTAGTCGACTAAAACTTGACTAGACTAAAAAGAGTATGACTGACTAAAACTAATAAAAACTAAAATGACAGCTTGACACAAAGACTAGACTAAAACTAAAATTAAAACAGGCCGCCAAAAACAACACTACTCTACATGAAACATGATATGAAACTTTGATTTTGGAGGAAAGTATGTCATCTGTATACGGAGCCAGAGTTTTATGGACATCATCATCTTTCTGCTGAGCAAGGGTAAGTATCCGTTGGAGGCCTTCTACTGTGGGGTTTTGGACATAGGGATCTTTTTTCTTGCCCTTTTCAAAATGTTTCCCACAAATTATACAAAGCTTTGGATCCAATGTCTGTAAGAAATTCTCCATAATTCAAGAGACTAGTAAAAAGGAAAAATTATATACATTTCAGAATTTAATTGAAATGCAAATCAAGTTGAATTACACATGCAACATTAGTCAGAGGGCTAAGTATTTTTTTTAGCTAGGCTAAGCAGTTTCTTCAACTAGCTATTTAGCTACTTGTAATAGGCTAGGTCAGCCTTTTCATTTGACATAATATTTGTAATGATTTACCTGTCTGGTTATGAAGATATTGATAAAGACAATCAAGTAACTAGCTACAGCTGGATCCAACCTTTAGCCTAACAGTAGTCAACTCACTAGATCAATCAAAAACTCAAATTAAATATATCTAATACCTTGTTCTTATTTACTCAAAGATCACACCAATGGGGTGAAGTAAGCAGTGTAGGCTCTACTGCCCACTGCTGGTCTGGACAGAAAAAAGCTAACAACATTATTTTCCATTATTCAGTAATGACTTGACCAAAACAAAATTCAAGAGGATAAACATATTTTAATAAAGGTGTTCCATTCCAATGTTAACCGTATTCAATTGGATCTGTGTTTTTCATGAATTGTATAGTATACTGTGCCTTATGAAATGTATCATTATTAAAAGTATCATAGTAGTA
Source organism: Gobio gobio (assembly GCF_949357685.1). Lineage (NCBI taxonomy): Eukaryota > Metazoa > Chordata > Actinopteri > Cypriniformes > Gobionidae > Gobio > Gobio gobio. Next base: position 68,100,653 of record NC_137100.1, on the reverse strand, counting down.
TCAAAGTATCAAATATAGATCAGCACTTACCTAATGTAACTTGCTTTGCAGTAACAATGCATTTGTCAATATTCTTCTCACCACTGATAATGTGATTTGGACTTGAGACTATTTTGTCTGGTGTTCTTTCATTTTGGACACCTCATACATTGAGTGACAGAACACTCTGATTCGTCATGCTATATTTACATATTTGGTATTGCTGGATTCAGCACAACCCCACCTTTCCAACAAGTCATCATATGTGTTTCTATGATAATACCTGGCAAAGCAACCACAAAGTAAATGAAAACATTCTACATAGGTATTCAATTTGTGCATGTCCGCTTATTTTAGGTATGTGTTTATATGTCTCTGTTTATTCCATACATCAAGATATTCACATCCAGTCTTTTCTAGTAGCTAAAACAACTTCCTGACTACAAACATGTCAAGTTTCAAAGCTCTCAGAGCTTCGGTGATTGATCTGCATTAGTTTATATGCCTTAACTCCCATACGGACAGGCTATATTTTAGTCCTTTTTTGGTTTTGGGGTGTATAACAATATCTGTTAATTTAACAATCTTAGCAGTAAAATATTTTTAGCCAAGAATCCATTTCATATATGGGACACCTTAGAGATGAGGAAAAACATTGTTGGGTTTAGTTCTACCTCCGGTAGGGGTATCTCAAAAACTAAAGCACTTTTTGACTATTTGTCACTAGCCTATTAGTAGAGTTGAGTTAGTGCACTTCCTTCTGATGGGGTTATTCTTACATGTTTTAAACCTCCTCAACCTTTCCTGTTTTACACACCATAGACTCGTGTTAGATCGTCTCTGTTCCATCACACACACACCACTTTAGTGTTGAACCTCTGAGAGGAAGTGTTTGTGGGAAATGAAGACGTCACTCAGGAGAGAGTGTGTGTGTGTGTGTGTGTGTGTGTGTGTGTGTGTGTGTGTGTGTGTGTGTGTGTGTGTGTGTGTGTGTGTGAGACGCTGATACACTAATCTATCAGAGACCAGAGAGAAACTGCATCTGATCATCATCATCTTCATCATCATCTTCATCATCATCATCTTCATCATCATCTTCATCATCATCATCATCATCAGGTTTGTGTACGTGAAGCACGACTGAAAATTCTGGAACCAAAAACCCAAATACAAATTATTATATTTAATTTTGTGTGTGTGTGTGAGAGAGAGAGAGAGAGAGAGAGTGTGTGTGTGTGTGTGAGAGAGAGAGAGAGAGAGTGTGTGTGTGTGTGTGTGAGAGAGAGAGAGAGAGAGAGAGAGAGTGTGTGTGTGTGCGTGAGAGTGTGTGTGTTTGTGTGTTTATATAATTAGTTATTTAATTACATTAAATAATGTATTATCTAATTTAATAATTAATTGTTTAATCATTTTTAATTTTGTATATTTTAGTGAATACATTTAGTATTTTTATATAAATCTAATTTAACCTAATATATTTATAAATATATAACTACACTCTAAAAAAAAAAGGTTCTATATTGCACCAAAAATGGTTCTTGGCTCGTAATCATAGGGGAACCTTTTTTAGTGCTATATAGCACCAATTTTGGTGCTTCAGCGGTTCTTCAGAGGTTCTTCAGCGGTTCTTCAGAGGTTCTTCAGTGGTTCTTCAGCGGTTCTTCAGAGGTTCTTCAGCGGTTCTTCAGAGGTTCTTCAGCGGTTCTTCAGCGGTTCTTCAGCGGTTCTTCAGCGGTTCTTCAGTGGTTTTTCAGAGGTTCTTCAGCGGTTCTTCAGTGGTTCTTCAGAGGTTCTTCAGCGGTTCTTCAGCGGTTCTTCAGTGGTTTTTCAGAGGTTCTTCAGCGGTTCTTCAGAGGTTCTTCAGCGGTTCTTCAGCGGTTCTTCAGAGGTTCTTCAGCGGTTCTTCAGCGGTTCTTCAGCGGTGCTTCAGCGGTTCTTCAGCGGTGCTTCAGCGGTTCTTCAGCGGTTCTTCAGAGGTTCTTCAGCGGTTCTTCAGCGGTTCTTCAGTGGTTCTTCAGCGGTTCTTCAGCGGTTCTTCAGCGGTTCTTCAGAGGTTCTTCAGAGGTACTTCAGCGGTTCTTCAGCGGTTCTTCAGCGGTTCTTCAGCGGTGCTTCAGCGGTGCTTCAACGGTTCTTCAGCGGTTCTTCAGAGGTTCTTCAGCGGTTCTTCAGAGGTTCTTCAGCGGTTCTTCAGCGGTTCTTCAGCGGTTCTTCAGCGGTGCTTCAGCGGTTCTTCAGCGGTTCTTCAGAGGTTCTTCAGCGGTTCTTCAGCGGTTCTTCAGCGGTTCTTCAGAGGTTCTTCAGCGGTTCTTCAGCGGTTCTTCAGAGGTTCTTCAGCGGTTCTTCAGAGGTTCTTCAGCGGTTCTTCAGCGGTGCTTCAGCGGTTCTTCAGCGGTTCTTCAGAGGTTCTTCAGCGGTTCTTCAGCGGTTCTTCAGTGGTTCTTCAGAGGTTCTTCAGCGGTTCTTCAGCGGTTCTTCAGTGGTTCTTCAGAGGTTCTTCAGCGGTTCTTCAGCGGTTCTTCAGAGGTTCTTCAGCGGTTCTTCAGCGGTTCTTCAGTGGTTCTTCAGCGGTTCTTCAGCGGTTCTTCAGCGGTTCTTCAGAGGTTCTTCAGCGGTTCTTCAGCGGTTCTTCAGCGGTTCTTCAGAGGTTCTTCAGCGGTTCTTCAGCGGTTCTTCAGAGGTTCTTCAGCGGTTCTTCAGAGGTTCTTCAGCGGTTCTTCAGCGGTGCTTCAGCGGTTCTTCAGCGGTTCTTCAGAGGTTCTTCAGCGGTTCTTCAGCGGTTCTTCAGTGGTTCTTCAGAGGTTCTTCAGCGGTTCTTCAGCGGTTCTTCAGTGGTTCTTCAGAGGTTCTTCAGCGGTTCTTCAGCGGTTCTTCAGAGGTTCTTCAGAGGTTCTTCAGAGGTTCTTCAGCGGTTCTTCAGCGGTTCTTCAGAGGTTCTTCACCGGTTCTTCAGCGGTTCTTCAGAGGTTCTTCAGAGGTTCTTCAGCGGTTCTTCAGCGGTTCTTCAGCGGTTCTTCAGCGGTTCTTCAGAGGTTCTTCAGCGGTTCTTCAGAGGTTCTTCAGCGGTTCTTCAGCGGTTCTTCAGCGGTTCTTCAGTGGTTCTTCAGCGGTTCTTCAGAGGTTCTTCAGCGGTTCTTCAGTGGTTCTTCAGCGGTTCTTCAGCGGTCCTTCAGTGGTTCTTCAGCGGTTCTTCAGAGGTTCTTCAGCGGTTCTTCAGTGGTTCTTCAGCGGTTCTTCAGCGGTTCTTCAGCGGTTCTTCAGAGGTTCTTCAGTGGTTCTTCAGAGGTTCTTCAGAGGTTCTTCAGCGGTTCTTCAGCGGTTCTTCAGTGGTTCTTCAGCGGTTCTTCAGAGGTTCTTCAGCGGTTCTTCAGCGGTTCTTCAGTGGTTCTTCACCGGTTCTTCAGAGGTTCTTCAGCGGTTCTTCAGCGGTTCTTCAGAGGTTCTTCAGCGGTTCTTCAGAGGTTCTTCAGAGGTTCTTCACCGGTTCTTTGACTAAGGTGCTATATAGCACCTCTGAAGAACCGCGGAAGAACCACTGAAGCACCAAAATTGGTGCTATATAGCACTAAAAAAGGTTCCCCTATGATTACGAGCCTTTTTTTTTAGAGTGTAATGTTTTTATTTTACTCAAACATTTTATTAATTAATTTATTTTAATGTAATTTATTTTACTGTTAAATGTAGTATTTGTTTGTCTATTTAATTTATTTGTTTTTATTTTAGTGAATGCATAATTAATAAGTAAATATTAATCAATGTTTTATTTATATTAATCTAATTAATAGATTAATATGTAACTTAAATTTTTTTAAAAATCATTTATTTTATTACTTTACTTATTTTAATGTTTTTTATTTAATCAAAATATTCATTTATATTGATCTAACCATTTTTTTTTTATAAAAATGTATCACAGTATGTTTATATTAGGGCTGTCAACGAATATTCTAAATTCGAATATATATTCGAATAGTTTTTAAAAAACGAATTTCGAATATTCGAATAAATAAAAAAAATGTGGGGAAAAAAACGGGTTATGCGGTAGTAGAGGCGTGTCTGTCTGCTTTGCGAGTGAAGTCTTGTGTACTTTTGTCTCCGCAGCGCGAGCCTCCGCTGACTGCGCGCGCTCCTCCACAAACGGACGAGGTGTTTATATTTGACGCGCTCGCCATTGTGCTTTTCTTTGAAACGACAGAGGGCGACTCGGAGTAATTGTTCTATAAACTATCAGGAAAGGCGTTGAGAAGAAGTGGGCTAATGTAAGTTACACAGGTGACGATATTTATTTTAGTACACTTCATCGAAAACCACACTACAGAAGAATCATGTAAAACAGATCAAAATAAACCTTGATATTACTTGTGACATGAGAACAAAATGTATGTAGAAATGTAACGTTAACTTATACAACTCAATTTATGATATCTAAAGCCGCGTTTCCACCGCAGGAACTTTCCCCCGGAACCAGGAACTTTGGGGGGGAACTCGGTGTGTTTCGACCGCAGGAACCAGGGTCTAAATGAAGTTCCGGGTAAATATTTCCCCCTCCAAACGGCCCTGCTTGCGAGGTGGTGCTTTTGAAAAGGTCGGGAACTTTCGGGGGTGGGACTTGGGCGCTGAACATGCTGATTGGTTGAGCTCTCGCAGCATTTTTTTCCCCACCGCCATTCAAGTTTTTTGCGAGGTGGGTTCTGCGTTCAGTAAATATTTTCTTTGCAACAATGGAGTTCAACAAAAAAATTCGACCGACGACGAGGTTCAGGCTTTGAGCATATATGCGGAGGAGGACATCCAGCGGGAACTGGAAACGGCGACCCGCAATGAAAAGGTATAACGTTACCTGAAGATATCGACTCGGTTCCAGTCACACTGGAAAACAGTGCAGAGAGAAGTTGAAGAAATTAAGACAAGATTACAAGAAATTAAAGGATCATAACAACCGGAGCGGTTCCGACCGGCGTATCAACAAGTGGCATGACCGCCTGGACGCGTTGTTGGGACAGACCGTCCTTTTCTAGGGCAGCGGTAACGAAAGACTCGGCTAGTGCGTTGTTGGAAACCATCCCGGAATCCGAGTGGGTTGAAGGTAAATATCTCATCTTGGTATCATCTATTAAACTCGTTGCAGTGTAACGTTGCAGTAACTTTTTTCAACGTGCTTTTCCAGACGTAACGAGTGGCCCTGATGAATCGCAGGCAACGGAGACCAGCGTGTTTTCCCCCGCGGTCACCAGTACACGTTAACCCTGTGTCTCCTGCCGAAACACACACACGCAGAGGTATAAAGCTGACAGAATGTGTATATATTTAAAAACTGATGTGTAATCCATAATGGTTTTGAGTAGTTTTGTTGTTTTTAATTGTAAACTTAAATTGCCAATGATAGAAATTGCACACTGGGCATTGTTCAAGCTGAGCAAGCAATTGTTCATTATTTGTAGTGAAAACACTAAATAATTAATTGATGGTTTCTATTGTTTCATGGTTGCCTTGTGTATTAATTTCCATGTGTTTCTGTGCAATTTTTCTACTTAGGGAAAAGGAAAAGGGACTGACTTTTCTTGATGCACTGAGGGACATGGAGGATGCTAACCGGGCCGTCCTGCAGCATGGACAAGAACAGCGAGACCAATATATGCAGCTGTTACTGGAGAGCCAGGCCGAGGAGAGATGAGGAGGCAAGAGTTGGCATTCCACCAGGCAGAAGCGGAAGAAAGCAGACGGACTTTCAGACCGGGTTTCGGTCTGTTCTTGGACAGTTTGTCCAGTTGTTCAAGAAGTAGCCACAATGACCAGCCGCTTGAATGAAGCATTTGCACTACCACATTTGTACTTTATATATTGTACGTGTTGGCACAGCTCTTGGAAAAATACTGAAAAATACACTTTTTTATATTGTTGTTTTCACATTTTATAATTTCATTTTATTCTAGTAATTTATTTGTCTTTGCACACTTATTTTAATTTTGTAAGAACTAATCTGTCTAAAATAAATTCAATTCAATTCAATTCAATTCAAATTTATTTGTATAGCGCTTTTCACAATACACATTGTTTCAAAGCAGCTTTATGACCATATCACACCAGTCCTCAGATCTTTACACTGGCTTCCAGTTACATTTAGGATCGATTTTAAAGTGCTATTACTTGTATATAAATCACTCAATGACCTAGGACCTCAATACATTGCAGACATGCTGATTAAATACAAACCCAACAGATCACTCAGATCATCAGGATCAAGTCAATTAGAAATACCAAGGGTTCACTCAAAGCAAGGAGAGTCTGCTTTTAGCTATTATGCCAGCCGTAGCTGGAACCAGCTTCCTGAACAGATCAGATGTGCTCCAACAGTAGCCACTATCAAATCCAGACTTCAAATCCAACTGCATTTACTGAATGAGCACTGTGCCACTGTACGTGCTTTGTCCAAACTGCTTGCATTTTAATTTATATGCTTAAATTTAACCCTGTTCTTATTTTTATTTTTAATTATACTCTTTATTTTTATCTTTCAATGTTTTCTTTATTTTTTATTTCTTTTAATTCCTATTATAACTGTAATATTTTTATTTCATTTCTGTGTAAAGCACTTTGAATTGCCACTGTGTATGAAATGTGCTATACAAATAAACTTGCCTTGCCTTGCCTTGCCTTTACAGAAAGTGCATTTCATAGATGTACAGTAAAAAGGTTAGAAAGACAATGTTAAAGAATAATGTTCAAAAAAGTTAATCAATCGTGTATTAATTTAGGCCATAACAGCGCTGGCGTTGAGTCGTCTCTTCACAGGCGTCGAGTCGTCTCTTCACAGGTGTCGGGGCATCTGAAGTCTCCATGAGAGGCTGGATACAAACTGGAGCTGATGAACTATTTACCTCGGGACTAGTGTCCCCGATAACAACAGAAAAGCAGATGGGAAATGATTAGCGTAGCTGCTGTTCAGAATATTAATGCTTTTGATCTGATTTAACTGTAGTATAAAAGATAATTATAATGTGAATGCTTGGCTATAGAGATGCGTCTTTAATCTTGTTTTAAACTGGGACAGCGAGTCTGAACCTCGAACAATATCAGGAAGACTATTCCAGAGTTTAGAAGCTAAATGTGAAAATGCCCTCCCTCCTTTAGTGGACTTAGATATCCTAGGAATGACCAGAAGCCTCGAGTTTAGTGATCTTAAAGAGCGCGATGGATTGTAGGGCGATAGAAGATCCGTTAGATACACTGGAGCTAAACCATTTAGGGCTTTATAGGTTAGTAGCAATAGTTTGTAATTGATACGGAACTTGATAGGTAACCAGTGTAGAGATGATAAAATTGGTGTTCCATCCATCCATCCATCCATCTTCTTCCGCTTTATCCAGGGCCGGGTCGCGGGGGCAGCAGTCTAAGCAGAGATGCCCAGACTTCCCTCTCCCTAGACACTTCCTCCAGCTCTTCCGGGGGGACACCGAGGCGTTCCCAGGCCAGCCGGAAGACATAGTCCCTCCAGCGTGTCCTAGGTCTTCCCCGGGGCCTCCTCCCGGTTGGACATGCCCGAAACACCTTCCCGGGAAGGCGCTCAGGAGGCATCCGGAACAGATGCCCGAGCCACCTCAGCTGGCTCCTCTCGATGTGGAGGAGCAGCGGCTCTACTCCGAGTTCCTCCCGAGTGACTGAGCTCCTCACCCTATCTCTAAGGGAGCGCCCAGCCACCCTGCGGAGAAAACTCATTTCGGCCGCCTGTATCCGGGATCTTGTCCTTTCGGTCATGACCCAAAGCTCATGACCATAGGTGAGAGTAGGAACGTAGATTGACCGGTAAATCGAGAGCTTCGCCTTACGGCTTAGCTCTTTCTTCACCACAACAGACCGGTACATCGACCGCATTACTGCAGAAGCTGCACCGATCCGTTTGTCAATCTCCCGTTCCATCCTCCCCTCACTCGTGAACAAGACCCCAAGATACCTGAACTCCTCCACTTGAGGCAGGAACTCTCCACCAACCTGAAGAGGGCAAACCACCCTTTTCCGACTGAGGACCATGGCCTCGGATTTGGAGGTGCTGATCCTCATCCCAGCCGCTTCACACTCGGCTGCAAACCGTCCCAGTGCGTGCTGAAGGTCCTGGTTAGAAGGGGCCAACACGACAACGTCATCCGCAAAGAGCAGAGACGAAACCGCGTGGTCCCCAAACCTGACACCCTCCGGCCCCTGGCTGCGCCTAGAAATTCTGTCCATAAAAATTATGAACAGAACCGGCGACAAAGGGCAGCCCTGCCGGAGTCCAACATGCACAGGGAACAAGTCTGACTTACTGCCGGCAATGCGGACCAAACTCCTGCTTTGGTCGTACAGGGACCGGACAGCCCTTAGCAAAGGACCCCGGACCCCATACTCCCCGAGCACCCTCCACAGGATGCCGCGAGGGACACAGTCGAATGCCTTCTCCAAATCCACAAAACACATGTGGACTGGTTGGGCAAACTCCCATGAACCCTCCAGCACCCTGTAGAGGGTATAGAGCTGGTCCAGTGTACCACGGCCCGGACGAAAACCAGACTGTTCCTCCTGAATCCGAGGTTCCACTATCGGCCGTATTCTCCTCTCCAGTACCCTGGCATAGACTTTCCCGGGGAGGCTGAGAAGTGTGATCCCCCTGTAGTTGGAACACACCCTCCGGTCCCCCTTCTTAAAAAGAGGGACCACCACCCCGGTCTGCCATCCCAGAGGCACTGTCCCCGACCGCCACGCGATGTTGCAGAGGCGTGTCAGCCAAGACAGCCCCACAACATCCAGAGACTTGAGGTACTCAGGGCGGATCTCATCCACCCCCGGTGCCTTGCCACCGAGGAGTTTCTTGACCACCTCGGTGACTTCAGCCCGGGTGATGGACAAGTCCTCCTCTGAGCCCCCAGCCTCTGCTTCCTCAATGGAAGGCGTGATGGCGGGATTGAGGAGATCCTCAAAGTATTCCTTCCACCGTCCGACGATATCCCCAGTTGAGGTCAACAGCCGCCCATCGCCACTGTAAACAGCGTTGGTAGGGCACTGCTTCCCCCTCCTGAGGCGCCGGACGGTTTGCCAGAATCTCTTCGAGGCCAGCCGATAGTCCTTTTCCATGGCCTCACCGAACTCCTCCCAGGCCCGAGTTTTTGCCTCCACAACCACCCGGGCTGCAGTCCGCTTAGCCTGCCGGTACATGTCAGCTGCCTCAGGAGTCCCACAAGCCAACCAGGCCCGATAGGACTCCTTCTTCAGCTTGACGGCATCCCTTACTTCCGGTGTCCACCACCGAGTTCGGGGATTGCCGCCTCGACATGCACCGGAGACCTTACGGCCACAGCTCCGAGCGGCAGCTTTGACAATGGAGGTGGAGAACATGGTCCATTCGGACTCAATATCTCCAGCCTCCCTCGGGATCCGGTCGAAGTTCTGCCGGAGGTGGGAGTTGAAGATCTCTCTGACAGGGGGCTCGGCCAAACGTTCCCAGCAGACCCTTACAGTACGCTTGGGTCTACCGGGTCTGTCCAGCTTCCTCCCCCGCCATCGGATCCAACTCACCACCAGGTGGTGATCAGTTGACAGCTCCGCCCCTCTCTTCACCCGAGTGTCCAAGACATACGGCCGCAGGTCAGATGAAACGACCACAAAGTCGATCATTGACCTACGACCTAGAGTGTCCTGGTGCCATGTGCACTGATGGACACTCTTATGCCTGAACATGGTGTTCATTATGGACAAACCGTGACTAGCACAGAAGTCCAATAACTGAACACCACTCGGGTTCAGATCAGGGGGGCCGTTCCTCCCAATCACGCCCCTCCAGGTGTCACTGTCATTGCCCACGTGGGCGTTGAAGTCCCCCAGTAGAACGACGGAGTCCCCAGTCGGAGCACTTTCCAGCACCCCTCCCAGGGACACCAAAAAGGCTGGGTACTCTGCACTGCCGTTCGGCCCGTAGGCACAAACAACAGTGAGAGACCTATCCCTGAGCCGAAGCCGCAGGGAAACGACCCTCTCGTTCACCGGGGTAAACTCCAACACATGGCGGCAGAGCTGGGGGGCTATAAGCAAACCCACACCAGCCCGCCGCCTCTCACCATGGGCAACTCCAGAGTGGTGAAGAGTCCATCCTCTCTCGAGGAGTGTGGTTCCAGAGCCCAAGCCGTGCGTAGAGTTGATTCCGACTATCTCTAGTCGGAACCTCTCAACCTCACGCACAATCTCAGGCTCCTTCCCCGCCAGTGAGGTGACATTCCATGTCCCAAGAGCCAGTTTCCGTGTCCAGGGATCGGGTTGTCTAGGCTCCTGCCTTCGACTGCTGCCCGATCTTCTCCGCACCGGCCCCTTACGGTCCCTCCCGTGAGTGGTGGGCCCACGGGAAGGTGTCCCCACGTCGCTCCTTCGGGCTGAGCCCGGCCGGACCCCGTGGGGGAAGGCCCGGCCACCAGGCGCTCGCATACGAGCCCCAACCCCAGGCCTGGCTCCAGGGTGGGGCCCCGGCTGCGCCGTACCGGGCGACGTCACGGTCCTCGTTTTCCTAGTCGTCATAAGGGGTTTTTGAACTGCTCTTAGTCTGACCCGTCCCCTAGGACCTGTTTGCCTTGGGAGACCCTACCAGGGGCATATAGCCCCGGACAACATAGCTCCTAGGTTCATTCGGGTACTCAAACCCCTCCACCACGTTAAGGTGGCAGTTCAAGGAGGAGAAAAAAAAAAAAAATTGGTGTTATATGATCATATTTTCTTGACCTAGTAAGAACTCTAGCAGCCGCGTTTTGGACTAACTGTAGTTTGTTTATTGATGATGCAGGACAACCAGCTAATAAAGCATTACAGTAATCTAATCTCGAGGTCATGAATGCATGAACTAACTTTTCTGCATCAGAAATAGATAGCATGTTACGTAGCTTAGCAATGTTTCTAAGGTGGAAAAATGCCGTTCTTGTATAAATATGATTTTCGAATGTTAGGTTGCGGGCTAATATAACACCCAGGTCTTTTACTGTAGTGGATAAAGTGACAGGACATCCTTCCAAGGTAAAATTGTAATTGAGGTTTTGTGGGCAGTTTTTTGGACCAATAAGTAACACCTCCGTTTTATCTGAATTTAATAGCAGAAAATTACACGTCATCCAGTATTTAATATCTTCAACACACGCTGTCAGTTTAGATAATTTAGCGTTTTCATCCGGTCGTGATGAAATATACAATTGAGTGTCATCAGCATAACAGTGGAAATTAATTCCATGTTTTCTTAAAATATTACCAAGTGGCAGCATATATATAGAGAATAGCAGAGGGCCTAACACGGATCCTTGCGGCACCCCATAGTCTACTGACGTTATCTTTGATTTTTCCCGATTTAGACAGACAAAATGGTAGCGGTCTGATAAGTACGATCTAAACCAGTTTAATGCCTGTCCCTGAACACCAGTATAATTTTGAAGTCGATCTAAGAGTAGTTTATGATCTATGGTATCAAACGCAGCACTAAGATCGAGTAGAACTAGTATTGAGATACAGCCTTGGTCAGAAGCTAGAAGTAAATCATTTGTGATTTTAACGAGTGCGGTTTCTGTGCTATGATGCGGCCTGAATCCTGATTGACATTTTTCATAGATATTATTTTCTTGCAAGAAAGAGCACAATTGAGCGGACACAACTTTTTCTAGTATTTTTGACATAAATGGAAGATTTGAAATTGGTCTGTAATTTGCTAGGTTATTATGATCTAATTGTGGCTTCTTAATGAGAGGTTTTATGACTGCCAACTTGAATATTCTTGGAACATGACCTAAAGATAAAGACGAGTTAATAATATTGAGAAGAGGCTCTTCCACTACAGGTAACAACTCTTTCAGTAGTTTAGTGGGTATTGGATCTAATAAACATGTTGTTGGTTTAGATGCAATGATAAGTTTATTTAGCTCTTCCTGTCCTATAGTTGTAAAGCGGTGTAGTAGTTCTTGACGGGCGATAGTTGCGGTTGAATCATAAGACATCATTAAAGATTGTACATTTACAATTTTGTTTCTGATGCTTTCTATTTTCTCAGTGAAGAAATTCATAAAATCATTACTACTAAACTGTAACGGAATATTTTGCTCAGGCGATGCTTGTTTATTTGTTAGTCTAGCCACGGTGTTAAATAAAAACCTTGGGTTATTTTGATTATTTTCTATTATTTTGCGGAGATGCTCAGCCCTGGCTGCTTTTAGGGCCTTTTTATAACGTGACATACTATCTTTCCACGCGATTCTAAAGACCTCTAAATTAGTTTGTTTCCATTTACGCTCTAAGTTACGAGTTTCTCTCTTGATAACATGTGTAGCACTGTTGTACCATGGTGCTTTAGGTTTCTCTCTAACCTTTTTTAATCTAATTGGTGCAACAATTTCTAATGTACTAGAGAAAATGGTGCTCATACTGCTAGTCATTTCCTCTAGTTCATCTGTTTGTTTGGGTTCACTGAGCAGCTGAGCCAGATCAGGTAAGCTATTTGAGAATCTATCTATAGTGGTTGGAAGGATTGTTCTGCCTGGTCGATAACGTGGCGCAACATGACAGATTTCAGCAGTACGCAGTATGCAAGTTACCATGTAATGGTCAGTGACATCATCACTTTGCGGTATAATATCTATGTCGGTTGGGTTGGTTCCATGTGATATAATTAAATCTAGTGTGTGATTAAGACGATGAGTGGGACCAGTGACGTTTTGCTTGACCCCAAAGGAGTTTAATAGATCTGTAAACGCAGCCCCTAACGCATCATTTGTGTTATCTACGTGTATGTTAAAATCTCCAACAATTAATGCTTTATCGACGTTGACCAATAGATCTCAGAGAAAGTCTGCAAACTCTTTTAAGAAATCAGCATAGGGCCCTGGAGGTCTATATACAGTAGCCAAGGCTAGAGATAATACGGATTTCTTTCTTACATCTAAGAGCGTAACATTTAGCACTAGTACTTCAAACGAATTAAACCTGTGACCTGTTTTCTGAGTAACATTAAGAATATCTCTATAGATTGTTGCAACACCGCCGCCACGACCAATCAGACGGGGCTCATGCTTATAACAGTATCCTGGTGGAGTAGACTCATTTAGACCGAAATAATCATTTGGCTTAAGCCAGGTTTCAGTAAGGCAAAATACATCGAAACTATTATCTGTGACCATTTCATTTACAATAACCGCCTTAGGTGTGAGCGATCTAATGTTTAGAAGACCTAGTTTTAGAAATTGTTTTTGTTCACTAATATTGAGATTTTCTGGTTTAATCACAATTAGATTTTTCCTAGATCTTACAGTGGATTTAATGTTTGACCTCACTAAACGAGGAATAGACACAGTTTCTATATAATGTTCTACACAGTTATGTTCAGAGACAGTTTCTATATAATGTTCTACACAGTTATGTTCAGACACAGTTTCTATATAATGTTCTACATTGGTAGTTATGTCAATTAAATTAGGACAGCAAATACTGTGATTTGGACTTTGACTTACTAGTCATATGGTGGGCAGCGCTCTGGAGATGTTGTCCGACAGAAGAGCCGCTCCGATTCTGCTGGGGTGAAGGCCATCAGGACGGAAGAGCCTAGGTCGCTCGCAAAACAGATTCCAATTATTTACAAAGAGCAGCTTCTGTTCATTACACCATGACATTAACCATTCATTTAGAGCAAATAATCTACTGAACTTCTCATGTCCTAGTCGGTACGTGGGAAGAGGTCCAGACACGATGATCGTTGCTTCAGAAGTTGCTTCAGTCTCGATCAGGCTCCTGTAGTCCCTCTTCAGAACCTCCGTCTGCCGCAGCCTGGTGTCGTTCGTTCCCGCGTGCAGCACGACAGCTCCGATGCGCTCGTCACCGTTCAGGATCTCGGGAACCTGCGCAGCGACATCGAGAACACGAGCACCAGGAAAGCAGTGAGTGATAACCTTGCCTTTACCTGAGGTAGCGTGGACATGGCGGACGATGGAAGTACCGATGACCACAGCGTCGCGTTCCGTCTCGCGAAGAGGGGAGAAGCGGTTCCGGGTGGAGATCTCGAAGACCGGGAGGGGCGGAGAGGTCCTCGCTCTGGTCCTGGCTCGCGTCTTCCGCTGTGGAAGCACCCAGGGTCGTGTCGGCGCCGGAGTGAACGAAACCAGGGATGATGATCGCGTCCTGGGTGCTTGGGTCCTGTGCAGAGAAACACAAGGAGTAGACGAGGTCGGAGTCAAGAGGTTACTAACCGCATCGGCGCGTGATGTTTCAAGCGCTGATCGTCGCTCTCTCAGCACGGCTTGTCTCTCTAGTAGATCGCGAATCTGCTTCTCCAGCGAATCCAACTCCAACAGCACCGAATGCAGCTCAAACGTGTCCTCGCCTGCACTCAAAGGTAACATTAGACACACATCCGAGTTATTCGCCATGGTAGCAGATGTGCTACGATGGCGGATTGTCGGTTTCAGTGGTGACCGGTGTAAATAAGTTACCACGCATGCAAGGCTAGCGGGCTACCGGTGTAAATAAGCTACCACGCGTGCAATGCTAGCGGGCTACGGCTAGTAGCGGAAGTTCGGATATAAGTAGCGATATCAAAGCAATCCGATTGTTTTTTATAGAGAATCTTATCGGAGATATATTCACACGCTGTAAATAATAGAAAATATTTGTTTGTAAGCGAGTGATAAGGAGAAAATCAAGGATTATGAATCAATTCGACGGAGCTCTTAACACCAACAACGCGCTCACGACCCGCGCATGCGCATGACACGCGCAGGTAAAATAAAGTCAAATGTGTAAAATGTCACTGTGTCTTTTTAATTTCCACATTCTATATAACCACTTTCTAATTGTAGTGTTGGAAGCAAATAAAAGGGCTGCTGCTCGCAAGTCTTTCTGAATATGCACATAAACATATCTAGAAAACCCAAATATTATATTTTTAAATGTATAACTATGTGAATGTAGTATAATAACTTATAACCACAACTTAAGTGAAGCCATACGTGTGGTCCTGCTTCATTTCAAATTTGAGGAAGAAGTCTCTAAAATTATGCATTTAATGAAGCATATTGTAATACTAGTCATGGGAATTTTTTTTTTTAGTGAATGTTAAGAGATGTTATTGTGATAAATAAATACTTGCAGTCTAGTACCTAATCTTTCAACCGCTTAATTCAGTCTATTGTTTTCATTCAATTAACTTTTCACACATCTGTCATGAATGACTGACCTCATTATCCTTTTATAGAAAATATTTTGGAATTGAGCTATTACAACACATTCAGATTTTGGATTGCCCATCATCCCATTTTGCATTAAAATGGTCAAAGCAGGTGAAAGTGCACGTTTAAATAAGCAGTGTTGGTAATGTGTATGCAAAAGCAGCGCTGCTTGCATCTCCTCCACGTGTTATTGTTGCAGACAGTCTCGCGCAAAAGTGATTCATGTCCGTCTGTGACTGGGAGGAGCAGCCGCGCGCATTCCCACGTCACCGGGCTAATTTGCCTAATCTTCCCGGTACTTTAGACCGCGGTGGAAACGCAGAAAGTAGCAGGTCTGGGGGAGAAAAAGTTCCTGGGAAAAAAGTTCCTGGTACAAATAGTTCCGGGTAATTTCGGTGGAAACGCGGCTTAAATGTTTCCTAATTTCACTAAACACTTTAGTGAGTTTTCACTTAGTTTCGTGAACTTTTCTTTATTAAACGGGCTTTTTTATGCTTTTGTAGACTCGTTTTGTAAATATAAGCAACTATTTGTATGTGCAAACTGGACCACCCTTACTTTGCATCGCCCGCCACAAGCTCTGTGTCTGCAACACGACAAGAGACCATAACGCAGAAATTAATTTAGTTGATTCATAAGGACGTGAGAGCGATCAGTGTGGTGGATGGGGCAGGCTGGAGTTCTGTCAAGCAATGGAACCGAGGAACTGACTGAAGAGATATTGCATGAATAAAGGATAAATGCACTGCTTCCACTGGTTTGATTATTTACCGTTTCATGTCAAGGAAAAGTTCCATGTTTACCACAGCACAGCTCGCTCGGAGCGTTCAATAATATGCTGTAAAACTTATATTAATATTTGTTTCAATCACTGAATGAAGCCTGCTATATTTGGGACAAGAGTCGCGTCCTTAAAGCTACACTGTGTGATATTTTCCCCCATCTAGTGGTGAACTGGTATATGACCATCCAGTGAATTTTAGTTTCTGTTCCTCTCAATTCCGATTTCGTTTCAACTCCTACGGTGGCCGATTTAGTCCAAGATTAATATGGCTTCCAGCTCGACCTCGTCCACATTCGACACGGTGCCTGTGGGATATTCTGTGCGCAGTGGGATGGTTGGAACTCAACTGGCCTAATTATTCGGCTAGAAAGAACTGCAGCTAATCCAGAGTGAACTTTGATGATAGTAATGTTTATTCAGTCATCCAATTGCAAGGCATAAACAGGTTTGCGTGGATATGTACATAAATGTGGTTTCTGTGAGAGAACAAATAAGGATGGTAAATATACATACACAGTTAAGAACTGTATAACTATACTTATAAGTTACATTTGTATAATGTAACCGTAAACCAGAGCTTATTGTACCATATATAGGCGCTAAATGCAGCTGCATTAAAAGGAGCGGAGCTGCCGCCCTTACAAAAATAACCTACAGGAATCCTGCAGGAATATTATGCAGATTTAGCATAATAGCATACAGTTAGCGCGCTGCTGCTGCTAACAAGCGGTGTCCGGTTACAAAAGTGTGTGCGCCGGTTTAACGTTAGCACTGCAGTGCGCTCTGTATAACAATTGTTAATATGCCGATCAGACCTGATACATATTTCCATCAACATACATTACAAGCAAATATTTTCTATAAACGAATAAACATTGTTGATAACAAAATAACTGAATGATTATTCAAATAGGTGAGCATTACGCTATTGTATGTTGACAAAAAAATACTTCTGAGGTGACATCAACTGAATTACGCGATGACACACTCTGAAACACATCTACAATGACAATAACTATTATTACTTCCGGAGTTATTAACGCACAGAAATACCACACAAGGAAAAACAGACTTTTGAGGAATAAACAAGCCAGGAAAACTCTGTATAACTCTGTTACTGGAGCCGCTGAGATGAAAACTCTCTGCACATGCACCAGACAAGTCTGAACAAGTTGACGCGCACATGCGCGAGGCAGAGAATTTTGTACAGTGCCATCGAGTGTTAAAGCCGGTTAAAACGCGAAAGGCGAAGCTTGAATTTATGGGTATGTCCCTCTTTGGCTAATGTACTTTCAAGATGGAGGAGCAACATGGCGACCACCGTTAGATTCCATTACCTTATGTATTTTCAATGGCATATTATAAACTTACGAGAATACTTTATTACTTTAAAGAAGTAAATATACATTAATGAGCACATATATTTTTGAAAGAACTAAGTGTTTTTAGCTAAGAATAGACTAAAAAAGTTACACAGTGTAGCTTTAAATTGCTTGCACAAAACTCTTGATCAGCTCTCAAAATGTGTTTGTTCATTTAAACCGTTATTCAGAGAGCGTGAGCGCGAGAGAGAGTGAGGTCTGCGGTCTTAGCCATTAGTTGATTTACTTGTTTTTGTGTAGGTAATACGTTGTCAAATATGTTTAAACTTAAATAGACTACCTATATAAGTAGTTATGTCTCTTTGTATTAATTTGTCCTGTTATTGACGTAATGCGCGTCATTGATAAAATGCGCAATGCCCAGATGTTCGAATAGTTCGAATATTCGTGCTTTTTTTAGAGGGAATATTCAAACGTCATTTTTGAGCAATTTTGACAGCCCTAATATATATGGTACCGTGATCGGTGGCCACCTGCGCAATAAGTCCATTCGGGACATTTCCTCACTACTAAATATTCCACGCTCAACTATTAGTGGGATTATAACAAAGTGGAAGCGATTGGGAACAACAGCAACTCAGCCAATCACAGAGCGGGGTAAGCGCATGCTGAGGGTCACAGAGCGGGGTCAGCGCATACTGAGGGTCACAGAGCGGGGTCAGCACATGCTGAGGGTCACAGAGCGGGGTCAGCACATGCTGAGGGTCACAGAGCGGGGTAAGCGCATGCTGAGGGTCACAGAGCGGGGTCAGCGCATGCTGAGGGTCACAGAGCGGGGTCAGCACATGCTGAGGGTCACAGAGCGGGGTAAGCGCATGCTGAGGGTCACAGAGCGGGGTCAGCGCATGCTGAGGGTCACAGAGCGGGGTCAGCACATGCTGAGGGTCACAGAGCGGGGTAAGCGCATGCTGAGGGTCACAGAGTGGGGTCAGCGCATGCTGAGGGTCACAGAGCGGGGTCAGCACATGCTGAGGGTCACAGAGCGGGGTCAGCGCATACTGAGGGTCACAGAGCGGGGTCAGCACATGCTGAGGGTCACAGAGCGGGGTCAGCACATGCTGAGGGTCACAGAGCGGGGTCAGCTCATGCTGAGGGCCACAGAGCGGGGTAAGCGCATGCTGAGGGTCACAGAGCGGGGTCAGCGCATGCTGAGGGTCACAGAGCGGGGTCAGCGCATGCTGAGGGTCACAGAGCGGGGTCAGCACATGCTGAGGGTCACAGAGCGGGGTCAGCTCATGCTGAGGGCCACAGAGCGGGGTCAGCGCATGCTGAGGGTCACAGAGCGGGGTCAGCGCATGCTGAGGGTCACAGAGCGGGGTCAGCACATGCTGAGGGTCACAGAGCGGGGTCAGCACATGCTGAGGGTCACAGAGCGGGGTCAGCGCATGCTGAGGGTCACAGAAGTGGCCAACTTTCTGCAGAGTCAAGAGCTCCAGACCTACAAACTTCTGTGGCCTTCAGATGAGCTCAAGAACAGTTTGTAGAGCTTCATGGAATGGGTTTCCATGGCGGAGCAGCTCATCCAAGCCTTACATCACCAAAGCGTGGGATGCAGTGGGGTAAAGCGCGCCGCCACTGGACTTTAGAGCAGTGGAGATCTGTTCTCTGAGTGACCAATCACGCTTCTAGTCAAGTCAAGTCAACTTTATTTATATAGCGCTTTTAACAATGCAGATTGTTTCAGAGCAGATTCACAGTGTTAAACAGGAAAATCATGCAACAGAATTTTATTCAACCGTTCTGGAGAAAACGGTGATGTCATCAGTTAATTTCAATAATCATACAGTGACAGTGTGGGCAATTCATCAGTAATAAGAGCAGTAGTTTAGTTTATATGGTTAATTTAGTTTAATAATTAGATTTATTTGGATATTTAGTTGAAAAATTGAGTGTCCCCAACTGAGCAAGCCAAGCCAGAGGCAACAGTGGCAAGGAAACCAAAACCCCATCAGGAGCAGAATGGAGGAAAATAAACCTTGGGAGAAACCAGGCTCAGTCGGGGGGGCAGTTCTCCTCTGGCCAATTAACAAACAGCGTATGATTATTATTCTGTCAACTTTACAGGTCAGAGGTCATAATAGATTGGAATATTCGAAAGATCGGAGGCAACACGCCGTGGACGGGTTTATTGAGGATAGGGATGTCCTGATCCGATCATGTGATCGGAAATCGGGCCTGATTACGTGGTTTGAGACTCGATCGGAATCGGATGTATATATGTACAGGGCTGGATTAACATAAGGGCTAGCTGGGGCTGAATCCCCAGGGCCCGAGCACAGAGGGGTTCCGTGATTGGCCGAGGAAATGATTGACAGTCGATCGGGAGAACCTAAACTTTTCCTGGATCGCCGCTCGCCAAACCCCACCACGCCCCCACATATTAAGTGCTGTTATTTACTCGAGTGCTGCAAATGCATGGGATTGGGAACAAGCATCAAAAGCCAGGTGAAGAAACGGCATCACCTGATTAAACCGCGAGCGCATCAACAGATTTTGCCGCTCTATTGAAGTGATAACGAGTTACGAGCACCAGGCAGTCGCTTTATCCGTTTGAATTTGATACAAGCGCAACATCATGTGTACAGTAAAGGCTCTGTGGAGAAACTAGCTGAACAAGACTGAAGAGCTCCGACCATGTAAACTGAAATGTTGAGGTAAACTAGTCTGCCTACATGATGGCCGTAGAAAGATATGAGGTCTGGACCTCTGTATTTTTACGAGCTGTATAATACATTTAGTCATTTAGTAGACACTTTTATCCAAAGTGACTTACAAATGAGAGCAATAGAAGCAACTAGAACAGTCAAGGGCAACAAAGTGTTACATGTAATAAATGTTGCGAAATAATTGCCTAAAAGAGTATTAACACTACTTTAATGCTGCAAGGATATCTTCTCATCTATATCAAAATATTTGAGATCAGATTAAAGTATGCAGGCTTTATACGCAGAAGCTGCTGTGTGAGTAACACACTTCAGTAAACGGTGCGAGATGCAAGTAGTCAAACTAAACATATCATATTTGACAGCTGTTTTAATATATAAAATGTTAAACAATGAAAAGACTATCAACCAGAGCTCAGTTTTAGGAGGGGAAGAGACAGGGCAAGAGAAGGAGACAAAAAGAAAGAGTGATGTAAATGAGGAGGCTTATAGAAATGAGAGAATGATGAAAAAAGGAGAGAGGAGGTATGACAGATAATCTCCTGCCCACTAACATATAGAAGTATATACTTATATTATAGAAGTATCGGATCGGGACTCGGTATCGGTAGATACTCAAACCCGGACTCGGACTCGAGGGCAAAAAAACCTGATCGGGGACATCCCTAATTGAGGATGCCGTGTCGTTTAAATAATTATTAAATAGGAATAATCGAAATATCAGAGTTATCATGTTGGAGACGGGTTTATTGAGGATGCCGTGTCGATGAGGCAATTATTAAAATGCAATATTCGGATTAGAGCGGAGACTGAGAGCCAGGCCTTCTCGTCCAACATCACAAATGAAGAATCCCCATAAACACACTCCTAAACCTTGAGGAAAGCCTTCCCAGAAGAGCTGAAGCTGTTAGAGCTCCCTATAAAAAAAACCTACGGATTGAGAATGGGATGGCATTAAAGTACACAATTACCAGACATCGAGGAATCATCTTCATGAAGAAACGCTGTCACGCTAACATTTAATTTTTTCCTTGGCACAAAAGCCAGTGGCTCTCTCATGTCCACAGATCCTAAAATATAAGGCAAAGGAGCATCACTGAAGAAGACGAACACAAACTCATTGATATTCTCAAGACGAGAGATGATTGACAGCAGCGTATTCACTGTAATCCGGATTATTCCTGACTCCAGCAGGACCGTCCGACTGCTTGTGGAAATTCACCACTGCGTAATTCAGATCCTCAGCTGAAGCGATGCAGCACTGAGAGTCTCCAGCGGCTTTCTGAACCGTAGCGTAAATGCAGTCAGAGGGGTTTGCGGGTAATTGGGCAGTGGCGTGTAGGAAGTCAGAGGAATCAGAGGGGTTTGTGGGTAATTGGGCAGTGGCGTATAGGAAGTCAGAGGAATCAGAGGGGTTTGTGGGTAATGGTTTGTGAGGGGCTTTAATCTCCTCGTAATCACAGCCAGTGTGAGAAACCTGAGCAGAGACAGAGGGATTATTTACAGCTCTGAAGATCGTCATTAGACATTAATATCATTATGAATAAAAATCAGTAACTGGACTCACCACTTCATGTTTGCCTGGTCCAGTGTGAGATGACGAATCAGCGCCTGTCAAAAACAAGCATCCTAAATGAATTACATTACTGTACGTCTCAATTCAACTCTGATGTCTTGTGTAATGTTTTCACACATCATCAATGTCTGTATTTTGCTCATGTCTCGTTGCAGCCTATAGGTGGCGTCAGAAAGTGGGAGAACAGATCAAGAGATCTCTCTGCTTTAAAGGAACACACCGACTTTTTGTGTCTTTATCTTTTTCGCTGCATCCCCCAGAGTTAGATCAATCCATACACACCATTCTCATCTCCGTGCCATAACTCTGTCTGACACACACACCGCTAGCCTAGCTTAGCACAAAGACTGGAGGTAAACGGTACTTCCAGTCTTTGTGCTAAGCTAGGCTAGCTGGAGCCATTTACCTCCAGTCTTTGTGCTAAGCTAGGCTAGCGGTGTGTGCGTCAGACAGAGTTATGGCACGGAGATGAGAATGGTGTGTATGGACTTCTCTAACTCTGGGGGATACAGCGAATAAGATAAAGACACAAAAAGTCTGTGTGTTGCTTTAAACTCAGTATAAATGGAGAGTTTCTGCATCTGAAGGAGTTCAGAGTGAGTTTTACCTGGAGACTGACGCTTCTTACAGAGAAACAGTAACAAGAGTCCAGCGATGATCAGAACAGGAAGAAGCAGAACCAGAGAGATGATCAGAGAAGAGTCTGAAAACACAAGAGGAATAATCAGAGTCTGATCACTGTGAGATAAACATCAGATCAGATCATGGGCGGAGCTGGAGGAGGGCTGACCAGACATGATACTGGATCTTCAGGGTTAGCACCATGGCTAAGACACTTAATCAATCGCGCTGCAGAGGATTATGTAGAAGATTTTTGTGGACTCTGTTACTTGGTGGACTTTAATGATGTGGCGCTCAAAGACATTTCAATTAGGTTTGGATGAACCCATTCATTCCCAGATGCCTGGAGGTAAAACCCATTTTTCCCTAGTGGAATATATTGAACTTGCATTATTACTGAGTGGATTCTCTTGTACTGTAGGGACAGTGGAAGAGGAACCCCGATATTTCCCAGTAACTACCAAGCTAGAGCCCCCAAGATGGCCGCCGAGCCTGAGCCCTTGGCCAAGATGGCCGCTTAGCCAGTGCCTTCGGCCAAGATGGCTGCTGAGTCAGAGCCCTTGGCTGCCACGTTTGAGCCCTCAGCCATTACGGCCGCCACACCAGAGCCGCTATGCATCAAATTCGCCATGGTCACCAACATTTTATTGGGGGGTATAACACTCCCGGCCACGGAGGCAGATCCCATGCCAACCGTGGCCCAGAAACCAGTGCACCAAGGCCCAGGTCCGTCATGTTCTGATTGGTTCATTGTCTTGTCATGTGGTTATGAGTTCTGGTTGTTCATTGGTTGTCATAGTCATGTGTTTCCCTAGTCTCTGTATAAATATGATGTGTTCATGCCATGTTTTAATTACCATACTTACAAGATTTCAACTTGTAAAAAGCGTTCACGTCCTCGTGGAGCTTGTAATAACAGCTTGTAAGATGGGAATTTTAGAGCTCCTACTTGTACCCCGTGACCGCTGTAGATTCATGTTGATAGTGTTGCCATAGAAACGCATAATTCCCAGTCCGATGATGTGAACAGCTCCGAATAGAAATTTACGTGTTGTCATCTCAAAACTCCGGAGAGAGAGAGACATGGCATGAGCGCAGCTTTAGTCCTCATGTTTGTCTTGTTAGTTCATCATGTATTGTTCCCTGTACCTCTGTTGGTGAGTCCATGCTTAGTACAGTTTTATGTTTATTTCATGTTTCTATTCAAGATCAAGTCTAGTCTTAATTTTGTATTTGTTCACGTTTTGTTTAAATAATAAACTGCACTTGGGTTCATATAAACATGCCTCAGAGGAATCGTTACAGAATACATGACCGATTAAATGACCCCAGCAGTTCGTCTCTTGCGTCTCTGTCAAGGCAATCGCACCGCAGAGGATTATGTAGAAGATTTTTGTGGACTCTTTGTTTTTGTGGGTGCTAAAAGACATTTTTCAATTGGGTTTGAATAAACCCATTCATTCCCAGATGCCTGGAGGGAAAACCTATTTTTCCTAGTGGAATATATTGACCTTGCATTATTACTGAGTGGATTCTCTTGTTCTGTGGGGACAGTGGAAGAGGAACCCGCAATTTTCCAGTATCTACCAAGCTAGAGCCCCCAAGATGGCCGCTGAGCCAGAGCCCTCGGCCAAGATGGCCGCTGAGCCAGAGCCCTCAGGCAAGATGGCCGCTGATCCCTCAGCCAAGATGGCCGCTGAGCCCTCAGCCAAGATGGCCGCTGAGCCAGAGCCCTCGACCAAGATGGCGCCTGAGCCCTCAGCCAAGATGGCCGTTGAGCCAGAGCCTTCGGCCAAGATGGCCGCTGAGCTCTCAGCCAAAACGGCCACTGAGCCAGAGCCCTCGACCAAGATGGCCGCTGAGCCCTCAGCCAAGATGGCCGCTGAGCCAGAGCCCTCGACCAAGATGGCCTCTGAGCCAGAGCCCTCAGGCAAGATGGCCGCTGAGCCCTCAGCCAAGATGGACCATGAGCCAGAGCCCTCGACCAAGATGGCCGCTGAGCCCTCAGCCAAGATGGCCGCTGAGCCAGAGCCCTCATCCAAGATGGCCGCTGAGCCCTCAGCCAAGATGGCCGTTGAGCCAGAGCCTTCGGCCAAGATGGCCACTGAGCCCTCAGCCAATATGGCCGCTGAGCCAGAGCCCTCAACCAAGATGGCAGCTGAGCCCTCAGCCAAGACGGCCACTGAGCCAGAGCCCTCGACAAAGATGGCCGCTGAGCCCTCAGCCAATATGGCCGCTGAGCCAGAGCCCTCAACCAAGATGGCAGCTGAGCCCTCAGCCAAGATGGCCACTGAGCCAGAGCCCTCGACAAAGATGGCCGCTGAGCCCTCAGCCAAGATGGCCACTGAGCCATAGCCCTTGACCAAGATGGCCACTGAGCCAGAGCCCTCGACCAAGATGGCCGCTGAGCCAGAGCCCTCGATCAAGAAGGCCGCTGAGCCCTCAGCCAAGATGGCCACTGAGCCAGAGCCCTCGATCAAGAAGGCCGCTGAGCCCTCAGCCAAGATGGCCACTGAGCCAGAGCCCTTGACCAAGATAGCCGCTGAGCCAGAGCCCTCGACCAAGATGGCCGCTGAGCCAGAGCCCTCGATCAAGAAGGCCGCTGAGCCCTCAGCCAAGATGGCCACTGAGCCAGAGCCCTTGACCAAGATAGCCGCTGAGCCAGAGCCCTCGACCAAGATGGCCGCTGAGCCCTCAGCCAAAACGGCCACTGAGCCAGAGCCCTCGACCAAGATGGCCGCTGAGCCCTCAGCCAAGATGGCCGCTGAGCCAGAGCCCTCGACCAAGATGGCCTCTGAGCCAGAGCCCTCAGGCAAGATGGCCGCTGAGCCCTCAGCCAAGATGGACGGTGAGCCAGAGCCCTCGACCAAGATGGCCGCTGAGCCCTCAGCCAAGATGGCCGCTGAGCCAGAGCCCTCATCCAAGATGGCCGCTGAGCCCTCAGCCAAGATGGCCGTTGAGCCAGAGCCTTCGGCCAAGATGGCCACTGAGCCCTCAGCCAATATGGCCGCTGAGCCAGAGCCCTCAACCAAGATGGCAGCTGAGCCCTCAGCCAAGATGGCCACTGAGCCAGAGCCCTCGACCAAGATGGCCGCTGAGCCCTCAGCCAAGATGGCCACTGAGCCATAGCCCTTGACCAAGATGGCCGCTGAGCCCTCAGCCAAGATGGCCACTGAGCCATAGCCCTTGACCAAGATGGCCACTGAGCCAGAGCCCTCGACCAAGAAGGCCGCTGAGCCCTCAGCCAAGATGGCCACTGAGCCAGAGCCCTTGACCAAGATGGCCGCTGAGCCCTCAGCCAAAACGGCCACTGAGCCAGAGCCCTCGACTAAGATGGCCGCTGAGCCCTCAGCCAAGATGGCCGCTGAGCCAGAGCCCTCGACCAAGATGGCCGCTGAGCCAGAGCCCTCGGCCAAGATGGCCGCTGAGCCCTCAGCCAAGATGGCCGTTGAGCCAGAGCCTTCGGCCAAGATGGTTGCTGAGCCAGAGCCCTCGGCTGCCACTTTTGAGCCCTCAGCCATTACGGCCGCCACACCAAATCAAGTCAAGTCAACTTTATTTATATAGCGGTTTTTACAATGCAGACTGTTTCAAAGCAGCATTACAGTGTTAAACAGGTAAATAATGCAGCATAATTTTATTCAGCCGTCTAGCTATTCTGGAGAAAATGGTGATGTCATCAGTTCATTTCAATTATCATGAACAGTGACAGTGTGGGCTTTAGATCAGTAATTAGATCAGTAATTTAGTTTATATGGTTAATTTAGTTTAATAATTAGATTTATTTGGATATTTAGTTGAAAAATGTAGTGTCCCCAATTGAGCACGCCAAGCCAGTGGCAACAGTGGCAAGGAAACCAAAACCCCATCAGGAGCAGAATGGAGGAAAATAAACCTTGGAGAAACCAGGCTCAGTCGGGGTGCCAGTTCTCCTCTGGCCAATTAACAAACAGCGTATGATTATTATTCTGGAAACTTTACAGGTCAGAGGTCATAATAGATCGGAATATTCGAAGGATCGGAGGCAACACGCCGGAGACGGGTTTATTACACACCAGAGCCTCTATGCATCATATTTGCCATATTTGCTATGCATCATATTTGCCATGGCTAAGTCCCCAGACATTTTTTGGGGGGGTATAACACTCCCGGCCACGGTTCCCAGTTCCCTGTACCTCTGTTGGTGAGTCCATGCTTAGTCCAGGTTTATGTTTATTTCATGTTCCTATTTAAGATCAATCTAGTCTATTTTTTGTATTTGTTCACGTTTTGTTTAAATAATAAACTGCACTTGGGTTCATATACACTCACCTCAGTGGAATCATTACAATTTATTTATGTTACTTTTTTATATTTATTTATGTATTTATTAATTTTTTCGGGAGTTTTGGCATTCCATAACGAACCACCAAAATGCAGATTCAACTCAGTATGCAATCGAGAATGATTGGGTTATTATTACTATTTATTTTTATACATATTAACTATTTAAGATGTATCAAATGTAATATATGCCTCCTCATAAGCTCCACCCACTGATCACATGTTTGTATTTCAGTTCAAGATCACCTGAGGGTGTGTTCGGAGACGGCGGTGATGTAGAAGTTCCGGAAACACCTGTGAACGGTGAAGGAGAAGAAGCTGATGATGATGATGGTGGTGATGATGAGGATGATAATGATGATGATGATGATGATGATGATGGTGGTGATGATGATGATGATGATGATGGTTGTGGTGGTGATGATGATGTCTCTGAGAATTTGGATATAAAAATGAAACAAAAAAAATTCTAAATAAAAAAATGTTCACACCCAGAACTTGACATCATTCTCTAATTGTGAAGAGACATGTTACTGATGGCTTTCACACATTCATTACCCAGAATTCAAGTTGCTAAGACACAGAAACTGTTAGTTTGAGTTTCTGTAAATAACGCCTGTGGTTTCACACTGAATAATACAGTCCAGCAGTGTCACTGATGAGCACCCTTAAACAACAGTTAACTATAGTACAAGTGTGGTAAAAGAACAGATGACCACACCTGTACTACAGGTAAAACTGCACCCAGAGCTCAGTCCTGTAGAATGACAATCATACGAACTGCAGTTTGTGGTTTTGTTGTTAAACAGACAGAACATCTAAATTAAAAAATAACCCTGTGGTTAAACCTGCTTATAGAATCAGCTTCAAGCATCCTGATAAATAACACACAGTGATCTGCTGAAGAGATGTTATACTGCCTTATGATTAATATCAGTGAGAAAAGCATCCGCACCTGTGAGGTTGACCAGGACTCGTGTGATGAAGCTCTTGTGTCCTCCATCAGACTGAACTCCACACCAGTATTCTGAATGTTGTTCAGTCACATGACTGATGCTTCCCTTCAGGAGCCACTCTTCTCTGTCATCATACAGCTGGATCTTTCCCTTACGGATCCAGTTCTTTTTCTTTGTCACAGACGACTCTTCAGCACAGAGATCAGCTCCAGATCTCCGGCAGAGAAACTTCACATCACTGCTGTGGGATTGTGGGTATTTGCAGTTGATGTTCACAGATCCTCCTGCAGCCGCTGATAGACTGATGCTCTTCACACAATCATCTGTTTCAGATCCAAATAAAGAGCAGTAATGTTAGAATGACCAGATATATTCATGGATTCACCTCATAATGACTGAAAGCGGCTCACCCTTCTTAATGTTCAGGCTAAACTCAGAGAAGAAACTGTAGTCTTTAGAAACTTTGACTATAATCTTATATTCTCCAGAGTCGTTCTCTTTCAGCTCTCTGATAAACACACGGAAGAGCCCTGCAGATCCGTCCTCATGAACGGAGAATCGTCTGTCATGTGTCCATTCTGCGGCTCTGCTAGTGTTTATTACAGGAAAACATTCTCCAGATTTACAGATTAATTTCTCACGGTTCTTGTGTTTCTTCTCATATTTGAAGTTTATGATGACGTTTCCTCCTGAATATCCTCTCACGGTCCTGATTGGCTGATCTGTTCAACACAAACACAGATCATTTGTCATTTTGTTCTCAATATAAACACATTTATCTTCACTTTGCTACAACATTCATGAACTCAAGTCTGTAAAAGAGTGTAACTCTTCCATCAGGAGATGAAAAGGTTATTGATGGCGTGAGTTATGAGTTAGACGATTGAACGGCAGTAATTCCAGTCAGTGTTGAGTATCGTGATGTTGTCTCAGTTACTCACCGGTTATAACCTTCAGATTCACTTCAGTGGAGGAATTCAGTCCAAGCTTTCCAGTTCCACAATAGTACATCCCAGAATCCTCTTCACTCAGATCTCTGATGGTCACTCTGAAGACGGCTGAACTTGTGTTGTCATACAGAGAGAATCTATCATTCTCAACCCATTTATTTTTCACATTAGTCTTGATTTGATCTTTGCACTGTAGCCACGTTCCTTTACAAAAATACTTTTCACTATCTGTATGTTTTTTTTTATATTTGCATGAGATCCTGACTCCGCCTCCTGAATATCCGGTCACTTCCATAGAGCTCACGACACCTACAACAAACCAGCATCTTAACACAACACTAATACACACTGAAGGGAGATTCATGTCAAAGGTCATTAGTTATGGATAAAGACTTGTGTTCATTATTTAATCTCTGTTCTGGTTCTTCTGAGTTCAGACTCTTACCAGGAATCATCAGCAGAGTGAAAGTCCAGATGATCTTCATTCTTCTCTCTTATTAAAGGATCTTCTCTGTTGTCCGGAGATTCAGTTCTTCTGAAGCTCTCGCTGTGTGTTCAGAGCAGGTTTGAGTGTTTTTTTCCTGTTACATGTTTAACATGAAGTGTTGAATGTGACAGAGATGCGCACTTCCTCTGAGAGAGAGAGAGAGAGAGAGAGAGAGAGAGAGAGAGAGAGAGAGGGTTAACAAGCACTTTATTACTCTATGAAACTCTGAATCACGAACCAAGTGTGTGAATGCCATTCCTAGGGTACTCTGAGTGGTTGTTAGGGTGTTGCTATGCGGATGCTAGGGACTACAGGTAAAACTGCATCTATGACCACACCTAATCTATGACCACACCTGTACTCTGTACACCTGTAGTACTCTGAGTGGTTGTTAGGGTGTTGCTCTGCGATTGCTAGGGTACTCTGAGTGGTTGTTAGGGTGTTGCTATGTGGTTGCTAGGGACTACAGGTAAAGGGACTTTTTATTTTAGATGTTTCCAAGCAGGCTATCCCAATAAAGGGAAATAAAGGAGAGAGAGGGACTGGAGTATTATAAAAATAAAAACAATTTATTTTATTCTGCTCAAATTAGACACACATGAAAAACAGACATTAGGCCTCTGGGCAACAAACTCAGGGACGGGGACAACAAAGTGCAAAATCAGGGTGTTTGAATGAATAATACTCAATAAAAGAATTTAAAAACACAATAAACAAACAGAATAAATAAGGCACATCACAAATCACATGCATAAGAAAAACAGAAAAAAATGTCATTTACACTCAGCAAACCAGTGACCACACAACAAAATTGTTACCCTTCCAGAATATTGCACCAACCCAATGGCCTAAGATACAAACATTACATTCACAAATATGAAACATACAGCAACACACACAAGAGAGAGACTGACGGGCCACACAGTGAGCCTCCCGCCCACACACACACACACACAACTAAATACTAAAAACAGGGCACAGGAAAAACAGTGGCCAGGATGGCATATGACGGTTCTCCTGCAAAGAAAAGAGTTACAAGATCATACAGGTCAAATCAAAACTATGCCTAATTTGTAACCTGTGCATCAATGGGCTAAAAGTTACTTAAGCCGCAAAATGTCTTCAATTGAATATAAGCAGTCAGAAAGGGACAAGATGCTAAAGTAGCCTACATTACCAACCTGGATGAACGCAGACTGCAGCGTCGAGCCAAGAGCTTGTTTAGTTGCAATACTGTAGCGATCGCTTTATTCCATCTAGTTTTAACTCGTACATTCCCAGGCCAAACTATAATACAGACGTGGCAAGTCAACATAACCACATACATATGAACAAACATTCTGTGACAAAGATGTACACACGTGAGGATGAAAGGAAGCCAGTGAACTTACATTCTCAGCACAACAGCACTAAGCAAGCTTGTAGTGATCACACTCTAAACCAATGACTGTAATAGACAGAACGCGAATCAATGAGAGTTCATTACGGCCAGTGCCTAAGGGGAAAAAAAGCTGAATGCTGCTCATGTGCAAAAGCAGAGAACTTACATTTTCGTTGAAACACGCAGACACAATTCGTAGCCGGTAAGAGCTTGTGAAGACAGGGAGCTGGACGTAACCACGGCACTGAATAACCGCACAAACACCAGGTCAAGCTACAAAACAATGCAATAGTCTGAATCAAATCAGATCCATGCCAACCATGTTTTCACAAAGAGGCTAAAATACATTTAAGCATGAACTCACATCCACTTGTACAACCAACCAAGAGTCCAAGGAACCAAGAGAAACTTGTAGCGAAAACACTAATGAGAGAGACCGCCAGCTTGCTGGATTTAAAGGTGCAGCGCCAAACGGCCACCACCTGATTCAATCAAGGTGCAATTCCCGCTGCCTACATCCTACCTGCTACATTACTAGAGGGAAAACTCCATCTATGAGCACACCTATACTACAGGCAAAACTGCATCTATGACCGCATCTGTACTACAGGTAAAACTGCATCTATGACCACACCTGTACTACAGGTAAAACTGCATCTATGACCACACCTGTACTACAGGCAAAACTGCATCTATGACCACACCTGTACTACAGGTAAAACTGCATCTATGACCACACCTGTACTACAGGTAAAACTGCATATATGACCACACCTGTACTACAGGTAAAACTGCATCTATGACCACACCTGTACTACAGGTAAAACTGCATCTATGACCACACCTGTACTACAGGTAAAACTGCATCTATGACCGCATCTGTACTACAGGTGTTACGACCCCTCAGTCTAGGGGACAGGGGTGAACATAAAAACAACAGGCAAGGCAGGTTTGCGTTTAAGAGGAACTTTCTCAGGTTCCTAGTTTTTTTATTCTTGCTTGTGGAGTTTAAATTGAGGTGAGCGTCACCAGAAATCACAAAAGGAAACAAAATAAGTTAGAACGCGGGGAACTTCAGGGCTAGGCTAAGCCAAAATAATAAACAAAAATTCAACTAACTCATCCCCAAGAAAAACTAAATTTCCTGTCAAAAGAAAATGGAACAAAAGAAAAGTACAATGTCTTCCCTAACTCCTTAACTAAACATAAACAGGAGAAAAGGATCTTAAAGAAAAGAGGCACCTAGCCCCTACAGCATTCATAAATAACAAATGGTGAATGTAGCGGGTGGCACACACGCCATTAACCGCAGGAAAAAATAATAGTAACAATGAGAGGGAGTAAATACAAAAGAAAGGGGAAAAAAAACACCAATGGCTCACTCAGCAATCGCTGTTCACCGGCACAGTTTACACAATGTTACACAGGACTAAAAACACAATCAGTCTCTGGCTCTCTCCCTCTCTCGATGACACGCTTCCGCTCCTCTTTTCAAAGAACGCCGCGCTGCTCGTAACCAACCACCGCGCTCTGACGGCACGTCCAATTTGGGCAGAAGGACCTATGAAAAGAAGGATAGGAGGAGAGACTGCGAAAGCAATAAGGAGAGAGGGGGGAAAAAAAAACACACGCCCATCCAAAGATAGTCACAGACGTAACACCCCCACCCATAAGTGTCAAATCTATTTTGACTAAACCTGTTAAACATAGGAGCGTGAAAGAGCATCTGCCACAATGTTCTCAGAGCCCTTCTTGTGGCGTATCTCCAGGTTAAACCCCTGAACCACCAAAGCCCATCTCATCAATCTCTGGTTGGAATTACACATTCGCATTAAGAACACCAGAGGATTGTGGTCAGTATACACAACAACAGGTTCGGAGCTACCTCCCACATATACTTCGAAATGTTGTAAAGCAAAAAGTAATGCTAGGGCTTCCTTTTCAATAGTGCTATATGATCTTTGGGCCTTTAGAAACTTCTTAGAAAAGTAACATATCGGGTGGTCAACGCCCTGTGCACTTTCCTGTACCAACACGGCTCCACAGCCTAGTGCACTTGCGTCCACTTCAAGCTTGAATGGACGAGAAAAATCCGGGGCGGAGAGAACAGGCGCGCTGCATAAAAGATCTTTAGCTGCACCAAAAGCATGGTCACACTCAGAGCTCCAGTTGAACTCTCTAGACGTGCTCAGCAGATCAGTCAAAGGGGACACTATAGTGGAAAAATTCCTACAGAAAGCTCTATAATACCCAATCATACCCAGAAAACGTCGCAACTCCCGTTTAGTTTTTGGTATGGGAAAATCCATAATTGCTTCCACTTTAGCATTAACGGGACGCACCTGGCCATGGCCCACTTGTTTACCCAAGTATGTAACTACTGCCTTGCCAAATTCACACTTGGCCAGATTTATTATTGCTCCTTTCTGATCATGGAAATGTAAAGGAAAACTTCAAATGAATTTTATGTGCCTTGTACAAATAATCCATTTTCATGAAAGGAATAAAAGAGAAATGAATGAATTGTTAATGAAGCGTTTGCCAGTCGTGTAAACACGTCACCTAAGGTGTCAAGATGACTCTCCCATGAATCTGAATAAACCACCACATCATCCAAATATGCTTCGCAATTATTCATGCCGGATAAGACTCTCTGCATAAGTCGCTGGAAAGTGGCAGGAGCGTTTCGCATCCCGAAAGCCATGACGGAGTATTGCAGAAAGTCATCCGGCGTAACAAAGGCAGAGACATCAGAGGCACGAGCAGTGAGTGGCACTTGCCAATAACCTTTTAGCAAGTCCAGCTTGGTGACATAGGACGCCGCACCCACACGATCTATGCAATCCTCCATCCTGGGTAAGGGAAAAGAGTCAGGTTTAGTAACACTGTTAAGTTTTCGATAGTCTGTGCAAAACCTAAACGTGCCATCTGTCTTTGGCACAAGAAGACAGGGCGAGCTCCACGCACTAGAGCCAGGCGCAGCCAGACCGTTCCGCAGCAGATAATCTACCTCTTTCCTCATTTCCTCTCTCTTTCTCGGATTGACCCGATAAGGATGCTGTTTGATAGGGGGTGACTCAGCAACATCAATATCATGGAACAAAACATTTGTTTGAGTGAGTGTGTCAGAAAAAAGCGACAAAAAACGTCTCAGTAACAGAACAATATCTCTCCGATGAGAATCACAAAGGTAAGATAAATGCTCATCGATACCCTCCAACACTTCGGAATTCGCAAGTCTAGTTGGTACAGTCACTTCCTCCCGATCAACCCAGCCATCACAATCAGTTTCAACCACAGACGACACTAGAGCAACGGGAACCGAATCGATCTGAGCGTCACTGGTTTTTTGTACGTAAGGCTTGAGCATGTTAATATGGCAAACGCGGGTTTTCTTCCTACGATCCATGGTACGAATAACATAATCGGTCTCACTAAGTTTTCTTTCCACTGGGTAGGGACCAGAAAACCGGGCCTGTAATGCTGACCCTGGGATAGGCAGTAATACCAATACCAAGTCGCCCACTTGGAAACTCCGACTAATACTACGCCTATCAAACTGCTGTTTCATTCGCTTTTGCTTCACAGCCAAATTTGCTCTTGCCATCTCGCACACATTATGCAAACGTTCACGTGTCTTACTCACATAGTCCAGGACTGAAATTGGAGGGGCACTATCACTCACTAGCTGCTCTCGAAGCAGCTTTAACGGCCCACGAACTGTATGACCAAACACCAGCTCGGCAGGGCTAAACCCTAAAGACTCCTGTACGGTTTCACGAACGGCAAACATTACCATCGGTAACCCATCATCCCAGTCCCTGCCTGTTTCCACGCAAAATGTGCGCAGCATAGATTTAAGCGTTTGGTGGAACCGCTCTAGAGCACCTTGGGACTCAGGGTGATAGGCACTCGATAGCTGATGTTTGACTGATAACTCGCGCAAAACCTGTGAAAATAAAGTGAATGTGAAATTAGAGCCCTGATCTGTTTGAATAAATTTTGGCAACCCAAAAACGGAGCAAAACTTAATTAGCTCCTTCACTACTGCCTTTGCTTTAATACTGCGCATCGCGATCGCCTCAGGGTACCTCGTAGCCGCACACATTATAGTGAGAATGTACTGATGTCCCGCCCTAGACTTAGGCAATGGGCCAACACAATCCATTAGTATACGGTCAAACGGTTAATTGATCACAGGGATTGGACGCAAAGGCGCGGGAGGTATACTTTGGTTCGGCTTTCCCGCTAACTGGCATGAATGACAGGAACGACAATGAGCAGTAACATCGGACTTAAGTCCGGGCCAAAAGAAATACCTCAATATTCGCTCGTATGTTTTCCTAATCCCTAAATGACCGGAAAGAACATGGTCATGTGCAAGCATTAGTATCTGAGAACGATACCCTACAGGAATAACAACTTGGTGAACACTATCACCATCCTCCCATTTACGCATCAGTAGATCATTTTCCCAGAAATACTGCACCTTCCTATCAACAACTGTCCCGTTATCCGCCGCAGCGATACACACAGTCAGTGAAGGATCATTTCTCTGTGCAGCAGATAACTGCTCACGCCCTAATTGTACTGGGAACTCACAAGTACCAAGTATTTCAGCCTGAGTCGTAACAGGGTTCACGTCAACACATACTTCCGCAGTCATACCCTCGCCAGCACTTTGCAAAAAGCTATCAGATAAATCTACTGCTTCCTCTTCCTTACGAGCTTGGGCTCGGGTTACCACACAGGTAGGAAATATTTCAGAAAACTGAGGAGACACATCTGTTTTCATGTCAACAACAGGGGTATCTGCCACGATTGGAAGAGGAAAAACCTTCCCACCCGCCAAATCATTACCCAAAATAAACTCAACTCCTTCCACAGGGAGTTGGGAACACAACCCAACACATACAGTTCCCGTTACTATTCCTGTTCGGAGATAAATCGTATGCAAAGGCACTTTAATGCATCCGAAACCAACTCCTCGGAGAATGACATCAGAGCCTGTATACGACTCGGGTGGTAACTGCAGCGTGCTGCCAAGCATTAAGGACTGGGCTGATCCAGTATCCCGCAACACATTTATGGGTTTAAGGTCTTCATCAGAACTACGTGATACCCACCCCGTGAGCATAAATGGCTGGTAACCCATCCGATCTGAACTTGAATTTACATCGTTTGTAACTGCATGTACAAAACCTACACTTTTAGGTTTAACCGATGAATTCTTCTTTTTCCAGGCATTACAATCGGCTATCAAATGACCAGCATCCATACAATAAAAGCACACCCTACCGTCCCCGGAGCGGTTTTGAGCAGCCCTACGCTCTCCAAAAGAAGCGCCCCCTCGTCCTATTTTGGCAGCATTGGTCCACCCTCTGATTTGCCCTTCAGCACCTTGGACAGCAGCCCTGTCACCTCTGACCACGGAGGAAAAAACTGTCCTGTGCGTTAGCACAAATTCATCCGCTAACACAGCGGCTGCGGAAAGAGACACAACTTTTTGTTCATTTAAATGAATTACAAGGTTTTCATGAACACAGCTCTTAAAATCTTCCAATAAAACCAATTCTCTCAACTCTTCAAAAGTTGTTGTTTTATTAGCAGCACACCATTTGTCATATAAGGTTCGTTTGTCCCTTGCAAATTCCACAAACGTTTGTCTATCCGTTTTCTTGTGAGATCTAAATTTTTGCCTGTATGCTTCCGGCACAAGTTCATAAGCTCGGAGTACCGTTTGTTTAACAACATCGTAAACTAAGCTCTGTTCCACTGGCAACGCGGAACAAACTTCCTGTGCTTTACCAATCAATTTACACTGCAGCAGGAGAGCCCACATCTCTCTTGGCCACTGCAGTGTAGCCGCCACACGCTCAAACGCCGTGAAGTAGCTATCCACTTCTGCCTCCCTAAACGGCGGAACCAAATTGATATGTTTACTCACGTCGAAAACAGGCACATTCGCTGTGTGAGCAGCAGGAGCAGCAGGACTGGACGAGGCAGGCGTAGGGCCTGTGGGCAACGGAGCAAACGAGGGAGATGTTGGGGAGCTTATTGGTGAGCCCACAGTCGGCTGAGACAGACCGTGATTCCTCCGATATTGTTCCTTCTCCAACTCCAAATCCAATTCCCTTAGCCTAAGCCTTCTACCCGCAGTCTCCTCACGTTTCACTTCTAATTCCAATTCCTTCAATTTTACCGCCAGCAGTGGATCTGATGGTGGAAACATCATCGTGCTGCTGGGAGGCACAAACAATGGTAACCTGGGAGGTACGGGAGAGAGTGGCGCAGAAGGAGGCTTCTCATCGGCTGTTACCAACGAAGCAGCACTCCCATCTGCACCACCCACCCCCGCCTCCTCAGGTAAGATTCGTTGTCGAATTAATTCAAGACGCAACTGCTTCTTAAGGTCTTTTTTTAAAGAGCACCTATCATGGCATTTAAAATGTTCCAAATATTGTTTTAGAAGTCCACAACAACAGTTCTGCATGCATGCAATGACAAAAAAGACTTTAGTTTTCTTATAATATGCATTTATTTTTACCTGTTTTGACAGCGATTCTCAAATGATTCCTTTAGTGATTCACTTTTCAAAACCCCGCCTTTACGTGACGCTGATCTGCGCTGATTGGTCCGATGACCCAGTCAGTTGTGATTGGTTTAGTCTGTGCAGATATTCTCGGAAACGGAACGCCCATCAAAGTCTTATAGTGACAGTAATTTGTTAATATGTGTCAGGAGTTATGAATATGAAAACCGCATCGGAACCGTTTGATTGTAATATGAGCCTCAGCTGATCTCATTCATAAAAAACTCCTCTATTCTCCTCACGAAGACTCGCGACAAATCAACATCCCTCAGGGCTTTTAGTTCAAAAGTGTGCAGATGAGGAGACATATTGATAGATTCTCATATGTCTGTGTCAAATTTCTAAACAGATGAGTATTTTTTATTCAATACTTCCTCAAAATGCGCAGATGTAGCCTAATCACGAGCGATGGAGTCTCTTATGTGTTGTTTTCAATTCATACTGGCAGCCGGAGGGCGCTCTGTGCACATGTAGTCCATATATGGTACAGACAGACGAAGAAGATACCATGTGCCATAATAAAAGTCCATAATAAAAGCTTCCTGAGATCGCGAGACATGCAAATAGAGACATTTGACGATTAAATAAACACACAATCGCGACGATGTATGGTTTGTCTTCAAGCCACTTAGTCTTCAAATGCTCATCCTTGGGCAGATGAAAAAAGTTTGCTTTTGAGTCACACTTCAGAACACAGCGTCTCGTCGCCATGATGTTTTCTAGTTTTCTCTGGCGTCTCGTCTCCATGATGTTTTCTAGTTTTCTCTGGCGTCTCGTCTTCATGATGTTTTCTAGTTTTCACTGGCGTCTTGGAGCGCAATAAGTGGGCGTATCGTATTCAAATAACTTGACAAGTTGACGTCATCTAGTCAGAGAAAAAGCTTCGGTCTTCTAACGATTCTTAAAAATGACTCAGAGTCGACTCTTACTTTTGAAAGAAAATAACTATATATACGGTGCACTGTCATATTTCAAAACTTTGCAGGATGTTTTTGTTCACTTAAATCTATGTTACACACTACATGAAAGGTAAATTTCAAAATTCCATGATAGGTGCTCTTTAAAGCATTCCGCGATACACCAATTTGAAAGAAATCGGCGATTTTAATCAAATCATCTTTGCGGCAGCGATTAAATTGTTCCGTATTCGGAGCCAGTGTAAAAGAGGTTAGGTCAAACTCCATTTCCCACTCAAATTTTTTCCCACACCCCAATGAGAACAGACAGACAAAAGAGGAGGGAAAAAAAAATTGTAGAACTTACCCCCCCATATACAGTCACAAGAAAGGTAGATGAGGCAGACGGCAATTTCCTACCATAATAATTCCTATATCACCAACTCCAACAAATAAATAAATAGCCTGCCATATACAACTAACCGGATTCTCTTTTTCCTAACAACCAAAGTTAGACGAGCCCCCAATTTATGTTACGACCCCTCAGTCTAGGGGACAGGGGTGAACATAAAAACAACAGGCAAGGCAGGTTTGCGTTTAAGAGGAACTTTCTCAGGTTCCTAGTTTTTTTATTCTTGCTTGTGGAGTTTAAATTGAGGTGAGCGTCACCAGAAATCACAAAAGGAAACAAAATAAGTTAGAACGCGGGGAACTTCAGGGCTAGGCTAAGCCAAAATAATAAACAAAAATTCAACTAACTCATCCCCAAGAAAAACTAAATTTCCTGTCAAAAGAAAATGGAACAAAAGAAAAGTACAATGTCTTCCCTAACTCCTTAACTAAACATAAACAGGAGAAAAGGATCTTAAAGAAAAGAGGCACCTAGCCCCTACAGCATTCATAAATAACAAATGGTGAATGTAGCGGGTGGCACACACGCCATTAACCGCAGGAAAAAATAATAGTAACAATGAGAGGGAGTAAATACAAAAGAAAGGGGAAAAAAACCACCAATGGCTCACTCAGCAATCGCTGTTCACCGGCACAGTTTACACAATGTTACACAGGACTAAAAACACAATCAGTCTCTGGCTCTCTCCCTCTCCCGATGACACGCTTCCGCTCCTCTTTTCAAAGAACGCCGCGCTGCTCGTAACCAACCACCGCGCTCTGACGGCACGTCCAATTTGGGCAGAAGGACCTATGAAAAGAAGGATAGGAGGAGAGACTGCGAAAGCAATAAGGAGAGAGGGGGGAAAAAAAAACACACGCCCATCCAAAGATAGTCACAGACGTAACACAGGTAAAACTGCATCTATGAGCACACCTGTACTACAGGTAAAACTACATCTATGACCACACCTGTACTACAGGTAAAACTGCATCTATTACCACACCTGTACTACAGGTAAAACTGCATCTATGACCACACCTGTACTACAAGTAAAACTGCATCTATGACCACACCTGTACTACAGGTAAAACTGCATCTATTACCACACCTGTACTACAGGTAAAACTGCATCTATGACTGTTATTTACAGTACCTACTGTTTACATTTGCATTTTGCACCGTACTTCTAACTGTAATATGCAACCACTTTCCACTGCACTTTTACACTTTTTCGGATAGCTTCTGTCCATAATTTATTGCACTACCTTAATCCACTGCCATATTCCTCATTTTAGCCTAACATATAATTGTATACCTCTACCTGTAAAATTCTGTTTATAGTAATAGCCATCTGTATATTATATTATATTCATAGTACATATCCACCTGTAAATTCTGTTTATAGTAATAGCCATCTGTATATTTATTCACTGTACATATTCACCTGTAAATTCTGTTTATAGTAATAACCATCTCTCTATTTATAGATATATTTATATATATTCAGTACATATCCATGTCCTGTAGATGGCCGCACCTGTACTACAGGTAAAACTGCATCTAGATGACCACACCTGTACTACAGGTAAAACTGCATCTAGATGACCACACCTGTACTACAGGTAAAACTGCATCTAGATGACCACACCTGGGTGGTACTACATAGGGTACATAATGGTTGTTAGAGTGTTGCTATGCGGTTGCTAGCAGTGTTAATTTAGTTGACGAATAATTTTCGTCATAATTTTCGTCAACTACCTTTTTTCACTGACGAAAACGATAACTAAATAAAAACTTCCACCTTAAAGGCCAGAATTGGGAAATGAACATTCACTTGCGCATATCTGAGCTGGAGGTATGTGCAGTCCTGGACAGTGGAGCACGGTGGAGCGTGCTGCCCCTTCACCAATACAACGCCATCCACCAAGACATGAGACCGCCGCTTCAATCATCCATCATAGAGACTCTGCTTGGGGTGGGACCAGGGGACGTGCCAGTGCTTGGTGAGGTCAAGATACCGGTCAGTATCAACAACCGTCAAGTTGAAGTGGACTTCCTTGTAGCGAACATAGAGGGCAATAGGGTGCTGCTTGGCCATCCTTTCCTCACCCAAGCTGAGGCCCGCCTTGATTTCGGTAAGCACCGCATAATTCTGTTTGGAGAGGAAGTGCCCTACTTTCACCCAGAGACTGTTCCAAAATCACACACTGTAAGAGTAGCCAGGACTATTGTGGTTGAAGCGGGACAAGAGTACCTATTCAAGGGCAACGTGCACTTTTGCAGAGAAGCTCAGGGAGATATGATGCTTAGCCCCACAAAAGGCTTTGTTGAAAAGCACCAAATACTCATCGCCAAAGCCCTAGTCAATGCACAGCCCACCAACATCATTCCATTACGCCTCTTTAACCCTGGCAATAAGGCTGTGACTATTAAAGAAGGAGCCATTGCAGGCCTCCTCCAGCCAGCTGAAGCTCTGTCTTCGTTCGGTGTCCCCACTGCGGAAGACTTTTGCAGTTCCAGAGCACCTCCAGGAGCTCTATGCTCAGAGTTCCACTGACTTTAATGATAATGAAAAACTTGAACTATCTAACTTGTTGTATGCCTATGAAACCGTCTTTTCCAGGGGACCTGGTGATCTGGGCCGGACCAGTCTCGTACAACATGACATCATAACCCGGCCGGGACCTCGAGTGAAGCAGCCTCCTCGTCGTATGGCTGGGGAAAAGCAGCGGAAGGCAGAATGGCAGATCAGTGAAAGTCTCCAGAACGGCATCACCACACACAGCCACAGCAGTTGGGCCTCACCGATTGTTATGGTGCGTAAAAAGGATGGGACTTATCGCCTTTGTATAGACTACAGAGCACTCAACGACCACACCATCACAGACGCGTACCCGCTACCCCACATCCAAGACACACTGGACACACTCGTCACCGCCAAATGGTTCAGCACTCTGGATCTTACTTCATTGGCAAGTGGAGCTAACACCAAAAGCCCGCCGCGCAGCTGCTTTTTGCACCCGTAATGGGTTATTTGAATGGAACGTTATGTCGTTCGGTTTATGTAACACGACGGCGACGTTCCAACGCCTTATGGACCGCGTCCTTGCCGGCATGCAGTGGGAGACCTGCCTCGTCTATCTGGACGATATCATCGTGCTGGCTAAGGATGTGCCCGAGATGCTGCAGCGACTAAGCAAGTGTTGCAAGTGTTCCAGAGACTTAAACAGGCAAATCTCAAACTGAAACCATCAAAATGCTGCCTGTTCCGCCGTCAAGTTGCCTACCTAGGTCATATTGTGTCTGAGCACGGTGTGGCCACTGACCCCGATAAAGTCAACAAAGTCCAAGCTTGGCCCACTCCCACATCAGTCCAAGAGGTCAGACGTTTCATTGGCCTCGCCTCCTATTACCTCAGGTTTGTGAAAGACTTTGCCTCCATTGCCGAACCGTTACATAACCTGACGAAGAAGAATGCACACTTCCAGTGGCACGTTGAACATCAAGCCGCTTTCGACACGCTCAAGCCCCGCCTCACCACAGCCCCTGTTTTGGGCTATCCACTGGACCATGGTGAAATGATCCTGGACACCGATGCCAGCGACATAGGTATCAGCGCTGTCCTGTCGCGAATGCAGGGTGGCACAGAACGTGTGTTGGCATACGGTAGTCGCAAACTAGGCAAAGCTGAACAGAACTATTGCACTACGAGACGGGAGCTGCTAGCCATCGTCAATTTCACATCTCATTTTCGGCAGTACCTACTTGGGAGGTCTTTCAAGGTACGAACCGATCACAGCAGCCTGCGCTGGCTCACGTGAATGAAAGAGCCAGAAGGTCAGCTAGCCCAGTGGCTTGAGAAGCTAGCGGAGTACGAGTTCGAAATCATCCGTCGCCCAGGTCGTTTACACATAAATGCTGATGGTCTCTCCCGCAGGACCTGTCGTCCGTTTTGTCCTTGTAAGCTGCAGGACCCTTACTCGCAGCCAAGAACCACAAGTCACCAAGCAATTCAGTGTGATTTGGACTCTGACACCGGCTCCCCATTGCTAAGTCCGGTGGGGGTAAGAGCTGTCAATGTTACTAACACAGACATTTTAAAACAAGCAGAGAGTATCTATGTGACAAACACGAACGAGACCAGACTGTTTCTTGGATGGACTATGGAGGAGTTGCGCCAGGCTCAAGCTGCTGATACAGACATTACACCAATCAGAGCTTGGTTGGAGGTCAGCAGTGAGCGGCCCCCGTGGGTCGCAGTCTCTCCATGTAGCCCAGCCACCAAAACGTACTGGAGTCAATGGAGAAGACTCTACTTCAGAGATGGAGTACTGGTCCGCTGCTTTTACTGTTTAGATGACACACAGTTCTATCCTCAAATTGTTCTTCCACGCAAAATGCAACCCGATGTTATGCCCCAAATGCATAAAGGGCCAGTAGGTGGACATTTTGGTATTGAAAGGACTGTGGACAGACTTCGAATCAGATACTACTGGTACCACATGAGGGAAGATGTGGCCCTCTGGTGCCAGACTTGTACCAACTGTGCATGCAGAGCCAGACCCCACAAGACTCCACAAGCGCCCATGGGAACTGAGTAA
Organism: Gobio gobio; assembly: GCF_949357685.1. Lineage (NCBI taxonomy): Eukaryota > Metazoa > Chordata > Actinopteri > Cypriniformes > Gobionidae > Gobio > Gobio gobio. The sequence goes on along the minus strand of NC_137100.1, from coordinate 68,057,862 downwards.
TACAGATGAACAATTGATAAAGCTTGGGTTGCTGAATATTAGATCCCTTTCCCCAAAAGCGCTTATTGTTAATGATATTATTACAGATAATAATCTAGATGTGCTCTGTTTGACAGAAACCTGGCTAAAACCTGACGACTACATTACCTTAAATGAGTCCACCCCCCAAGATTATTGTTATAAACATGAGCCGCGTCTGAAAGGTAAAGGGGGAGGGGTTGCTGTAATTTATAATAATATCTTCAGTATTACTCAGAAGTCTAGTTTCAAATATAATTCCTTCGAAGTTTTGGTGCTTTATGTAACGCTATGTAGTGTACATGATAAAACCCGTTCAACATTTGTGTTAGCTACTGTATACAGGCCACCAGGGCATAATACAGACTTTATCAAAGAATTTGCTGATTTTCTATCAGAGTTAGTACTGGCCGTAGATAAAGTACTAATTGTTGGTGATTTTAATATCCATGTTGACAACGGAAAAGACGTATTGGGATTAGCATTTAAAGACACACTAAACTCTATTGGAGTTAGGCAACACGTGTCAGGAGCCACTCATCGCCATAATCATACTTTAGACCTAATATTGTCACATGGAATAAATGTTGATACCGTTGAAATTCTGCAGCAGAGCGATGACATCTCAGATCATTACTTAGTATCATGTATACTTAATTTAGCTAAGGTTGCAAAGCCGCCCCCTCGGTTTAAAAATGGCAGGACAATCACTGCCGCTACTAAAGATTGCTTTTTAAATAATCTCCCTCATCAGTATCATCTGCTCAGCATCCCAGATAGTATAGAAGAACTCGATGTTGCAACAGAAACTATTGACTCTCTCTTTTGCAGTACTTTAGACACAGTTGCTCCTCTGCGCTTAAAGAAGATTAAAGAAAATAGTCCAACGCCGTGGTACAACGAGCACACCCGGGCCCTTAACACAGCAGCCAGAAAAATGGAGCGCAGCTGGAAGAAAACAAAATTAGAGGTATTTCGTAATTCGTGGAAAGAGCACATGATCACATACAGAAAGGCTGTAAAAACTGCTAGATCTGCTTATTTCTCAACTCTCTTGGAAGAAAACAAACACAACCCAAGGTATTTATTCGATACAGTGGCTAAATTAACCAAAAATAAAGCTTCAACTTCTGATGATTGTAAACAGCACAGCAGTAATGACTTTATGAACTTCTTCACATGTAAGATTGATAATATTAGGAAAAAATGTTTAACCATGCAGCCGTCTAATACAGCATCACATCAGACAGAGCATTGTAGTGTCACTGAGGAAAAATTACACTCATTCACTGCTATAGGAGAAGAAGAATTGGCTAAACTCGTTAAATCATCAAAATCGACAACATGTATGCTCGACCCTATACCAACTAGGCTATTAAAAGAGATGCTACCAGAGGTCATAGATCCTCTTCTTAATATCATTAATTCATCTTTGTCATTAGGATATGTACCGAAAACTTTTAAGTTGGCTATTATTAAACCACTTATTAAAAAACCGCAACTTGATCCTACAGATTTAGTCAATTATAGACCAATCTCAAATCTACCCTTTCTGTCAAAAATACTTGAAAAGGCAGTGTCTTCACAATTATGTTCCTTTTTAGAAAGAAATGGTATCTGTGAGGATTTCCAGTCAGGATTTAAACCGTATCATAGCACTGAGACTGCTCTCGTCAGAGTTACAAATGATTTGCTCTTATCATCCGATCGTGGCTGTATCTCTCTATTAGTGTTACTCGATCTTAGCGCTGCATTTGATACTATCGACCACAACATTCTTTTGAATAGACTCGAAAATTATGTAGGTATTAGTGGAATTGCATTATCATGGTTTAAATCATACCTATGCGACCGTTATCAGTTTGTAGTAGTAAATGAAGATATGTCACACCGATCGCAAGTTCAGTATGGAGTACCACAAGGCTCAGTGCTAGGACCGCTACTCTTCACCTTGTACATGCTACCACTGGGAGATATCATTAGGAAGCATGGCGTTAGTTTTCATTGTTATGCTGACGATACTCAGCTCTATATTTCTTCACGCCCTAAAGAAACTTACCAATTCACAAGATTAACGGAATGCATAGCTGATATAAAACATTGGATGACTGGTAATTTCCTGCAACTCAATTCAGAAAAAAATGAATTTTTAATTATTGGACAAAAAAGCTCCACAAGTAGTAACCTAGAATACTGTCTAACACTTGATGGCTGTTCTGTCAAGTCCTCGTCGTCAGTGAGGAACCTGGGTGTGCTCTTTGATACCAATCTTTCGTTTGAAAGCCACGTTTCTAGCATCTGTAAAACTGCTTTCTACCATCTTAAAAATATATCTAAATTACGGCACATGCTCTCAATGCAAAATGCTGAACAGTTCGTTCATGCGTTCATGACCTCAAGGTTAGATTATTGTAATGCTCTACTGGGTGGTTGCCCTGCTCGCTTAATAAATAAACTCCAGCTGGTCCAAAACGCAGCAGCTCGAGTTCTTACTAGAACCAGGAAGTATGACCATATTAGCCCAGTTCTGTCAACACTGCACTGGCTGCCTATTAAACATCGCATACATTTTAAAATCTTACTTATTACTTACAAAGCACTAAATGGTTTAGCTCCCCAATACTTGAGCGAGCTCTTAACATATTATACTCCATCACGTCTACTGCGGTCTCAAAATTCTGGCCAGTTGATCATACCGAGAATATCCAAATCAACTGCAGGCGGTCGATCCTTTTCCTATTTAGCTCCGAAACTCTGGAACAGTCTTCCTAACATTGTTCGGGAAGCAGACACACTCTGTCAGTTTAAATCTAGACTAAAAACACATCTCTTTACTGTGGCATACACATAAAACACTTTTTCAATGAAATGATTGTTAGGCTGCATTAACTAGGTCAGCCGGAACCGGGAACACTTCCCATAACACCTGATGTACTCGTTACATCATCAGAAGAACTGCATCTACGCTAATGATAGTCTCTGTTTTATCCCGAGGTTTACTGCAGTCAGCCGGATCCGGGCCGTATCCAGTTCAGATGGTGGACCTGCGCCCAGAGAAGACCAACACAAGACCCCGAAGTGTCTGGGAGACCGTGATTAGACTCCCACTGAAACTGCCTCATCGACACGGCATCTCAATAAACCCGTCTCCAGCGTGTTGCCTCCGATCATTCGAATATTGCACTTTAATAATTATTTAATCAACATCATCCTCAATAAACCCGTCTCCAGCATGTTGCCCCCGGTCCCTCGAATATTCTGATCTATTATGACCTCCGAGCTGTAAAACTGCCAGAATAATAATAATAATACGCTGTTTGTTAATTGGCCAGAGGAGAACTGGCACCCCGACTGAGCCTGGTTTCTCCCAAGGTTTATTTTTCTCCATTAGGTCACCTAATGGGGTTTTGGTTTCCTTGCCACTGTTGCCTCTGGCTTGGCGTGCTCAGTTGGGGACACTAAATTTTTCAACTAAACATCGAAATACATCTAAATAATAAACTAAATTAACCATTTAAACTAAATTACTGATCAAATTATTGATCTAAAGCCCACACTGTCACTGTATGATACTTGAAATTTTTCCAGAATGGCTATACAGCTGAATAAAATTATGCTGCATTATTTTCCTGTTTAACACTGTAAAGCTGCTTTGAAACAATCTACATTGTTAAAAGCGCTATATAAATAAAGTTGACTTGACTTGACTTGAGAGTTGGGGCCCCATGGAGCGCATTGCACTGGACATCATGGGCCCACTCAATGAGACAGAACGTAAAAACCGCTATATACTCATAATACAGGAGTATTTCACGAAATGGACTGAAGCATTCGCAATCCCGGATGAAAGGGCTGAGACAGTGGCAAACGTTGTTGCAACTGAATGGGTGTGTCGCTTTGGAATGCCTCATTCTTTGCACAGCGATCAAGGACGCAATCCTGGCTTCTACTGCAGAACACTGTCACTGGGATTGGGACCTGATGATCCCCTATGCAGTTATGGCCTACAGAGCGACCAAGCACAGCGCTACCGGTTTCACCCCTAACTTCATGATGTTCGGCCGTGAAATAAGTGAGCCAGTGGACCTTGTGGCTGGTTTGCTCCCAGACTCTGACCACGCACTTTCAGCCCCCGAGTATGTGCAAAAAATGCGTGAGCGGTTGGAATTGGCTCACAACATCACCCGAGAAGCCCTCGGTGAGTCAGTCAAGTGTGCAAAAAGACAATATGACAAAAACGCTTGCCACATACAGTACAAGGTCGGCGACACGGTGTGGTACCTCATCAAAGGAACATGTCAAAAACAAAGTCAAAAAGTTCCTTCCCTCCTACGAAGGACCTTACTTTGTTATGGGACAGTTAGACGATCTTGTCTACCGGATCCAAAAGGGCCCCAGAGCTAAGGTCAAAGTTGTCCACCATGATCAACTTAAATGCTACCGCAGCCATGAGCCCCTGGATAACACCTGGGTCCTGGACCAATCGCAGAACTGGACGCCTTCTGAGATCCTGCCACCAGCTGTGGACGAACACCCAGCCGACCGGGAGGATCTCGGCCTACACAGCCTCTACTCTTCTGCCTCGAGTGATAGCCCCAGCGACTCCCGCCGTCCACTCCACCTGCTACTAATTCTCACATGATTGGGTCTCTTCCATCCACTACTTCCCATGTTATACTTGACCATAGTGGGGGTGCGGTGGGAGAACCACACCACCAGTCTCTGCGCCAACCTCGGCCCCAACGTCAGCGCCGAGGACCGGTCCGTTACGGAGACTGGGTCACGGAGTGAGTCAACTATAACAGTTCATATTTGCACTAGAAACTTTACAATTTATGTTTTTGGACTCTAGTCTAGTTTGTTCTATACATTTCTGCAAAAAGTATTTTTGTTTGTTTGTTTGTTTTTTTATGTTTCAAAAAAAAAAAAAAATGTGAAGAGCTTTTCAATGCTTTTATAGGCTTGCACTTTATTATTATTTATTTTAAATAAAATAAAATACCCGGTGCAGGTAGTTAGATGTATGCAGTGTATTCATGTGCAGCCAGAGAAATAAAGCATCTAAACGCTGCGGCAAGACGGGCTCTTTGTTCTTATATGCCACCATCATACTAACAGCGTGAAGTTTAGGGAGTTAACCCCGGAAGGAGAACTTCCGGCCCTGGAGAAGACGGATCTCCCCTTTATCTCCTGACCACGGTTAGGAGACAGAAGCAGGAAAGGTTAACAATAGTTAACTAAAACCATTTAAAAAATCTTTGTTACTTGAAATTAAATAAATGTTAACTGAAATTAAAAAAAAAAAATAAACAAACTTATTTGAAGCTTTAGCTTAACATGATATACTAACTTAAACAGAAATGCAAAGTTATAAAAACTATATAGATGTTTTTAAAAACAAACAAAAAAGTGAATTGAGCTCTTTCGTGTATTTTTAATGTCAAAAACAAAATTATGTCAAAATGTCAGTTCGAGTGACAGTCGGTTATGTAACGCTTAAATGCTTAATGTATTACAATTGAACTAAACTCATTAGATTTTAGGAGACTAAATCTACTAAATCTACTAAAACTAAAAACAATTCAGGTGACTAAAATATGACTAAAACTAGATGACATTTTAGTCAAAAGACTTTAAACTAAATCAAAATATGCGGTCAAAATTAACACTGGTTGCTAGGGTACTCTGAGTGGTTACTAGAATGTTGTTATATGGTTGCTAGGGTATTCTGGGTGGTTGCATGAATTAACATGTTGATAGCTTGAGTTAGCATGTTTAATGTATTTGACTAACGTATTTAACATATTTGACCATTACGCCTATGGAATGTCCTCACATTTCACAAAAACAAACATGAGTGTGTGTGGGTGTGTGTGTGTGTGAGAGAGAGAGTGTGCGTGTGAGTGTGCGTGTGAGAGTGTGTGTGTGTGAGCGTGTGTGTGAGTGTGTGTGTGTGTGTGTGTGTGTGTCTCTTTAGATATGAAGGATCAACACTACTCTACAGATACTCAAGACTAACACCAGACTGGCAGAAACTGTATGTGTGTGTGTGTGTGTGTGTGTGTGTGTGTGACTCTTTACACAGTCTGGCTGTGACTGCTGAGCTTCTTGTGTTAGTGGCAGTGAAACACTAGAGGGCAGAAGAGTCGCTCAGATCATCTGTGTGTGTGTGTGTGTGTGTGAGAGATGACCTGAGATCCTGAATGAGTCTCTCTCTCTCTCTCTCTCTCTCTCTCTCTCTCTCTCTCTCTCTCTCTCTCTCTCTCTCTCTCTCTCTCTCTCTCTCTCTCTCTCTTTCGGGAGTTTGGGTGTGTGAGTGTCTCACGGGTGAGAGGAGCGATTCAAATTTTTTTTTCTTCATTTTTTCTAGGTTTGCTTAATTTCTTTTCATATTATTTTCCTTTTTCTGTTTCACTTTTCTTAAAAAAAAAAAAAAAAGTTAGTATGAGGTGAGTGTTTGTTCTTTGTTTAACTTTGTGGCGGGTGTTTGAGATGGAGGCTCACCCGAGCGGGTGTGGCTCCTCTCTCTCGCTCCGTCATGGAGTTAGATGTGTACCTGATGCCGGTGTCTCCGTGGAAGAAGTGCTTGTGGCAATAGGTGAACAGGTGGGATATGGCAATATTGTTTCAGCTTCAAGGATGAACAAGGCCGTCGTGATCTTTCTCAAGGAAAGGAACTTAACTAGTCGGTTGGTTGAGAGCGGCATTTGGGTGAGTGGCGTTTATACTGTTGTTTCTCCGCTGGTTTCTCAATCGAGCCGTATAACAATCTCGAATTGTCCCCCCTTCATACCAAACCATGATATTGAAAAGGAATTGTTGAGATTTGGGAAGATTGCAAGTGGAATTAAGACAGTTTCACTAGGATGTAAAAATGAGTCACTAAAACATGTTATGTCTTTTAGACGCCAAGTGTTCATGTTTTTAGATTCAACAGTTCTTGATATTTCCTTTAGAGTCATGTACGAAGGCAAGTCCTACATGCTGTATGCAAGTACTGGAAGTTTAAAATGTTTTGAATGTGGCGAAATAGGTCACAAAAAAAATGCGTGCCCTCAAAAAACGAATATTGATAATAATGTTTTGGACAATGAAACGGCAGGGCCGAGTGCGTCAATTGTAAAGGCAGGGCCGAGTCTGTCAAAAGAGAATGACGGTGAGAAAGACAGTGAAGGAAAGAATTCAGATGAAACTGAAAACAATGGAGATGATTTGGAAGGGAAAGAAACACAGAATAATCAAGATGTAAGCTGTGAAGAAAATGATAGCAAAAATTGTGGTGGTGAGAGAGTTGAGGAAGCTGAGGTGAATGTTGCTCAATGTGAAGATGAAATTGAAAATAATGATCATGATGAGGCTGTTGATAGAGATGATCAAATGGAGGAGATGGGTGATGATTATAGTCTTTCAGAAATGTCTGACATTTTTTCTCAGAGTGGTGATGATCAGATATATACAGTAAAGGAAATCAATGATTTCTTAGATGAAACTTTTGGAAAGACTTTTGATGTCAAGAGTTTTTTTCCTGATGTTGATAGATTCTTGAGATCGGTAGTTAAAATACAGAAGAGTGTAGGATATGAAGAATTGAGTCGTAGGAAAAGGTTTAGATTGAGAAAAATTGTGACTAAATTAAGAAAAGAGAAAGAATGGGTTACAAAGTAATAAGAGTAATGGTTAAGTCACAAAGGGTGTTTTTTTCTTTCTGTTCTCTTATACTTGTTTGTCTTTCTATTTTTTCTCTTTTCATGGAGAGCATAAAAATAGGGACAATTAACATTAATGGAGGAAGGAATCATAGAAAAAGAGCCGCTTTATTTGAATTAATTCAAAATAAACATATGGATGTAATTTTTTTGCAAGAAACCCATAGCGATTTAAGTAATGAAGTGGAATGGAAAATGTGGTGGGAGGGGAAGATCTTTCTAAGTCATGGCTCTAATCTAAGTGGAGGTGCTGCAATTTTGTTTTCAAAGAAACTCAATATGACTAATATATCCTCTTATGAGATAGATAAGGGTAGAATATTGGTTGTACAGGTAGATATAATGGGGTTCCCTTTTCTTTTCATTAATGTTTACTCGCCAAATAATGGAGCAGAAAGGGTGGAATGTTTTAAAAAATTATCTAGTGAATTAAAAAAATTTGATAGTTCATGTATAGTTCTTGGGGGTGACTGGAATTGTACTTTGGACTTTACACTAGACCGAAATAGTGAAGAACCTTATCCTCAGTCTGCTAATTCTTTAAGCAGTATTATAAGACAATATGACTTATCTGATGTATGGAGGGTGAAACACCCAACAGTGAAGCAATATACATGGGTTAAAGCCTCTCATGATCATATTAGTGCTGCGAGGTTGGATAGATTTTATGTAAGTAAAAGTAATTGTAATAGAGTTTTAAAAGCTGATATTTTTCCAAATGGTTTTACTGATCATCATTTGTGTATGATGGAAATGAGTTTAAAAAAGTCACAGCATTCTAGTAGTTATTGGCATTTTAATTTGAAATTATTGCAAGACTCTGTATTTTGTGAAAAGTTTGGGTTATTTTGGTCTAAATGTCAAGAACAAAAAAGAGATTATGAAGATTTAGTGCAATGGTGGGAGGTTGGAAAAGCACAAATAAGAATGTTTTGCCAGAATTATACAGCTCACTCAAATAGACTTGTAAAGGACACTATTAAAGTACTTGAAAGAGAAATTACAGAAATTGAAAAAGGAATGATTGAAGAGAATTTAGAAGTTGTGGAACAATTAAAGGAAAAAAATACTGCTTTGGCATCTCTGTTTAATGAAAGAGCAAAAGGGGCTTTGATAAGAGCCCGTTTTTCTTCAGTACGAGAAATAGATGCTCCAAGTTCATATTTTTTTAACTTGGAGCGGAAAGAAGGAGAACGAAAACGGATGTTATATTTGAAACTACCAAATGGGACTTTAACAACTAATCCAAAAGAAATGAGAAACCATGCAAAGGATTTCTATACTGATTTATTCAAAGCAAGAGACTGTGACATTAATTGCATGGAAAACCTGCTAAGAGACTTGCCAAAGCTTACTGATGATCAGAGACAATGGCTTGATGCTGATATTCAATTAGATGAACTATCAGAGGCTGTAAAGAAACTCTCGAATGGTCGGTCTCCCGGCATTGATGGACTTCCTTCTGAATTCTATAAGCAATTTTGGACTCTTTTAAAGGAAGATATACTCAATGTTTTTAGAATTTCTTATAGGAGAAATGAACTACCAACAAGTTGTAGAAGAGCGGTTCTGTCTTTACTTCCTAAAAAAGGTGATCTTGGATTGTTAAAGAATTGGAGACCCGTAGCTTTGCTGTGCGCTGACTATAAAAGTCTTGCTAAGTGTCTTGCAAATAGATTAAAAAACTGTTTAGAGTATGTTATTAATGAATTTCAAACATATTGTGTGCCAAAAAGAACAATAATGGATAATCCTTTTCTTGTACATGATGTAATGAATTTAGCAAAGGCTAGTAATGAAAATGTGGGTTTTCTGTCAATTGATCAGGAGAAAGCTTTTGATAAAGTTGATCATCTGTATTTATTTGAAGCTCTCAAAGCATTTGGTTTTGGTGAACATTTTATTTCTTGGATTAAACTGTTATACACTGGGGCTTCTGCAATGTTAAAGGTTGGAGGTGGGCTAAGTTATCCAGTATTAGTTCATAGAGGGATAAGGCAAGGCTGTCCTTTATCAGGACATTTGTACTCTTTGGCAATTGAACCTTTACTTTATAATCTTAGGGAGAAATTGCAGGGGTTTCTAATAATGGGTTGTGAAAATAGGCCAATCACTCTTTTGGCCTATGCTGACGATATAACTGTTTTTATAAAAAGTGATGAAGATGTTTTGATTTAAAAAAAAGCATTAAATGTTTACGAAAAGGCTTCGTCAGCTAAAGTAAATTGGGAAAAGAGCGAAGGATATTTATTAGGAGATTGGCAGGAGAGGGCCCCTCCAGTGCTTCCAGGGGGTTTTAAATGGGGAAGAGAGGGGTTGAAGATGTTTGGAGTGTTTTTAGGGACAGAACAGTATAGGCAGAAAAACTGGGAGGGTACGGTGGAGAAAATGTGTGACCGGTTGTCTCGATGGTCGTGGGTGCTACCCCAGCTGTCGTATAGGGGCAGAGTTTTGGTCACGAATAATCTGGCTGCATCTGCATTATGGCATAAAATGACTGTTCTGGATCCCCCAGCAGGTGTTGTTAAAGAGCTACAAAAAAAGTGAATTGACTTTTTCTGGGATGGACAGCATTGGAAACAATCTGCTGTACTTTTTCTGCCTATTCAAGAAGGAGGACAAGGCCTGATGGACATAAAAAACAGAATAAGGACTTTCAGACTTCAAGCGGCTCAAAGATTGTTGCATGCTGAACCGTGCTGGGCTGATACAGCACGTGCTGTGTTGAGGAAAATGAATGTTTTTAAGTATGACGTGCAACTGTTTTTGATTAAACTGGATAACATGGACTTGAGGAATGTTTCCCCCTTCTACAAAGTAGTTTTGAGAGCATGGACTTCAGTGTTTAAAGTTAAGAGGAATCTCTCAAATGTTGGACTTTGGACAGAGAAAGAACCTCTTTTTAATAATCCACTGATATCTGTACCGGTACTGGAGTCCAGGAGCATACAGAATATAATGGCAAGAGCGGGGTGTACAAGAATTGCTGACCTAAAGAATGGTGAAAAATGGAAAAGTCCAGAGGAAATGTGCAACATCACAGGCATCAAGTCTTTAAGGATAGTAAAGAGAATAATGGACGGAGTTGTTTCAGCATTACCTTCTGTCTTCAGACAAAACTCAGAGGAAAATGAAGTTCCTGACCAGAACAGAGAGAGTCATTTTCCCCATTTAGAAATTTCAGCAGCGGTGGATGTAGAGCCAGAGAAAGGTTCTCTTCTGAACTTCAGGACTCCTGTGCTGGAAGGTTTTGAGACTGTTTCAAAAAAGGCCGTATATAATATCTGTGTGAAAGTGTCTCATTACGACGTACTCAAAGACTGTAAAGAGACAAAGTGGTCAGATGTGTTCGGGCCAGACTCGTCCCCTAGAGGATGCTGGAGGTCCCTGTACAAACCTCCTATAGAGAAACGCACTGCAGATCTCCAATGGAGGGTTGTACACTGGGCGGTAGCTACAAACAGACACGTGGCACACATTGATCCCACTGTAGGGAAAGAATGCCCTTTTTGTGACACTGAAGAGTCTATAGATCACTTGTTTCTAAATTGTTTTAGATTAAGAGGATTGTTTCTGATTTTAGACGAGTGGGTTCGTGATTTGGGGGTAGATTTTAATAATGAAGTTTTCATTTTTGGACCAAAATATGTTGCTTCAGACAAGAAAAAAATCTCGTTAATAAATTTTGTGGTAGGAGCAGCAAAGATGGCAATATGGTTAACACGGAAAAGGAAATTGAAAGGAGAGGGGGAAGTAGGTCCTGAGGTGGTTTTAAAGGCTCTTATAGCAACTAGAATCAAGGCAGAGTTTGCATTTTTTCAACTGACTAATAATTTGGTTAGTTTTATTGAAATCTGGGCTTTGAATGATGTTTTGTGTACAGTGGGTTATGAAAATGAACTGGTTTTAAATGTATGAATGCGTTGCTGTGACTTTTTTTAAATTGTTTTTTTCTTAAATTGTCAAAACTTTTTTTTTTTTTTTTTTTCACAAATATGTTAAATGTGAATTTATGAATTTATGGTTTTTATAATTAATATATATATATATTTTATTTTACAAATGATTCACTAAATTATTTTTTGTGTTGTATTTCAAATATTGAAATTGTACAAAAGTTTTTGTTTTGAGATATATCTACACAATGTTATTATAAATAAAGTAGTGTTAAAGGTCTCTCTCTCTCTCTCTCTCTCTCTCTCTCTCTATCTCTCTCTCTCTCAGTCTGTCTGTCTCTCTCTCTCTCTCTCTCTCGGTTAATGAGTGGTTTGTCTAATGAAGTGTTCTCTTCTTCTCTTCTTCTCTTCTCCTCTTCATGAGCATCTGGACGTCTGTGCGGAGAGAATGAATCTGTCAGAAACACACACACTTTCCTTCACACACAGATGAAGATCACCTGATCATTACAGAGCTCAGCTCATCTAGACCTTCCACTATATGAAGTTTATGAGTATCAATATTCAGTCTGAAATGTGATCTGCAGAACGGCAGGGCAATATGTGACATGTTCAAACTAGTGCAGGAAATAGCCGATGTAAATTATATTATTGACTGCGTATTGAATACATATTACATGTCAATTTGAATATTGATACCCATAAGCTTCCATAGACTAATTAAAGCAATCGTTATTGATGTGGATCAGCTCGTGGTTTATTAATATGAATCATATAAACTGCCTGTTCCCTTCAGAAACACTGAAACATACTTTAGTGCCTTTCTATCGCCATCTGTTTAAATGTTTGTAGTTACACAATTTGCAATGTTGTAAATGTGAAATATATTAACTTTAAATGTAAAAAATGATAATCAAGTGCTTTAGTATGTTAGTGAACACTAGTAAGAGCACTTCTTTAAAACATCACTCTAATAATGCTGGGATGTTTCAACCCAAAATCGGGTCAAATATGGACAAACCCGACTGTTGGGTTACATCTTTTAATTAAACTTTTAACCCAACGGTTGGGTTTGTCCAAATTTGACCCAATTTTGGGTTGAAACATCCCAGTATTATTAGAGTGTGATAAACATGATGAATGTACTTAAAGCAAAATCTTTAAGTGGCCAGTAACACAAAGTGACATGTTTGTTTCATTATGGTACATTCTAAAAAATGCTGGGTTAAAAACAACCCAAGTTAGGTTGAAAATGGACTAACCCAGCAATCGGGTTGTTTTAAGCAAAACATTTAACCCAACCGCTGGGTCAAAACGACCCATTCACTGGGTTAAAACAAAAACAACCCACTTGCTGAATTAAAACAACCCAATTGCTGGGTTAGTCCATTTTCAACCCAACTTGGGTTGTTTGTAACATTTTTTAGAGTGTAGCAGTTTATTTTCCAGTCCTGCTCATGTACATGTGTATTTATTATTATACAGTATTATCTGCAAGTGCACTTAATAGAGTTGAGTTAGTGCACTTCCTTCTGATGGGGTTATTCTTATATGTTTTAAACCTCCTCAACCTTTCCTGTTTTACACACCATAGACTCGTGTTAGATCGTCTCTGTTCCGTCACACACACACCACTTTAGTGTTAAACCTCTGAGAGGAAGTGTTTGTGGGAAATGAAGACATCACTCAGGAGAGATTAGAGTGTGTGTGTGTGTGTGTGTGTGTGTGTGTGAGACTGATACACTAATCTATCAGAGACCAGAGAAAACTGCACCTGATAATCATCATCACAGCAGGACAGAGGTTTGTGTTTGTGAAGCACGACTGAAAATATAGTTCTGGAACCAAAAACCCAAATACATTTTATTAAATTATATTTTGTGTGTGTGTGTTTGTGCGTGAGAGAGAGAGAGAGAGAGAGAGAGAGAGAGAGAGAGAGAGAGAGAGAGAGTTTGTGTGTGTGTGTGTGTGTTTATATAATTTGTTATTTAATTACATAAAATAATTTATTGTCTAATTTAATCATTTATTGTTGAATAATTTAAAATTTTGTATATTTTAGTGAATACATTTTGTATTTATATATAAATCTAATTTAACCCAATATTTATAAATAACGAATGTTTTTATTTTACTCAAACATTTTATTAATTTATTTATTTTAACGTAATTTTTTTTTTCTAATGTACTGTTAAATGTAGTATTTGTTTTTCTATTTCATTTTTTTTTTTTTTTTTAGTGAATGCATAATTTATAAGTAAATATGAATCAATGTTTTATTTTTTATATATACCTCTCCTTGAACCTTATCGTGGTGGAGAGGTTTGAGTACCCGAATGATCCTGGAGCTATGTTGTCTGGGGCTATATGTAGGGCTGAACGATATGGACAAAATTTCATATCTCGATTTTCATGCCAGAGATCTCGATATCGATACAATACGATATGACTATGTATTCGGTGAAAACCAGAATCTGAATTAAAATGTGTTTGATTTAAGCCTACATTTAAAAAATGTGTGTCAGAAAATGTATTTTTTTTAAGCCTTTGGCACGTACGATCACACAGGTGTAATCAGTCTAGGCTGGTCCCTGAGCGTATGATCAAGTGCATCACACGATGAACCAGAGACAGGCGCGCTCAGAGCTGTCATATATCACAACTTTTCAGTGTTTTCAACCACATACTTTTTATTTTAGGTTTCAAACATATAAATTCACATAACTACTAAAAAACAATACATTTAGAGTTTGTAAAATACACACTGATGTCAATGGAAGAGGTAATAATAATCCTTTCCATTATAATTCGACACGTTTTATTCATATCAGATACACATTGTCTAAGTAACTTCAATGTTTACTCTATTCTATTCCCATTTCACCAGCCACTTACTTTTAAGTATTTCGGGAGAAGTGGATGAATTCACGTGTTGTAAACATAGAGGTTGTAAATCCAACAGATCCGATTCTGCGGCACAAACTAACACGGCGGCGCCCATCGCGCACACAGCTCAACTAACGCCATCGCTTTAAAGGTGTTTAAACAACAATATACTTCCACTTGCATGTATTTGACAATGGGAATATCAGATATTTCATGTCATAGCTAACACATTTGTGAATATTCTGAATAAAAAAGGAAAAAAATGACATAAAAGCAGATCATCATTCATTCAGCGCTGTTGCTGCTGCGGTGTGTCACGTGACAAGCAATGACGCGTCACCATGGAAACGCCGCCCCCCCTCTCACAATGTAGTTCCCACGTCCCTGGCACTCGTAAAACAGATGTTTGTTGTGACTTCCAGAGTTGTATGCAGGGCGAGCGCGGAGAGGGGAAATCTATATCGTCCATATCGTTGCTTTTTTCGATAGTAATATCTTGAAAGTTCATATCTAGATATAGATATGATAACGATATATCGTTCAGCCCTAGCTATATGCCCCTGGTAGGGTCTCCCAAGGCAAACAGGTCCTTGGTGACGGGCCAGACCAAGAACAGTTCACAAACCCTTATGTTGACAATCACACCAAGGACCGTGACGTCGCCCGGCATGGCGCAGCCGGGGCCCCACCCTGGGGGGAGGCCCGGCCACCAGGCGCTCGCATACGAGCCCCAACCCTGGGCCTGGCTCCAGGGTGGGGCCCCGGCTGCGCCATGCCGGGCGACGTCACGGTCCTTGGTGTGATTGTCAACATAAGGATTTGTGAACTGTGAACGGCCGGGCTCAGCCCGAAGGAGTGACGTGGGGCCGCCCTCCTGTGGGCTCACCACCTGCAGGAGGGAGCGTAAGGGGCCAGTGCATAGTGGATCGGGCGACAGTCGAAGGCGAGGCCCCACGACGACCCGATCTCTGGACACGGAATCTGGCTTTAGGGACATGGAATCTCACCTCGTTGGCGGGGAAGGAGCCTGAGCTTGTGCGGGAGGTCGAGAGGTACCAACTAGAGATAGTCGGGCTCACCTCCACGCACAGCTTGGGCTCTGGAACCACACTTCTTGAGAGAGGCTGGAATCTCTACCACTCTGGAGTTGCCCATGGTGAGAGGCGGAGGGCTGGAGTGGGTTTGCTTATAGCCCCCCAGCTCAGCCGCCATGTGTTGGAGTTCACCCCGGTGAACGAGAGGGTCGCTTCCCTGCGCCTTCGAGTCGGGGATAGGTCTCTTACTGTCGTGTGTGCCTTCGAGTCGGGGATAGGTCTCTTACTGTCGTGTGTGCCTTCGAGTCGGGGATAGGTCTCTCACTGTCGTATGTGCCTACGGCCCAAATGGCAGTGTGGAGTACCCGGCCCTCTTGGAGTCTCTGGGAGGGGTGCTGGAAAGTGCTCCGACTGGAGACTCCGTCGTTCTACTGGGGGACTTCAACACCCCTGTAGGCGGTGACAGTGACACCTGGAGGGGCGTGATTGGGAGGAACGGCCCCCCTGATCTGAACCCGAGAGGTGTTCTGTTATTGGATTTCTGTGCTAGCCACAGCTTGTCCATAACGAACACCATGTTCAAGCATAAGGGTGTCCATCAGTGCACGTGGCACCAGGACACCCTAGGCCGGAGGTCGATGATCGACTTTGTGGTCATGTCATCAGACCTTCGGCCATATGTCTTGGACACTCGGGTGAAGAGAGGGGCGGAGCTGTCAACTGATCACCACCTGGTGGTGAGTTGGATCCGATGGCGGGGGAGGAAGCTGGACAGACCCGGTAGACCCAAACGTACTGTGAGGGTCTGTTGGGAACGTTTGGCCGAGCCCCCTGTCAGAGAGATCTTCAACTCCCACCTCCGGCAGAGCTTCGACCGGATCCAGAGGGAGTCTGAAGATATTGAGTCCGAGTGGACCATGTTCTCCACCTCCATTGTCGCTGCGGCCGCTCGGAGCTGTGGCCGTAAGGTCTCCGGTGCCTGTCGAGGCGGCAATCCCTGAACCCGGTGGTGGACACCGGAAGTAAGGGATGCCGTCAAGCTGAAGAAGGAGTCCTATTGGCTTGTGGGATTCCGGAGGCAGCTGACCGGTACCGGCAGGCCAAGCGGACTGCAGCCCTGGTAGTCGTGGAGGGAAAAAATCGGGCCTGGGAGGAGTTCGGTGAGGCCATGGAGAAAGACTATCGGTCGGCCTTGAAGAGATTCTGGCAAACCGTTCGACGCCTCAGGAGGGGGAAGCAGTGCCCTACCAACACTGTTTACAGTGGAGATGGGCGGCTGTTGACCTCAACTGGGGATATCGTCGGGCGGTGGAAGGAATACTTCGAGGATCTCCTCAATCCCACCGACATGTCTTCCGTTGAGGAAGCAGTGGCTGGGGACTCAGAGGTGGACTAGTCCATCACCCGGGCTGAAGTCATCGAGGTGGTTAAAAAGCTCCTCGGTGGCAAGGCACCAGGGTTGGATGAGATCCGCCCTGAGTACCTCAAGTCTCTGGATGTTGTGGGGCTGTCTTGGCTGACACGCCTCTGCAACATCGCATGGCGGTTGGGGACAGTACCTCTGGACTTGCAGACCGGGGTGGTGGTCCCTCTTTTCAAGAAGGGGGACCGGAGAGTGTGTTCCAACTATAGGGGGATCACACTTCTCAGCCTCCCCGGGAAAGTCTATGCCAGGGTACTGGAGAGGAGAATTCGGCCGATAGTTGAATCTCGGATTCAGAAGGAACAGTGTGGTTTTCGTCCCCGTCGTGGAACACTGGACCAGCTCTATACCCTTTCCAGGGTGCTAGGGGGTTCATGGGAGTTTGCCCAACCAGGCCACATGTGTTTTGTGGATTTGGAGAAGGCATTCGACTGTGTTCCTCGTGGCATCCTGTGGAGGGTGCTGGGGGAGTATGGGGTCGGCGGCCCCCTGCTTAGGGCTGTTCGGTCCCTGTACAACCGGAGCAGGAGCTTGGTCCGCATTGCCGGCAGTAAGTCAGACCTGTGCCCGGTGCATGTTGGACTCCGGCAGGGCTGCCCTTATTCACCGGTTCTGTTCATAATTTTTATGGACAGAATTTCTAGGCGCAGCCAAGGGCCGGAGAGTGTCCGGTTTGGGGACCACACGATTTCGTCACTGGTTTTTGCGGATGATGTTGTCGTGTTGGCCTCCTCAGACCAGGACCTTTGGCGTGCACTGGGACGGTTTGCGGCCGAGTGTGAAGCGGCTGGGATGAGAATCAGCACCTCCAAGTTCGAGGCCATGGTTCTCAGTCGGAAAAGGGTGGCTTGCCCGCTTCAGGTGGGTGGAGAGTTCCTGCCTCAAATGGAGGAGTTCAAGTATCTAGGGGTCTTGTTCACGAGTGAGGGGAGGATGGAACGGGAGATTGACAGACGGATCGGTGCAGCTTCTGCAGTAATGCAGTCGATGTACCGGTCTGTCGTGGTAAAGAAGGAGCTGAGCTGCAAGGCAAAGCTCTCGATTTACCGGTCAATCTACGTTCCTACTCTCACCTATGGTCATGAGCTGTGGGTCATGACCGAAAGGACAAGATCCCGGATACAGGCGGCCGAAATTAGCTTTCTCTGTAGGGTGGCTGGGCGCTCCCTTAGAGATAGGGTGAGAAGCTTGGTCACTCGGGAGGAGCTCAGAGTAGAGCCGTTGCTCCTCCACATCGAGAGGAGCCAGCTGAGGTGGCTCGGGCATCTATTTCGGATGCTTTTTGGATGCCTTCCCAGGGAGGTGTTCTGGGCACGTCCCACCGGGAGGAGGTCCCGGGGAAGACCTAGAACACGCTGGAGGGATTATGTCTCCCGGCTGGCCTGGGAACGCCTCGGGGTTCCCCCGGAAGAGCTGGAGGAAGTGGCTAGAGAGAGGGAAGTCTGGGCATCTCTGCTTAGACTGTTGCCCCCGCGACCCGGCCCCGGATAAGCGGAAGATGATGGATAGATGGATGGTTTTATTTATATTAATCTAATTCATAGATAGTAAATTTTACATTTTATTTTAATCATTTATTTTATTAATTTACTTATTTTAATGTTATTTATTTTTTATATTATTTATATTAATCTAATTTAATCTAACACATTTTTTTAAAAATAAAAATGTATTACAATATATATATGGTACCGTGATTGGTGGCCACTTGTGCAATAAGTCCATTCGGGACATTTCCTCACGACTAAATATTCCACGCTCAACTGTTAGTAGGATTATAACACAGTGGAGGCGATTGGGAACAACAGCAACACAGCCAATCACAGAGCAGGGTCAGTGCATGCTGAGGGTCACAGAAGTGGCCAACTCTCTGCAGAGTCGAGAGCTCCAGACCTCCAAACTTCTGTGGCCTTCAGATGAGCTCAAGAACAGTGTGTAGAGCTTCATGGAATGGATTTCCATGGCCGAGCAGCTCATCCAAGCCTTACATCACCAAAGCGTGGGATGCAGTGGGGTAAAGCGCGCCGCCACTGGACTCTAGAGCAGTGCAGATCTGTTCTCTGAGTGACCAATCACGCTTCTAGTCAAGTCAAGTCAACTTTCTTTATATAGCGCTTTTAACAATGCAGATTGTTTCAGAGCAGCTTCACAGTGTTAAACAGGAAAATAATGCAACAGAATTTTTTTCAGCCGTATAGCCACTAGAGAAAACGGTGATGTCATCAGTTCATTTCAATAATCATACAGTGACAATGTGCGCATTACATCAGTAATTAGAGCAGTAGTTTAGTTTATATGGTTAATTAAGTTTAATAATTAGATTTATTTGGATATTATTTGAAACATTTAGTGTCCCCAACTGAGCACGCCAAGCCAGAGGCAACAGTGGCAAGGAAACCAAAATCCCATCAGGAGCAGAATGGAGAAAAATAAACCTTGGGAGAAACCAGGCTCAGTCGGGGGGGGCAGTTCTCCTCTGGCCAATTAACAAACAGTGTATGATTATTATTCTGACATCTTTACAGGTCAGAGGTCATAATAGATTGCAATATTCGAAAGATCGGAGGCAACACGCCGGAGACGGGTTTATTGAGGATAGGGATGTCCTTATCCGATCATGTGATCGGAAATCGGGCCCGATCACGTGGTTTGAGACTCGATCGGAATCGGATGTATATATGTACAGGGCTGGATTAACATAAGGGCTAGCTGGGGCTGAAACCCCAGGGCCCGAGCACAGAGGGAGCCCGTGATTGGCCGAGGAAATGATTGACAGTCGATCGGGAGAACCTAAACTTTTCCTGGATTGCCGCTCACCAAACCCCACCACGCCCCCACATATTAAGCGCTGTTATTTACTTGAGTGCTGCAAATGCATGGGATTGGGAACAAGCATCAAAAGCCAGGTGAAGAAACGGCGTTACCTGATTAAACCGCGAGCGCCTCCAACAGACTCGAAGCGCGAGAGCAGCTGGATCGTCTCACACACACAGTGCTGACCAACTCGTTCGGCGATTTTGCCGCTCTATTGAAGTGATAACGAGTTACGAGCACCAGGCAGTCGCTTTATCCATTTGAATTTGATACAAGCGCAACATCATGTGTACAGTAAAGGCTCTGTGGAGAAACTAGCTGAACAAGACTGAAGAGCTCCGACCATGTAAACTGAAATGTTGAGGTAAACTAGTCTGCCTACATGATGGCCGTAGAAAGATATGAGGTCTGGACCTCTGTATTTTTACGAGGTGTATAATACATTTAGTCATTTAGTAGACACTTTTATCCAAAGTGACTTACAAATGAGAGCAATAGAAGCAACTAGAACAGTCAAGGGCAACAAAGTGTTACATGTAATAAATGTTGCGAAATAATTGCCTAAAAGAGTATTAACACTACTTTAATGCTGCAAGGATATCTTCTCATCTATATCAAAATATTTGAGATGACCAATCAGATTAAAGTATGCAGGCTTTATACGCAGAAGCTGCTGTGTGAGTAACACACTTCAGTAAACGGTGCGAGATGCAAGTAGTCAAACTAAACATATCATATTTGACAGCTGTTTTAATATATAAAATGTTAAACAATGAAAAGACTATCAACCAGAGCTCAGTTGTAGGAGGGGAAGAGACAGGGCAAGAGAAGGAGACAAAAAGAAAGAGTGAGGTAAATGAGGAGGCTTATAGAAATGAGAGAATGATGAAAAAAGGAGAGAGGAGGTATGACAGATAATCTCCTGCCCACTAACATATAGAAGTATATACTTATATTATAGAAGTATCGGATCGGGACTCAGTATCGGTAGATACTCAAACTCGGACTCGGACTCGAGGGCAAAAAAACCTGATCGGGACATCCCTAATTGAGGATGCCGTGTCGATTAAATAATTATTAAATAGGAATAATCGAAATATCAGAGTTATCATGTCGGAGACGGGTTTATTGCCGTGTCGATGAGGCAATTATTAAATAGGAATTCTCTGTCTTCTTCTCTGTCTGATAATCCCATGGACGAGTCTGGGTTTGGAGGTTGCCAGGAGAACGGGACTTGCCTGACTGCATTGTGCCAAGTGTAAAGTTCGGTGGAGGGGGCATTATGGGGTGGGGTTGTTTTTCAGGGGTTAGTTCCAGTGAAAGGAACTCTTAATGTGTCACCAAGACATTTTGGACAATTTCATGCTCCCAACTTTGTGGGACCAGTTTGGGGACGGCCCCTTCCTGTCCCAGCATGACTGCGCTCCAGTGCACAAAGCGTCGCTCCATAAAGAAATGGATGAGCGAGTTTGGTGTGGAGGAACTTGAGTCCTGACCTCAACCCGAAAGAACACCTTTGGGATGAATTAGAGCGGAGACTGAGAGCCAGGCCTTCTCGTCCAACATCACAAATGCGCTTCTAGAAGAATCCCCATAAACACACTCCTAAACCTTGAGGAAAGCCTTCCCAGTAGAGCTGAAGCTGTTAGGGCTCCATATTAAACCCTACGGATTGAGAATGGGATGGCATTAAAGTACACAATTACCAGACATCGAGGAATCATCTTCATGAAGAAACGCTGTCACGCTAACATTTTATTTTTTCCTTGGCACAAAAGCCAGTGCCTCTCTCATGTCCACAGAACCTAAAATATAAGGCAAAGGAGCATCACTGAAGAAGACGAACACAAACTCATTGATATTCTCAAGCCGAGAGATGATTGACAGCAGCGTATTCACTGTAATCCGGATTATTCCTGACTCCAGCAGGACCGTCCGACTGCTTGTGGAAATTCACCACTGCGTAATTCAGATCCTCAGCTAAAGCGATGCAGCACTGAGAGTCTCCAGCGGCTTTCTGAACCGTAGCGTAAATGCAGTCAGAGGGGTTTGTGGGTAATTGGGCAGTGGCGTGTAGGAAGTCAGAGGAATCAGAGGGGTTTTTGGGTAATGGTTTGTGAGGGGCTTTAATCTCCTCGTAATCACAACCAGTGTGAGAAACCTGAGGAGAGACAGAGGGATTATTTACAGCTCTGAAGATCGTCATTAGACATTAATATCATTATGAATAAAAATCAGTAACTGGACTCACCACTTCATGTTTGCCTGGTCCAGTGTGAGATGACGAATCAGCGCCTGTCAAAAACAAGCATCCTAAATGAATGACATTACTGTACGTCTCAATTCAACTCTGATGTCTTGTGTAATGTTTTCACACATCATCAATGTCTGTATTTTGCTCATGTCTCGTTGCAGCCTATAGGTGGCGTCAGAAAGTGGGAGAACAGATCAAGAGATCTCTCTGTTTTAAAGGAACAGGCCGACTTTTTGTGACTTTATCTTATTCGCTGTATCCCCCAGAGTTAGAGAAGACTGGAGGTAAACGGTACTTCCAGTCTTTGTGCTAAGCTAGGCTAGCTGGAGCCATTTACCTCCAGTCTTTGTGCTAGGCTAGGCTAGCGGTGTGTGCGTCAGACAGAGTTATGGCACGGAGATGAGAATGGTGTGTATGGACTTCTCTAACTCTGGGGGATACAGCGAATAAGATAAAGACACAAAAAGTCTGCGCGTTCCTTTAAACTCAGTATAAATGGAGAGTTTCTGCATCTGAAGGAGTTCAGAGTGAGTTTTACCTGGAGACTGACACTTCTTACAGAGAAACAGTAACAAGAGTCCAGCGATGATCAGAACCAGAAGAAGCAGAACCAGAGAGATGATCAGAGAAGTGTCTGAAAACACAGGAGGAATAATCAGAGTCTGATCACTGTGAGATAAACATCAGATCAGATCATGGGCGGAGCTGGAGGAGGGCTGACCAGACATGATACTGGATCTTCAGGGATGGCCCCATGGCTAAATCACTTAGTCAATCGCGCTGCAGAGGATTATGTAAAAGATTTTTGTGGACTCTGTTACTTGGTGGACTTTAATGATGTGGCGCTCAAAGACATTTCAATTAGGTTTGGATGAACCCATTCATTCCCAGATGCCTGGAGGTAAAACCCATTTTTCCCTAGTGGAATATATTGACCTTGCATTATTACAGTGGATTCTCTTGTACTGTAGGGACAGTGGAAGAGGAACCCCGCAATTTTCCAGTATCTACCAAGCTAGAGCCCCCAAGATGGCCGCTGAGCCTGAGCCCTTGGCCAAGATGGCCGCCGAGCCTGAGCCCTTGGCCAAGATGGCCGCTTAGCCAGAGCCTTCGGCCAAGATGGCTGCTGAGTCAGAGCCCTTGGCTGCCACGTTTGAGCCCTCAGCCATTACGGCCGCCACACCAGAGCCGCTATGCATCATATTCGCCATGGTCACCAACATTTTTTGGGGGGGTATAACACTCCCGGCCACGGAGGCAGATCCCATGCCAACCGTGGCCCAGAAACCAGTGCACCAAGGCCCAGGTCCGTCATGTTCTGATTGGTTCGTTGTCTTGTCATGTGGTTATGAGTTCTAGTTGTTCATTGGTTGTCATAGTCATGTGTTTCCCTAGTCTCTGTATAAATATGATGTGTTCATGCTATGTTGTAATTACCGTAGTTACAAGATTTCAACTTGTAAAAAGCGTTCACGTCCTTGTGGAGCTCATAATAACAGTTTGTAAGAGGGCAATTTTAGAGCTCCTACTTGTACCCCGTGACCGCTGTAGATTCATGTTGATAGTGTTGCCATAGAAACGCATAATTCCCAGTCTGATGATGTGAACAGTTCCGAATAGAAATCCACGTGTTGTCATCTCAAAACTCCAGTAATTACGACATTGCGTGAGTGCAGCTTTAGTCCTCATGTTTGTCTTGTTAGTTCATCATGTATTGTTCCCTGTACCTCTGTTGGTGAGTCCATGCTTAGTCCAGGTTTATGCTTATTTCATGTTTCTATTCAAGATCAAGTCTAGTCTTTATTTTGTATTTGTTCACGTTTTGTTTAAATAATAAACTGCACTTGGGTTCATATTAACACGGCTCAGAGGAATCGTTACAGAATACATGACCGATTAAATGACCCCAGCAGTTCGTCTCTTGCGTCTCTGTCAAGGCAATCGCACCACAGAAGATAACATGGAAGATTTTTTTGGACTCTTTGTTTTTGTGGGTGCTCAAAGACATTTTTCAATTGGGTTTGAATAAACCCATTCGTTCCCAGATGCCTGGAGGGAAAACCCATTTTTCCCTAGTGGAATATATTGACCTTGCATTATTACTGAGTGGATTCTCTTGTTCTGTGGGGACAGTGGAAGAGGAACCCCGCAATTTTTCAGTATCTACCAAGCTAGAGCCCCCAAGATGGCCGCTGAGCCAGAACCTTCAGGCAAGATGGCCACTGATCCAGAGCCCTCAGGCAAGATGGCCGCTGAGC
Source organism: Gobio gobio (assembly GCF_949357685.1). Classification (NCBI taxonomy): domain Eukaryota; kingdom Metazoa; phylum Chordata; class Actinopteri; order Cypriniformes; family Gobionidae; genus Gobio; species Gobio gobio. The sequence goes on along the minus strand of NC_137100.1, from coordinate 68,033,573 downwards.
CAGAGCCCTCGAACAAGATGGCCGCTGAGCCTGATGCCCTCAGGCAAGATGGCCTTCGGTCAAGATGGCCGCTGAGCCAGAGCCTTCGGCCAAGATGGCCGCTGAGCCAGAGCCCTAGACCAAGATGGCCACTGAGCCAGAGCCCTCGACCAAGATGGCCGCTGAGCCCTCAGCCGAGATGGCGGCTGAGCCAGAGCCCTCGAAAAAGATGGCCGCTGAGCCCTCAGCTGAGATGGCCGCTGAGCCACAGCCCTCGACCGAGATGGCCACTGAGCCACAGCCCTCGACCGAGATGGCCACTGAGCCAGAGCCCTCGACCAAGATGGCCACTGAGCCAGAGCCCTTGACCAAGATGGCCGCTGAGCCACAGCCCACGACCAAGATGGCCACTGAGCCAGAGCCCTCGACCAAGATGGCCACTGATCCAGAGCCCTCAGGCAAGGTGGCCTTCGGTCAAGATGGCCCCTGAGCCAGAGCCTTCGGCCAAGATGGCCACTGAGCCAGAGCCCTCGACCAAGATGGCCACTGAGCCAGAGCCCTCAACCAAGATGGCTGCTGAGCCCTCAGCCAAGATGGCCGCTGAGCCAGAGCCCTCGAACAAGATGGCCGCTGAGCCAGATGCCCTCAGGCAAGATGGCCTTCGGTCAAGATGGCCACTGAGCCAGAGCCCTCGACCAAGATGGCCGCTGAGCCCTCAGCCAAGATGGCCGCTGAGCCAGAGCCCTCGACCAAGATGGCCGCTGAGCCCTCAGCCAAGATGGCCGCTGAGCCAGAGCCCTCGAACAAGATGGCCACTGAGCCCTCAGCCGAGATGGCCGCTGAGCCACAGCCCTCGACCGAGATGGCCACTGAGCCACAGCCCTCGACCGAGATGGCCACTGAGCCACAGCCCTCGACCGAGATGGCCACTGAGCCAGAGCCCTCGACCAAGATGGCCACTGAGCCAGAGCCCTTGAACAAGATGGCCGCTGAGCCACAGGCCACGACCAAGATGGCCACTGAGCCAGAGCCCTCGACCAAGATGGCCACTGATCCACAGCCCTCGACCGAGATGGCCACTGAGCCAGAGCCCTCGACCAAGATGGCCACTGAGCCAGAGCCCTTGACCAAGATGGCCGCTGAGCCACAGCCCACGACCAAGATGGCCACTGAGCCAGAGCCCTCGACCAAGATGGCCACTGATCCAGAGCCCTCAGGCAAGGTGGCCTTCGGTCAAGATGGCCCCTGAGCCAGAGCCTTCAGCCAAGATGGCCACTGAGCCAGAGCCCTCGACCAAGATGGCCACTGAGCCAGAGCCCTCAACCAAGATGGCTGCTGAGCCCTCAGCCAAGATGGCCGCTGAGCCAGAGCCCTCGAACAAGATGGCCGCTGAGCCAGATGCCCTCAGGCAAGATGGCCTTCGGTCAAGATGGCCACTGAGCCAGAGCCCTCGACCAAGATGGCCGCTGAGCCCTCAGCCAAGATGGCCGCTGAGCCAGAGCCCTCGACCAAGATGGCCGCTGAGCCCTCAGCCAAGATGGCCGCTGAGCCAGAGCCCTCGAACAAGATGGCCGCTGAGCCCTCAGCCGAGATGGCCGCTGAGCCACAGCCCTCGACCGAGATGGCCACTGAGCCACAGCCCTCGACCGAGATGGCCACTGAGCCACAGCCCTCGACCGAGATGGCCACTGAGCCAGAGCCCTCGACCAAGATGGCCACTGAGCCAGAGCCCTTGACCAAGATGGCCGCTGAGCCACAGCCCACGACCAAGATGGCCACTGAGCCAGAGCCCTCGACCAAGATGGCCACTGATCCAGAGCCCTCAGGCAAGGTGGCCTTCAGTCAAGATGGCCCCTGAGCCAGAGCCTTCGGCCAAGATGGCCACTGAGCCAGAGCCCTCGACCAAGATGGCCACTGAGCCAGAGCCCTCAACCAAGATGGCTGCTGAGCCCTCAGCCAAGATGGCCGCTGAGCCAGAGCCCTCGAACAAGATGGCCGCTGAGCCAGAGCCCTTGACCAAGATGGCCGCTGAGCCAGAGCCCTTGACCAAGATGGCCGCTGAGCCACAGCCCACGACCAAGATGGCCACTGAGCCAGAGCCCTCGACCAAGATGGCCACTGATCCAGAGCCCTCAGGCAAGGTGGCCTTCAGTCAAGATGGCCCCTGAGCCAGAGCCTTCGGCCAAGATGGCCACTGAGCCAGAGCCCTCGACCAAGATGGCCACTGAGCCAGAGCCCTCAACCAAGATGGCTGCTGAGCCCTCAGCCAAGATGGCCGCTGAGCCACAGGCCACGACCAAGATGGCCACTGAGCCAGAGCCCTCGACCAAGATGGCCACTGATCCACAGCCCTCGACCGAGATGGCCACTGAGCCAGAGCCCTCGACCAAGATGGCCACTGAGCCAGAGCCCTCGACCAAGATGGCCGCTGAGCCACAGCCCACGACCAAGATGGCCACTGAGCCAGAGCCCTCGACCAAGATGGCCACTGATCCAGAGCCCTCAGGCAAGGTGGCCTTCGGTCAAGATGGCCCCTGAGCCAGAGCCTTCAGCCAAGATGGCCACTGAGCCAGAGCCCTCGACCAAGATGGCCACTGAGCCAGAGCCCTCAACCAAGATGGCTGCTGAGCCCTCAGCCAAGATGGCCGCTGAGCCAGAGCCCTCGAACAAGATGGCCGCTGAGCCAGATGCCCTCAGGCAAGATGGCCTTCGGTCAAGATGGCCACTGAGCCAGAGCCCTCGACCAAGATGGCCGCTGAGCCCTCAGCCAAGATGGCCGCTGAGCCAGAGCCCTCGACCAAGATGGCCGCTGAGCCCTCAGCCAAGATGGCCGCTGAGCCAGAGCCCTCGAACAAGATGGCCGCTGAGCCCTCAGCCGAGATGGCCGCTGAGCCACAGCCCTCGACCGAGATGGCCACTGAGCCACAGCCCTCGACCGAGATGGCCACTGAGCCAGAGCCCTCGACCAAGATGGCCACTGAGCCAGAGCCCTTGACCAAGATGGCCGCTGAGCCACAGCCCACGACCAAGATGGCCACTGAGCCAGAGCCCTCGACCAAGATGGCCACTGATCCAGAGCCCTCAGGCAAGGTGGCCTTCAGTCAAGATGGCCCCTGAGCCAGAGCCTTCGGCCAAGATGGCCACTGAGCCAGAGCCCTCGACCAAGATGGCCACTGAGCCAGAGCCCTCAACCAAGATGGCTGCTGAGCCCTCAGCCAAGATGGCCGCTGAGCCAGAGCCCTCGAACAAGATGGCCGCTGAGCCAGAGCCCTTGACCAAGATGGCCGCTGAGCCAGAGCCCTTGACCAAGATGGCCGCTGAGCCAGAGCCCTTGACCAAGATGGCCGCTGAGCCACAGCCCACGACCAAGATGGCCACTGAGCCAGAGCCCTCGACCAAGATGGCCACTGATCCAGAGCCCTCAGGCAAGGTGGCCTTCAGTCAAGATGGCCCCTGAGCCAGAGCCTTCGGCCAAGATGGCCACTGAGCCAGAGCCCTCGACCAAGATGGCCACTGAGCCAGAGCCCTCAACCAAGATGGCTGCTGAGCCCTCAGCCAAGATGGCCGCTGAGCCACAGGCCACGACCAAGATGGCCACTGAGCCAGAGCCCTCGACCAAGATGGCCACTGATCCACAGCCCTCGACCGAGATGGCCACTGAGCCAGAGCCCTCGACCAAGATGGCCACTGAGCCAGAGCCCTCGACCAAGATGGCCGCTGAGCCACAGCCCACGACCAAGATGGCCACTGAGCCAGAGCCCTCGACCAAGATGGCCACTGATCCAGAGCCCTCAGGCAAGGTGGCCTTCGGTCAAGATGGCCCCTGAGCCAGAGCCTTCAGCCAAGATGGCCACTGAGCCAGAGCCCTCGACCAAGATGGCCACTGAGCCAGAGCCCTCAACCAAGATGGCTCCTGAGCCCTCAGCCAAGATGGCCGCTGAGCCAGAGCCCTCGAACAAGATGGCCGCTGAGCCAGATGCCCTCAGGCAAGATGGCCTTCGGTCAAGATGGCCACTGAGCCAGAGCCCTCGACCAAGATGGCCGCTGAGCCCTCAGCCAAGATGGCCGCTGAGCCAGAGCCCTCGACCAAGATGGCCGCTGAGCCCTCAGCCAAGATGGCCGCTGAGCCAGAGCCCTCGAACAAGATGGCCGCTGAGCCCTCAGCCGAGATGGCCGCTGAGCCACAGCCCTCGACCGAGATGGCCACTGAGCCACAGCCCTCGACCGAGAAGGCCACTGAGCCACAGCCCTCGACCGAGATGGCCACTGAGCCAGAGCCCTCGACCAAGATGGCCACTGAGCCAGAGCCCTTGACCAAGATGGCCGCTGAGCCACAGCCCACGACCAAGATGGCCACTGAGCCAGAGCCCTCGACCAAGATGGCCACTGATCCAGAGCCCTCAGGCAAGGTGGCCTTCAGTCAAGATGGCCCCTGAGCCAGAGCCTTCGGCCAAGATGGCCACTGAGCCAGAGCCCTCGACCAAGATGGCCACTGAGCCAGAGCCCTCAACCAAGATGGCTGCTGAGCCCTCAGCCAAGATGGCCGCTGAGCCAGAGCCCTCGAACAAGATGGCCGCTGAGCCAGATGCCCTCAGGCAAGATGGCCTTCCGTCAAGATGGCCACTGAGCCAGAGCCCTCGACCAAGATGGCCGCTGAGCCCTCAGCCAAGATGGCCGCTGAGCCAGAGCCCTCGACCAAGATGGCCGCTGAGCCCTCAGCCAAGATGGCCGCTGAGCCAGAGCCCTCGAACAAGATGGCCGCTGAACCCTCAGCCGAGATGGCCGCTGAGCCACAGCCCTCGACCGAGATGGCCACTGAGCCACAGCCCTCGACCGAGATGGCCACTGAGCCACAGCCCTCGACCGAGATGGCCACTGAGCCAGAGCCCTCGACCAAGATGGCCACTGAGCCAGAGCCCTCGACCAAGATGTCCGCTGAGCCACAGCCCACGACCGAGATGGCCACTGAGCCAGAGCCCTCGACCAAGATTGCCACTGAGCCAGAGCCCTTGACCGAGATGGCCACTGAGCCAGAGCCCTTGACCAAGATGGCCGCTGAGACAGAGCCCTCGACCCTCTGTTGGTGAGTCCATGCTTAGTCCAGGTTTATGTTTATTTCATGTTTCTATTTAAGATCAATCTAGTCTTTATTTTGTATTTGTTCACCTTTTGTTTAAATAATTAACTACACTTGGGTTCATATACACTCGCCTCAGTGGAATCATTACAATTTATGTATTTTATTTTTTTATATTTATTTATGTCTTTATTTATTATTTCGGGAGTTTTGGCATTCCATAACGTACCCACAAAATGCAGATTCAACTCAGTATGCAATCGAGAATGATTGGGTTATTATTACTATTTATTTATTGACTATTTAAGATGTATTAAATGTAATATACGTCTCCTCACAAGCTCCACCCACTGATCACATGTTTGTATTTCAGTTTAAGATCACCTGAGGGTGTGTTCAGAGACGGCGGTGATGTAGAAGTTCTGGAAACACCTGTGAACGGTGAAGGAGAAGAAGCTGATGATGATGATGATGATTGATGAATTTTGTATATATAAATTAAAAAATACATTTCTAAATGATGCTTCTTTTCACACCCAGAACTTGACATCATTCTCTAATGGTGAAGAGATATGTTACTGATGGCTTTCACACATTCACTACCCAGAATTCAAGTTGCTGATACACAGAAACTGTTAGTTTGAGTTTCTGTTATTAACGCCTGGGGTTTCACACTGAATAATACAGTCCAGCAGTGTCACTGGACGAGCAGCCTTAAACTGCAGTTAACTATAGTACAAGTGTGGTAAAAGGACTCACATCAGTGATAAAAACTGTGTCCAAATGACCACACCTGTATTACAGTTTAAAACTGCACCCAGAGCTCAGTCCTGTAGAATGACAATCATACGAATTGCAGTTTGTGGTTTTGCTGTTAAACAGACGGAACATCTAAATTAAAAAATAACCCTGTGGTTAAACCTGCTTATAGATTCAGCTTCAAGCATCCTGATAAATAACACACAGTGATCTGCTGAAGAGATGTTATACTGCCTTATGATTAATATCAGTGAGAAAAGCATCCGCACCTGTGAGGTTGACCAGGACTCGTGTGATGAAGCTCTTGTGTCCTCCATCAGACTGAACTCCACACCAGTATTCTGAATGTTGTTCAGTCACATGACTGATGCTTCCCTTCAGGAGCCGCTCTTCTCTGTCATCATACAGCCGGATCTTTCCCTTACGGATCCAGTTATTTTTCTTTGTCACAGACGACTCTTCAGCACAGAGATCAGCTCCAGATCTCCGGCAGAGAAACTTCACATCACTCCTGTGGGATTGTGGGTATTTGCAGCTGATGTTCACAGATCCTCCTGCAGCCACTGATAGACTGATGTTCTTCACACAATCATCTGTTTCAGATCCAAATAAAGCGCAGTAATGTTAGAATGACCAGATATATTCATAGATTCACCTCATAATGACTGAAAGTGGCTCACCCTTCTCAATGTTCAGGCTAAACTCACAGAAGAAACTGTAGTCTTTAGAAACTTTGACTATAATCTTATATTCTCCAGAGTCGTTCTCTTTCAGCTCTCTGATAAACACACGGAAGAGCCCTGCAGATCCGTCCTCATGAACGGAGAATCGTCTGTCATGTGTCCATTCTGCGGCTCTGCTAGTGTTTATTACAGGAAAACACTGATCTCCAGATTTACAGATGTATATCAAAGGTGTCTCTTCTTGAGTCTCATATTTGACGTTTATGATGACGTTTCCTCCTGAATATTTGAAGTGCTCATATATAGACCGCGAGGGCCCTATGTTGATTTCTTAAATGACTTTGCAGATTTTCTATCAGACCTAATGGTTACTGTCGATAAAGCACTGATTGTCGGTGATTTGAACATTCACGTAGATAATACAAACGATGCGCTAGGGGTTGCGTTTACAGATTTATTAAACTCCTTTGGGGTCAAGCAAAATGTAAATGGGCCCACTCATCGTTTTAATCATACACTAGATTTAATTATATCACATGGAATCAATCCTACTGATATAGACATCATACCGCAAAGTATTGATGTCACTGATCACTACCTTGTAACGTGCACACTGCGTACTGCTGATATTTTACTGCTCCGCGTTATAGACCAGGAAGAACAATTCTCCCAAACACTATTGATAAATTCACAAATAACCTACCAGATTTATCTCAGCTGCTCAGTGTACCCAAGCACACAAATTAACTAGAGGAAATGACTAGCAGTATGAGCACCATTTTCTCTAGTACATTAGAAACGGTTGCACCGATCAGATTAAAAAAGGTGAGAGAGAAAAGTACTGCACCGTGGTAGAACAATATTACTCACGCTATCAAGAGAGAAACTTGTAATCTAGAGCGCAAATGGAAACAAACACGTTTAGAGGTCTTTAGAATCGTGTGGAAAGACAGCACTTCCCTTTATAAAAAGGCTCTAAAAGCAGCCAGGGCTGAGCATTACCATAAACTGATAGAAAATAACCAAAACAACCCCAGGTTTTTATTTAGTACAGTGGCCAGGTTAACAAATAAACGCATATCAGCTGAACAAAATATTCCAGTATAGTTTAGTAGTAATGACTTTATTAATTTCTTCACTAAAAAAATCGAAAACATCAGAAAAACAATTATAGATGTACAAACGTTGACAGGGTTTTACGATTCAGCCTCAATTATCGCCCCAGAAGAACAACTGCAGTGCTTTACAACTATAGGACAGAAAGAGCTTCTAAACCAACAACATGTTTATTAGATCCAATACCAACTAAACTACTGAAAGAGCTGTTACCTGTAGCAGAAGAGCCTCTTCTCAATATTATTAATTCATCTTTAACTCTAGTTCATGTCCCAAGACCGTTCAAGATGGCAGTTATTAAACCTCTCATTAAGAAACCACAACTAGATCCAAATTAATTGACAAATTACAGACCTATTTCAAATATTCCATTTCTGTCTAAAATACTAGAAAAAATTGTCTGCTCAATTATGCTCTTACTTACAAGAAAACGATATCTATGAAAAATTTCAACCTGGATTCAGAGCCCATCATATCACAGAAACTGCGCTTGTTAAAATCACAAATGACTTACTCTTAGCTGCTGACCAAGGCTGTATCTCAATACTAGTTTTACTTGATCTTAGTGCAGCATTCGACACCATAGATCATAAAATACTCTTAGATCGTCTACAAAATTACACTGGTAAAAATGACATCTGTAAATTATGGAGTGCCGCAAGGATCTGTGTTAGGCCCTCTGTTATTCTCAATATTTATGCTGCCACTTGGTAATATTATAAGAAAACATGAAATTAGTTTCCACTGTTATGCCGATTATACTCAGTTATATATTTCAGCACGACCAGATGAAATCTCTAAATTATCCAAGCTAACAGAGTGTGTTAAAGATATAAAATATTGGATGACCTGTAATTTTCTCCTACTAAATTCAGATAAGACTGAGGTATTACTTACTGGACCAAAAACTGGTACACAGAATCTCTTAAATTATAATTTACATTAAGAAGGATGTACTGTTACTTCATCTGCTACAGTTAAAGACCTGGGTGTATATTAGACAGCAACTTGTCTTTTGAAAATCATATTTCAAATACTACAAAAACCGCCTTCTTCCACCTCAGAAACATCGCTAAGCTACGAAACATGCTATCTGTCTCTACAATTAGTCCAAAATGCAGCTGCTAGAGTTCTTACTAGAACAAGAAAATATGATCACATAACACCAATTCTAACATCTCTCCACTGGTTACCTGTTAAGTTTCGTATCAATTATAAAGTATTGCTACTGACCTAAAAGGCCCTAAATGGTTTAGCTCCTTTGTATTTAACTGATCTTCTATCGCCTTATAACCCATCACGATCTTTAAGATCACTAAACTCTGGGCTTCTGGTAATACCGGGGATATCTAAGTCCACTAAAGAAGGAAGAACGTTTTCATATTTGGCACCTAAACTATGGAATAGCCTTCCTAATAATGTTCGGGGCTCAGACTCCCTCCTCCAGTTTAAATCCAGATTAAAGATGCATCTCTTTAGCCAGACATTCACATGATACTTCTCCTAACCTTGTACTCTATATTTTATCAGTGCACATGATCGTCTTTGCTTAATGCCTTGAACAGCAGCTATGCTAATTATTTTTCTGTTCTGTTTTATCTCGGGACGCCCATCCAGAGGTAACTAGAGAGTCCGTCAGCTCCAGTCTGGATCCAGCTTCTCATAAAGACTTCAGATGACCAACACCTGTGAAGAGTCGACTCAACTCCTGGAGGACTTCAGATGACGCAGCTCTGCATTAACACACACTCATGCTCATCTCTATATACCCAATTCATTAACAACATGTATTCTTATTTCTGTGCCATAGTTATTATATTGATTAATAATAGATAGTTAGCTAATCTGTGTGCTTTGTATATGTGCATTTCTGAAATGCATAACATGTACAAATCAATTAAATTGTAATGTAGATGCATTTTCTGTGAAGTTGCTTTGAAACGATACGTATCGTGAAAAGCGCTATACATATACATAATACATTTGAATTGAATTGAATTGAATATCCTCTCACGGTCTTGATTGGCTGATATGTTCAACACAAACACAGATCATTTGTCATTTTGTTCTCAATATAAACACATTTATCTTCACTTTGCTACAACATTTATGAACTCAAGTCTGTAAAAGAGTGTAACTCTTCCATCAGCAGATGAAAAGGTTATTGATGGTGTGAGTTATGAGTTAGACGAGTGAACGGCAGTAATTCCAGTCAGTGTTGAGTGTCGTGATGTTGTCTCAGTTACTCACCGGTTTTAACCTTCAGATTCACTTTAGTGGAGGAATCCGGTCCACGCTTTCCAGTTCCACAATAGTACATCCCAGAATCCCCTTCACTCAGATTTCTGATGGTCACTCTGACGACGGCTGAACTTGTGTTGTCATACAGAGAGAATCTATCATTCTCAACCCATTTATTTTTCACTTTAGTCTTGATTTGATCTTTGCACTGTGGCCACGTTCCTTTACAAAAATACTTTTCACTCTCTGTATGTTTTTTTTTATATTTGCATGAGATCCTGACTCCGCCTCCTGAATATCCAGTCACTTCTATGGAGCTCACGACACCTACAACAAACCAGCATCTTAACACAACACTAATACACACTGAAGGGAGATTCATGTCAAAGGTCATTAGTTATGGATAAAGACTTGTGTTCATTATTTAATCTCTGTTCTGGTTCTTCTGAGTTCAGACTCTTACCAGGAATCATCAGCAGAGTGAAAGTCCAGATGATCTTCATTCTTCTCTCTTATTAAAGGATCTTCTCTGTTGTCCGGAGATTCAGTTCTTCTGAAGCTCTCGCTGTGTGTTCAGAGCAGGTTTGAGTGTTTCTTTCCTGTTAGATGTTTATCAATGTTGAATTTGCGGAGATGCGCACTTCCTCTGAGAGAGAGAGAGAGAGAGAGAGAGTTAACAAGCACTTTATTACTCTATGAAGCAAGGAACACACCAAACCGACGCCGACTAGTAGCGCCGAAAGCAGACTGCAGAGTTGGCTCACATTGACAGCGTCCGGGTCCGGGTCCAAAGTTGCCCTGACACACCAAGCAGACGCTTGACATCCGATGGCCAAGTAGCACGTCAGTTCTGCGCCTGCGTAAGAGGAAATAGCTTTCCGTACCAGTTGGTGGCAGTTGTGTGTTTTCGTTATTCAAAGCGGGACACCGGAAAAGCTACAGGGATTAGGGCTGTAATCTCCCAGTCGATTATTCAATTATTAGTCAATACGTTCTGGCTCGACCAAAATTCTGATTGGTCGATTTTTTGCTGTGTTCATTTGATCAGGTGGAAAGCAGTCATTGCTAATCGGGGTGTTTTCAGAGCACCTCTGTTTCACAGGTAACAGTCTGTCTTCAGAACACACCCCTTGTTTTCACTTCTTTTGGATTAGCCCAACTCACTGGAGAAGAGACAGACTGAAGTAACGTGAAGGGATTGAAAATAATCAAAGATATTTGATATTTGAAATCCAACAAAGAAATTTGCTTTACTGTTGTCAACACATTTGCTTAATCAGAAGGACCTGAAGACAAAAGACAGGCCTGTAGGCCACATGAGGTCCCACCCTTTATGTGTGTTAGTGGGGGAAGTTTGGTCTGATTGGTCAGTTTGAATGTTATGTGTGAGTTTGGTCTGATTGGTCAGTTTAAAAGAATACATTTGGTTTCAGTCACATGGTCAAGGAATAGATAAAAGAGGATTGGAACTGTGGCTCTCTCTCTCTCCTTTTCCTCTGGCTCTTGAAGTCATCTGGGCTTCTCTTCTTTGCTCTCTTCCTCTCTCTCTCCCCCACTCTCTCTCTCTCTCTCTCTCTCTCTCTCTCTCTCTCTCTCTCTCTCTCTCTCAGGTAACATTGTATTCATGCTGTGTACGATTAATGGTATAAGTTTATCATCTCATTCATCCATTTTGAAACTATCTCAAGTGTAACCATAACCAGATTTTGTCATTAAATCCTTTCTATTACAAATACTGTGCTAACTAGTTTTGATTTAGGATTCTCTCTCTCTCTCTCTCTCTCCACTTCCGGTGTGAGTGTTGGGTGTGAGGTGTGAGCGGCGGGGCTGAGTGCTGCTGAATGCTGTGAGTGAAACTTTTTGTCCTTTTTTTCTCTCTACGCTGCTTCTTCTGCTTGTGTTTCTGTAAATTAGTGTTGAAGTAGGGCCGTGTGCGGTCCGTTTTCTAGGAAGCATGTCGGCCCAGCGGGTGCAGGGTTTGTGCTCACTTACGAGGCGTCACGCAGTGAAGGTGACGTCCGCGGTGAGCATAGAGGACTGTTGCTTGGCTGTTGGAGAGGTGGTTGGACACTCAGGTGTTTTGTCCGCTTCTAGGATGAATAATGCTTTAGTGTTTTTTTTTGGACAGTGTAGAAAAAGCGAATGAGTTGGTAGAGCGGGGAATTGTAGTTAGTGGAGAGTTTGTGTCAGTTTTACCTCTTTCTTTGCCTGCCAAAAGAGTAACACTGTCAAACATACTTCCTTTTGTGAGTGATGAGATCTTAACTCAAGCATTGTCTCGCTATGGTAAGCTAGTGTCTCCAATTAAAAAGATACCGATCAGTAGTGAATCACCGTTATTGAAACATATCGTTTCTTTCAGGCGTTTTGTTTACATGGTCATTCCAGATGACGCGGATCTGGATCTTTCATTAAATTTCCACATTGAGGACTTTAGCTATACCATTTTTGTCACTACTGGAAAGACTAAGTGTTTCGGATGTGGAAAAATGGGAAATTTAATCCGAAATTGTCCGAATAAAAATAATGAAGGGGAGAAAGAAAATGAGAATAGAATGGTTCAGCAAGGTGAGGAAAGTAACGGTGAGATGGAGACAGCTGTGCCGAGTGGAGGCTCGGTTGTGACAGAAACTGTAGAAAATCCTCCGGGGGAGTCTGAGGCTGGGTTAGCCACAGCTCCGAATGAGCAAACTGAGTCGTGTCCTAATAGTGCAGTTACGGTTTCTAGTGAGTCATCGGTTTCTCTGTCTGAGAGCCAAAAAGACAACAGAAATGACGAACAGAATCAAACGGCTGTAAGTGAAACTAGTGAAGCAAAGTTGACGGAGAAAGAGAACCTTTTTAAGATGCCTAAAAAAAGAAGATTAAAAAACAACTTTTTAGAGGCAAAAGTTAGCAAAATTGATGACGCAAACGAGACACAAGACACCGAGAGTGACAGTGATTCCTCAGAATGTAGCGTGAGTTTTTCTCAAAGTGAAGTTGTAGATCGTAGCTACGAACTTGAGGATATAAAATTGTTCTTAAGATTGACGAAAAACAAGAGAGGAGTAAGGGTAAAAGATTATTTCCCTGACCTAAAGCAGTTTGCTGATAAAGCAAAGAGTTTTATGGACGGAGATTGCTTTACCAACAAGGAAGTTTATAGACTTAAAAAAATTGTGAGGAACACTAACAATGCCCTAAATAAAGATGGCAAGTGAAATAAAGAATAGAGATAGCTCCTTTTTTTGGCATCATGGAGTGTATCTTTTCTTTTTAACTTTTCTTTTGATGAGTGAAATACATCTCGCTTCTTTAAATGTAAATGGTGCAAGGAATTTTAAGAAAAGAGCAAATATTTTTGATGAAATTCAACAGAAAAATATAGATATAGCATTCTTACAAGAGACACATAGTAGCTCAGATAATGTTATTGATTGGATGAAAGAGTTCAATGGAACACCTGTTTTAAGCCACAACTCTACTTTAAGTGGCGGAGTTGCTATTTTATTTAATAAGAACTTTAAACCAATTTCTTATGATGTTGATGAAATTATAAAAGGTCGATTGTTAAAAGTTCGAGCCACTTTTCAAAGTTTTGTTCTTGTTTTGATTTGCATCTATGTTCCAATTGCACCTGTGGAAAGACTTTTATTTTTAGACACCCTTTGCTCAACCTTACAAAATTGTTGTACAGAAGACTTACTATTTGTAGGTGGTGATTTTAATTGTACTGAATGTGATCGAGACAGAAATCATGTTGAACCCCACATGGCCTCACGTAAACGTCTTGTTCATTTAATTGAAAAATATGATTTGTGTGATGTTTGGTGAGCTCTGAATGGAAATGAAAGACAGTATACATGGGCTCATACACATGATAATCATTTATCTTTAGCTAGATTAGACAGACTGTATGGTTTTAAGCATCAATTGAACATGTTTAATAAATGCTATATCACGCCAGTATCCTTTTCTGATCATCATTTAGTGAGTTGTAAATTCTTTTTGAATGCATTTAGATTTAAAAGCGCATACTGGCATGTTAATACAAGTCTTCTAAATGATAAGTTTTCTATAGAATCTTTTGAGTTTTTTTGGAAAGAGTTTACAAAAACAAAGTCATCTTTTAATTCCCTACAACAATGGTGGGACTATGGCAAAGTACAAATAAAACAGTTTACACAGCAATACACTAAAAATGTCACAAAGGATTTAACTCGTTCATTGGAGTCGCTAAAAAAACAAATAATGGATTTACAGGAATTGACTCAAACCTCAAGTGATAGTATTTATTTAGAAACCTTTTTAAAGAAAAAAGCTGAGCTCAAAGAATTAATAGACTATAAAGCGCAAGGGGCTTTAGTCCGTGCAATTTTTTTTTAATGTTGATCAGATGGATGCACCTTCCAAATATTTTTTTGGCCATGAAAGAAAAAATGGGCAAAAGCGCATAATTCATGCCTTACGTTCCGAGGATGGTAATTTATTATCAAATCCTAGAGAGGTTCGTGAGAAGGCAGTGAGTTTTTATCAGTCCCTGTATAGGAGTGAGGGTAGGCTAGAAAGTGGAAAACGGTTTTTGGGTGAAAGCTTACCCAAGATCTCAGAAGAATCTAAAAATGACCTGGAGAGTTCCCTAACTTTAGGAGAACTCCATGAAGCACTCCAGAGTATGGAGTCCGGAAAAACTCCTGGAATAGATGGGATACCGGTCGATTTTCTGAAAACGTTTTGGTCACAGATTGGAGCTGATCTGCTTGAGGTGCTCAACGAAGGTTTGCTGGAGGGCGGGTTGCCGTTGAGCTGCCGAAGAGCAGTGGTTACCCTTCTGCCAAAAAAAGGAGATCTCACTGAGATTAAAAACTGGAGGCCAGTCTCACTCTTATGCAGTGACTATAAGTTAGTCTCAAAAACATTGGCAAATAGATTGGCCAGGGTAATGGGGCAGGTGATCCATGCTGATCAGTCTTATTGTGTGCCTACAAGGTCAATTTTTGACAATGTCTCTTTTAGATTAGATTAGATTAGATTAGATTCAACTTTATTGTCATTACACAAGTACAAGTACAAGGCAACGAAATGCAGTTTAGGTCTAACCAGAAGTGCAATAGCAGCAAGTGCAGGATATACAATGGATGCGTAAGTGCAGGACATGGATATGTACTGAATATGTATAAATATGTATAAATAGAGAGACGTTATTACTATAAACAGAACTGAATTTACAGGTGAATATGTACAGTGAATAAATATACAGATGGCTATTACTATAAACAGAATTTACAGGTGAATATGTACTATGAATACAATATACAGATGGCTATTACTATAAACAGAATTTTACAGATAGAGGTATACAATAATATGTTAGGCTAATATGAGGAATAGCAGTGGATTAGGGTAGTGCAATAAATTATGGACAGAGCTATCCGGAAAAAAAAGTGTAAAGTGCAGTGGAAAGTGGTTGCATATTACATTTAGAAGTACAGTGCAAAAATGCAAATGTAAACATTGGTACTATAAATACAGTCGGCAGTGCAAATGAGCATAATCCAGTTAAGATATGGCAGTGCAAGATGCATATGTAAACAGTTGTTACTGTGATAAACAGTCGGTAGTGCAAATAACAAAGTGAAGGAAGATGTGAGGTAGGAGAGTTATCAGTTTATGAGGGAAGTGGATCAACGGGGGTTTGAGTTCAATAAAGAGACAGCTCTGGGGAAAAAACTGTTCTTTAGTCTGCTGGTCCTGGTCCGGTGGATCCTGAAACGCCTGCCGGAGGGCAGGAGAGAAAACAGTCTGTGGGCTGGGTGAGAGGAGTCCTTGAGGATGCTGGAGCTCGATGCAGACAGCGTTTCCTCTGGATGTGCTCGATGGCAGGCAGTGGAGTCCCTGTGATGCGCTGGGCAGTTTTCACCACCCGCTGCAGTGCCTTGCGCTCCGCAACAGAGCAGCTCCCATACCACACTGCCACACAGTTGGTCAGGATGCTTTCTATTGCGCAGCGATAGAAGTTCACCAGGATAGCCGAGGAGAGCTGATTCTTCCTCAGTGTCCTCAGGAAGAAGAGGCGCTGGTGAGCCTTCTTGACCAGGCTGGAGGTGTTGGTCATCCACGACATGTCCGCCGAGATGTGGGTCCCCAGGAACTTGAAACTGGAGACACGCTCAACAGCCATTCCATTGATGTGGATGGTGTCGTGTGTGCCTCTTGACTCTTTCCTGAAGTCCACGATGAGCTCCTTCGTTTTGGTGGTGTTGAGGAGCAGGTTATTATCAGCGCACCATGTGGCCAGGTGCTGGATCTCTTCCCTGTAGGCAGTCTCATCGTTGTTGCTGATGAGCCCGATCACCGTAGTGTCGTCCGCAAACTTGACGATAGAATTAGATCCATACACAGGCTTGCAGTCGGCGGTGAAGAGGGAGTAGAGAAACGGGCTTAGCACACAGCCCTGTGGTACACCAGTGTTAAGAGTGATGGATGTGGAGCAGGTGAATCCTGAACGAACATTCCGGGGTCTGTCAGTTAGGAAGTCCAAAATCCAGTTACACATTGAGGTGTTGATGCCCAGGTCTCCAAGTTTGGCTATTAACTTGGTTGGGATGACAGTGTTGAATGCGGAGCTGAAGTCAACAAACAGCATGCGTGCATACGTGTTCTTATGGTCCAGATGGGTGAGCACAGAGTGCAGTGCCATGGAAACGGCATCCTCTGTGCTCCTATTGCTGCGGTAGGCAAACTGGTGTGAGTCCAATGTGGATGGTAGAGAGTCTTTTAGGTGTTCCAGGACCAGCCGCTCAAAGCACTTCATGACGATGGGTGTGAGTGCTACAGGGCGGTAGTCATTAGGGCACCTCGGGTTAGAGTGTTTTGGCACTGGCACAATGGAAGTGCGTTTAAAGCATGAAGGTACAGCTGCTTGGGCAAGAGACAGGTTGAAAATGTCTGTAAAAACCCCAGCGAGCTGCTCCGCACATGCCCTGAGCACACGTCCAGGGATGTTGTCTGGTCCAGCAGCCTTGTGTGTGCTGATCCGGCTCAGTGCCTTGCAGACATCTGTGGAGGAGAGTGTGATTGGTGGGTGGTCAGCTGAGGGTTTGAGCTTGGTGGCAGTTTCTCTGTTGTCTCTTTCAAAACGAGCATAATTATTTTATTATTTTATTAGAGATATTATACAGGCTTCTGAAATATTTAATATCAATTGCGGTTTGTTGTCCCTTGATCAAGAAAAAGCTTTTGATCGAGTTGAACACTCATATTTATGGAATACTCTAGAAGCTTTTGGTTTCAAAGAAATTTTTTTAGGAATGGTGAAAAATCTTTATTGTGACATTGAAAGTGTAATCAAAATGAATGGTGTTTTATGTGCTCCATTCAAGGTTAATAGAGGAATCCGACAAGGATGTGCATTGTCAGGAATGCTATACTCACTTGCAATTGAACCACTACTCCAACAAATTAGGAAGAGTTTGGATGGTTTAAGAATACCAAATTGTAGTTTTAATTTTTGTTTATCAGCGTATGCTGATGATATTATAATTTTAATTAATAGACAAAATGACATACAGGCTTTATCTAAATTATTAGAAGACTTTGAAAAATGCTCCTCAGCAAAAATAAATTGGAAAAAAAGTGAGGCCTATTTATTAGGAGCATGGAAGGAGGGGGAACCCACTCTTCCTGAAGGTTTAGTTTGGAGTAGATGTGGTATGAAATATCTTGGGGTGTTTTTGGGAGATGAAAATGTTGTGCAAAAAAATTGGGATGGAATGTTACAGAAAGTAAAAGGTCGTCTCGATAAATGGAAATGGCTTTTACCTAACATGTCTTATAGGTAGAACACTTATTGTCAATAATCTGGTTGCATCACTGCTTTGGCATAGACTGGCATGTATTGATCCCCCTGCAAAGTTAATGGCAGAAATTCAAGCAACTTTTGTGGACTTTTTTTGGGATAAACTTCATTGGATCCCACAGAGCATCTTGTATCTACCTAAAGAAGAGGGTGGTCAGGGATTAATTCATCTACAGAGCAGAATTGCAACTTTTCGGTTATTTTTTCTACAAAGACTTCTTGATGGGCCAGTGAATGTAAGCTGGAGGGCCATTAGCTGTGCCTTACTACGGACTGTTGGAGGTTTTGCTCTGGATAAAGCCCTTTTTTTGATGGACCCCAAAAGTATGGACCTCTCGCATCTCTCTTCTTTTTATCAGAACCTTTTTAAAGTTTGGAGTCTTTTTTACATCCAAAAGACTGAGAACTTCCATTCCATTTACTGGCTATTGAATGAACCTTTGATTTTCAAAGCTAGATTGGACAGTTCCTCTTCCACATTTCTACAGGGTTTCAGTAAGGTGCTACAGAACTCAGGAGTGGTGGTGTTGAGCCATTTAGTGTCCTTAACTGGGCCTCATTTTAAGGACATAGAGGCTGTTACAAAAAAACTTGGACTAAGATCTATGCGCTTGATGACACGTTTCGTAAACAAGTTAAAAGAAACCTTTACAAGTGAAGAAAATTTGTTATTGGAAGATTTTTTTTCATGGGCTAGTATCCCTGATAGTGATGACCTGTTTCCATGTGTGTTAATCCAGCCGAATTTCGAAGAGTGTTCAGGTTTTTTTTAAAAACTAGGTGGTTTCCTTTCAGTTGATTTTTTTTCTTGTAAAGGTAAAGATCTGTATAAAATGTGTGTTCTTATTCTGAACAAAAAAATGCTTGACAAAAGAATTGATACCCCTTGGCGGTCAGTTTTTAAAGTATGCAATGATGTAAAACCTGAATGGAGAGTGCTATATAAAACACCATTACTAAAAAAGACGGGTGATTTGCAGTGGAGAATTCTGCACGGGGCTATTGCAGTCAACTCTTTTATTTCTGTTTTGGATGCGAGTAAAAACCCGGGTTGTCCGTTTTGTCTTCAAAAGGAGACTGTTTTTCATGCTTTTGTGTACTGTTCTAGGCTTACGCCTTTATTTTATGTTGGTTCAAGAAATGTGTGATAAGTTCAATGAGATTTTTCATCCTGAAATTTTTATATTTGGTTTTAAGTATGTGCAGAAAAAACGCATAGAGTTTCAATTGTTGAATTTTATTTTTGGTCAAGCCAAATTGGCGATTTATATGAGTAGAAAAAGTAAAATAGAGAAAGAGTGTAATGATGATGTGATTCTGGTTTTTAGATCTTTAGTCAAAGCAAGAATGCTGATTGATTTCAGGTTTTACAATGACATGAATGATCTTTCCACTTTTAAAATGAGATGGTGCAGTCATGATGTGTTGTGTACAGTAATTGAGGATGATTTAATCTTTTGCTTCTAAATAAAAAAATATTGTAAGTAGCCTAATTTTTATACACACGATTGTTTGTTAAAAAGGTGATTGTAATTGTTGACTACTTGTGAATTAAAGTTTTTTCAAAATTCAATTCTCTCTCTCTCTCTCTCTCTCTCTCTCTCTCTCTCTCTCTCTCTCTCTCTCTCTCTCTCTCTCTCTCTCTCTCAGGTAACATTGTATTCATACTGTGTACGATTAATGGTATAAGTTTATCATCTCATTCATCCATTTTGAAACTATCTCAAGTGTAACCATAACCAGATTTTGTCATTAAATCCTTTCTATTACAAATACTGTGCTAACTAGTTTTGATTTAGGATTGACTTTGAAGTGCTCCCTATTGCAATACAATATAGTCACATTATAGCAACGCTCTCCCACATATTTTGCTATTGTAACTGCGCTTATCTCCGTCGTTGGTATAAGTTGCAGTGGGTGGAAATAGACAAGAAACAGTTTTCTTCCATCTTTCTGATAACGTTTCTTTAGTCTTCTGGCAACCCTGTAGATAGAACCATCTACAGGAGTCCACTCTTACAGATGGTGCCGAAACCCGGGATCCCTTGCAGTGAATTTTCTGAAATTTACTTTGATCTGTGTGAGAATGAGGAAATGTTTTCACAGTTGATCTTGTGAATGGATTAAAGCTGACCTTCTTTGGGTAAGTCTGTTTTCATTGTTTAATGGTTGAAGGAATTGCATGAAACAGAATTTAGAAGGTTTTAAATAGCTTCAATAGTCCCATTACTATACAATCCGTGAATATTCAGATAATCTCCTCGGGATGAAAGGGAAAATTTCTAGTGACATATTGTTTGCTTTATGGAGTGAAAAAGTTGAGCCTACCTTGTCCAAACTCAAGAAAGAGTATATTGGAATTAAAAGTTCAGATGATGAAATGTTCAGATATTGGGAATTAAATGGCCAACATCAAAAGAAATCAAAACATGGTGAAATAATTGAGGCTTTAAACTTCATAAGTTGTAAAAGGCTACGTGATGTGACAACACATCTATTTTCAAGTATAGATGCGAAATGTAAAGAAGTGGATTCTAAAAATGAAGAAGCAGAAAAGTCTGAGGCAAAGATTCAAGATCTTCAAACGCAGCTAGATAACTTACTAGCTGAGCAGTTAGCCCTGACTGAAAAGTGTAAAAAGCACAAAGAAACCATTGCAGATCTTAAGGCTAAGCTAAATGCTAAAAAGTGTATGCGTCCCATAATGCTTAACAGCGATGGGATTAAAAAGCATGTTCACTTCATAGATGAGGTGACTTGCTCTAATGAATCTGAAACGTTTAGTTCAGAAAATGCACAAGAAAGTGTGCCTATTGCAGTTCTTAAGGTGAATAGCGCAGAGTCGTGTACCAGTACGCATGGTTTGCAAGCATTAGAAGGTCATTATCCTCATACTCCAGGAGAACATAGCAGACAACCCCATGACAAAGAGAACAGGTTTTGCAGATCCTGTCAGAAAATAGGTCATGCCGAGTTAAAATGCTGGTCGCTGGGTTGAGGTCGGCCTCCGCCTTACTTTCAGAAAAATAGGAAATTACTTTCTAAGGGAAAAGATCAGCGCTCATTTGCAGGTAAGACTCTCAGTGAGCTAACTGCAGTGTTCATGCAAGGCCTCCAGCTATTAACTGCACTTGCGAGTGGGCTAGCAGCCTCTTAGCAAGGAGTTTAATAGTAAAACATTCAGATTGCAATGATCCTGTTTGTATTTTCGAATTTGTAATTGTATAACACATTGTGCGCATTGTTACACATTATGGTTGTTTGTGCTACAAGATACACCACTCTAAAAAAAAAAGGTTCTATATTGCACCAAAAAGGGTTCTTGGCTCGTAATCATAGGGGAACCTTTTTTAGTGCTATATAGCACCAATTTTGGTGCTTCAGTGGTTCTTTAGTGGTTCTTCAGAGGTTCTTCACCGGTTCTTTGACTAAGGTGCTATATAGCACCTCTGAAGAACCGCTGAAGAACCACTGAAGCACCAAAATTGGTGCTATATAGCACTAAAAAAGGTTCCCCTATGATTACGAGCCTTTTTTTTAGAGTAAGTTTATTCTTTAAAACACATGATTGCTTTACTGTAAGTGATGAAACACTTAGGATAAAGGCTGTAGATGCTGTGCATTCTAGGCCATGTATCTTGTGTAAATTGGAATAACTTTAATACTGGAATTGTACAGCAATTTCAAGTTACATGTGTGTCTATGTTGAATTTGTTAGTCTCCGAATTGGAAACTCTGCTATTTCCGATATAGCTGCAGTTAAACTAAGTACAGGAGCACAGAATTGCCATGTGGCTACAGTGTGAATTACAATTGCATTAACCATGAGAATGTTTTCATCACAGCGCAGGATTCGAGAACTCCAAACTTTGCATTTTATCATGCTCCTTAACAAAAGCATTGGTGTGAGAGGAATTTTGAGCCAGGTCACATCTCATACTCACATTCACATACTGGCTGCCTGTTTTACAACAGGGCTAAATTTGCATCACAATTGTTAACCCTCCTCACCAGTGTTTGGACATGATTTACACATAGCCACAGCTAAATTCAGTCACATAAATTTGATTTTCACACAAAGTCAAATCTCCATCTGCCTCACAAAATGTCTTTACATCTAAACTGTATTACTACTGTGAATTTCTTCAAGTTATTGTTTGTTTTGTTTCTTTCTTTTGATTTACTAAATCAGGTATTATTTGTCTCACCAGGTTAAATATCAAAAGGGTATTTCTCATCCTTACCTAGTGAAAAATATTTTATCAGTGTATTGTAAAAATGTATTTGATTTTGAATTTTGTTGATTTTGATTTTGAGTTCTGAGTCTTTGTATTTTATCAATTTAACAATGTAACAATGGTTTTGGACATTAATTCAATTGAATTTCTGTATTTGGTTACACAATATTTTGCTGATACTCTTAATGAAAGAGGGGTGTAAACCCAACAATGTGATTGTTGGTTTGTTATGATGCAGATTATTTAAATGTTTCTAGAAATAATGTAAGAGCTTGTGAGATCTTCTTTTATTCTAAACCTTGACCACTTTATTAAGTACATTGATTTAAAGGCTTATTGCCAGAGAATAATTTAATCTGACCATATCAAACTTCTGACCAATGACAAATGCCAATGACCAAATGACAAATGACAAAAGTGTATGCTATTTTGCTGTTTGTTGGGCTATTTGTTACAGATTCCTGCTGCTTGAATTCACCTCCTGTGTTCTGCCTCAGAAAGAGAGACAAGCGTTTGTTCTCATCTTCAGTGACTGTTCTTGAGGTGTGAGGTATTCAATGGACGTTTTGCATATCAGTGATCAAAGAGGTTGCACCACACCATTTGAGGAAGTTCTCAAGCAGGGCTGTAAGGACTGACAAACTGCTTTTCCAACATGCCTGGACGACAAGTCTGAAGATGACATCTACACAACTGAAAGCATGTCTTTGTTGACTGTGTCACCTCTGGACATTTTATGAATGTGGCCAAATGTGCCAAGGGGGGACTGAAGGGATTGAAAATGTGTGTGTGTGTGTGTGTATGTGTGTGTGTGTGTGTGTGTGACTCTTTACACAGTCTGGCTGTGACTGCTGAGCTTCTTGTGTTAGTGGCAGTGAAACACTAGAGGGCAGAAGAGTCGCTCAGATCATCTGTGAGTGTGTGTGTGAGAGAGATGACTTGAGATTCTGAATGAGTCTCTCTCTCTCTCTCTCTCTCTCTCTCTCTCTCTCTGTGCGCATGTGCGGGCGTTTGTTGAGTCGAGTGAGTGGTGAGTGTGTGGTCTTTTGTACCCGCTGTGGCTTTGAAAGATTATCTCTTTTTCCCCTTTTTTTTGTTTTTTTGTTTTGTTGTTTGGTTAAAGTTTTTCTTTGTGAATTTAATAGAGAAACTTAACTATTAACTGAGCGCCTAAACCAGTCTTTGTACTGGGAGGCATGGCGACTCAGGGAGCTAATGTTCTAGATTCACTCACGCGGCGCCACAGAGTGAAGGTGGTGGCTGCGGGGAGTGTGGAGTGGTGATGTAGTGGGTCATGACTGTGTGTTAGCGGCGTCAAAAATGAATAACTCGATTGTGCTGTTTTTAAGTACAGTAGAGAAAGCGAATGAAGTAGTTGGAAAGGGTACCCAAGTACTACCTCTTTCTACCCCCGCTAAAAATCATGATGTTAAACAATATACATGGACACATGTTCGTGACAATTTGCTGTCAATGGCACGTTTAGATAGATTTTATGTCTTCAAGCATCATCTTAGTTCCTTTATAAATGGTTCAATTCTTCCAGTAGGTTTCTCTGACCATAGTTTGGTTTTGTGTCGAATGATTATCAGTTCTGTTAAGTTAAATATGTCAGGGTTGGTGAAGGGAAAGGAGTGAGGACTCAATGATGCAGAGGAATGGGCTTTTTAATGATAATAATAAAACAAAAAAACAAGACAAAACAAAAACTACCCCGAGGGGGAAAAACAGACTTGACTTGACTTGACTTGACTTGACTTGACTTGACTGACGTAGCCCGGCCTAGGGTGTAAAGATGGCCTTTACTCCTCCCAGGGCAAACTCCAGGCAGGTTGGCGTTACTGCCAAGGCCTGGAGATCTCCCACTCTCCTGAGAGAGGTAATGGCGAGGAGAAAAGCCACCTTAAGGGTCAGGTTCTTTGGTTCGGCTGACTCCAATGGCTCAAAGGGGGCCTCAGCCAAGCCTTCGAGAACCACTGCCAGGTCCCCGGTTGGAACTCTGGAACGAGCCGCAGGCCTCATCCTCCTAGCCCCACGGAGGAATTGTACAACCAGCTGGTGCCTACCCAGAGGCCCATCACCCATAGGAGTGTGGAAAGCCGCAATGGCAGCCACGTACACCTTGAGTGTGGACGGGGTTATACCCGCAGAGAAGCGATCTTGGAGGAACTCCAGCACTGAAGCCACTGGGCAGTTAACTGGGTCCACCTCACGCTCCCTGCACCAAGTGGAAAATACATTCCACTTGAGGCTGTACAGTCTCCTCGTAGATGGAGCCCTGGAACTGAGTAAGGTCTCTATCATCTCTGCCGATAGGCCAGCCTCTAGGTACCTGGTCCCCTCAGGGGCCAGACCCACAGGTTCCAAATCTCCAGGCGGGGGTAAAATATCGTACTCGCCGCCTGAGATAGGAGATCCCTCCTCAGAGGAATCTCCCACGGCTGACCTGCTAGCAGAGCTATGATATCCGAGAACCAAACTCGAGTCGGCCAACGGGGTGCTACTAGAAGTAGGCTGACCCCCTGTCGCCGGACCCTCTCCAGGACTCCCAGGACCAGAGCAATCGGGGGAAATGCGTATAGACGCAGCCTCGGCCATGTCTGAACCATGGCATCCAACCCCAGCGGGGCTGGATGCGTGAGGGAAAACCACAGTGGGCAGTGGGACGTCTCTCGAGACGCAAATAATCCACTTCCACTGGGCCGAACCTCTTGCATATGGCCTCCACCACCTCTGGGTGGAGTCGCCACTCCCTGGGCCTCAGCCCCTGCCTCGACAGGATGTCTGCTCCCTGATTTTGGACCCCCAGGACATACATTGCCCTGATGGACAACAGTTTCCCTTGGGACCACAGGAGGATGTGATGCGCCAGTCTGCAAAGAGGGCGCGACCTCAAACCCCCCTGCCGTGCCCCAACCAGTGAGGGAGGCATCTGTTGAAACGGATTTCCGGCAACAGGACGCTCCCAACACTGGCCCTTGGGACAGAAACCAAGGTTTCTTCCATATGACTAGGGAACGAAGGCCACTGCACGTTACCCTGATCATACAGAATGAATTTCCCCTCAAGGAAAGCCACCTGGTTAACTTCCGTATCAGGACATGGTGGCCGCGGAGGTCCGGGAAAAAGCTCCTCAGAGCTTTGTAGACCGCCAGCATTTCCAGGCAGTAGATGTGCCAGGTGAAATGCCGGGTCTCCCACAGACCTCTCGCAAAGCGGCCGCCATGACCACGCCCCAGCCAGTGAGGGAGGCGTCTGTTGAAACGGATTCCCGGCAACAGGACGCTCCCAACACTGGCCGCTGGGACAGAAACCAAGGTTTCTTCCATATGACTAGGGAAACGAAGGCATCTGCGCGTTACCCTGATCATACAGAATGGTTTTCCCCTCGAGGAAAACCCCTTGATTCCCAGCCACCACTGTAAGGGTCTCATGCAGCAGGCCAAGAGATATTCTGTTGGACGCAGCCGCAATGAGCCCCAGCAGTCCTTAAACTGCTTCACAGTGATGCTATGGCCTAGCTTCATTTTAGAGACCACCGCCCGTATGGACTTGATACGTTCGGGAGACAATTGTGCCCACAACGTAGAGAATCCCATACGACTCCCAGGAACACAGTTCTCTGAGAAGGCGTCAACACGCTACTGCGTGTAGAGTCTCAAAGGGCTAGGGCACCTGGAAGAACCCGATATTGGTACGCTTTGCCCCCAAAAGCGAACCTCAGGAACTTCCTGTGACACAGAAGGATGGATACAGGGAAGTATGCATCCTCTTCAGACCCATCGTGACAGACCAGTCCTCAGACTGGATCTGAATCACAATGGAGGAATTGCTAAGCATCTTGAATCTGAATCTCCTCAGAGAATGATTCAAGTACCTCAGGTCTAAAGTTGGATGCAACTGGCCATCCCTCTTAGGAATTATGAAGTACTGGCTGTAGAACCCGGACTCCCTGTCTGGCGGAGGAGCACATTCTGTGGCCTCCCTACCAACAGGGAGGGAACTTCCTGTTCCACTACCCGAACCTGCCCAGGGACCACTGCCGTCCAGACCACCCCACTGAACTTCGGGGGAAGGTGACCGGACTGCAGTCTGTATGCCCTTTTTTACAGTCGCAGGCCCCAAGCTGATATATTCGGAGGCATAACCATGCGCTGAGATAATCTGCTAAGGGAACCTGCCTCTCGAGGCTGGCCTCGGGTGTCAACCGAGCCTCCTCCCCGACCCCCTGAAGCGGCTAACCGGCAGGGCGAAATCGAGGAAGATTTTCGGTGTGCGTACGCGTTTGCTGGACCGCTGCAAGTCTTGCTGGAGGTGGCTGGTGCAGCGCGCGTGCGTGGGAAAACGATGTGGCCCGAAGCGTACTAGACGGCGGGAGCACAGCATCGATTCCCGAAAACTCCACAGGGGAGGCGACCTCGATCGCTCCTACCCGGGAGAGGGGGCTGGCCAGCAGGGGCCTCATCTAAGGGAGCAGCTCGACAGGGCCGCAACACTAGGGCGGACACTGCGATTAGCAATTGCCTGACACTGATGTGTCCCGCAGGCCACAAGGCGGCGAGAACAACATCAACTTCAGGAGGGCTCCATCTTAGATGAATATCCAGTTCACAAGTTAAATACGCTTGGGTGACAGAATTAAAGTATCCAACTTATCAAAGTCGGATAACATGACACTCAATTCCTCGGAATTAAATGCCATCATAATCACCAAACCCGTGCAACCTGATCTGAATGACAGGCTGAATAAAAAATACATCTAACTCCTCAAAGTCAGATAATATTTTAATTTAATTCCTCAGAATTAAATGCAGCCACAATAAGGTGAAACACAGTCTGAATGATGAAGGCTGAAAATCTAACTCCTCAAAGTCAGATTATATTTGATTTAATTCCTTAGAATTAAATGTAGCCGTAATCATCAGACTACACTGTTTTATTTGTATTTATACGGACTCATAAACCCCACGTTGCCTCAGAACGTGGTTCAAGCCGTCATAATACAGTTGGCTTTCATCCCTCGAGAAAAAAGCCAAACAGTATCACACAATACGGTGAAACATGGTCTGAATGACAGGCTGAATATCTAACTCCTCAGAGTCAGATCATATTTTATTTAAATCCTCAGACTTAAATGCGGTCATAATCATCAGACGATACTGTTTTATCATTCTATACGGACTCGTAACCTGCACGTTGCCTCAGCAACGTGGCTCAAGCCGTTAAGCCAACCAGTATCTCATGCACACCGATCGCGTGTGTTCACTGTAATTGCAGACCCATAACCTGCGCGCTGCCTCAGCAATCGCGAGATGGAATCTTGCATATTTAAGAAGTGCTTATAACTTCGACTGCCTCGATGCTGAGCACGTCTAATTCCTCAGAATCAGACCGCTCAAGCATCGGGTCCTCCGCCCCGGGGGAAGAAGCCGCAGCGCGGGCTTCCACACGGGGAAGGAGAACATCTGAACTGTCAGACAAAGACTGGGAAGATGCCTCAGCAGTCCCAAGTCCCGCTGACAGTCCATCCTCCCTCGAGAGCCGCTCGAGCATGCTGAACGCCCAGGCAATGCACACACAGCAGGTGTGTATCCGAGCCTGCCATGTAGGGAGGACAAGGATGCACACACTGCTTAAACTCTCTTATTTATCTTTTCCTTCAAGCACACACTTTTGCTTTCACTCTGACAGAACAACAGTAAATAGACAGACAATTGTTTTCAACAGAGAGCGCTATGCTGAAGAGCAATATCTGCCGACATTACGTTCCAGATCCCCTTTTATACTTCCGGGTATGCCGTCACGATTACGTCATCACGCACGGCAATCAGATAGGCCTAGTTGTCATTCTGACTTCAGATTCGCTGATGCTAAGGGAGCATCCCCAAAGTGTCGTTCCGATGCAGTGCGAGCTCCCTCGAAAGGGAACTCTGAAAGTGCCAATGAAAAACTCAGTAAAGCTATTATTTTGATAGAACTGTATGAAGCTCTCCAGAGTATGCAAAATGGGAAAGTTCCAGGTATAGATGGGATCCCTTTTGAATTCTATAAAGCATACTGGGGTATTATAGGCGAAGACTTGCTTGCAGTTCTTAGTGATAGTTTAGTTTGTGGTTTGTTACCACTGAGTAGTCGGAGAGCAGTTCTTACTCTCATCCCAAAGAAAGGAGATTTGAGTGATATTAAAAACTGGAGACCAGTGTCATTATTGTGCTCCGATTATAAAATTCTGTCCAAGGTATTGGCGATTAGGCTAAAGAAAGTTTTAGATGACATAATTAGTCCTGACCAATCCTACTGTGTGCCTGGAAGATCTATATTTGATAATATTTTTTTAATTAGAGATTTGATGGATTTTTCAAAGATCTGCGGTGTAAATTTTGGCTTGATTTCCATTGATCAAGAAAAGGCTTTTGACCGCATAGAGCATGATTATTTATGGAAGACTCTAGATGCCTTTGGTTTTAATTTGGTTTTTAAAGGCTATATTAAATTATTATATAATGAAATTGAGAGTATGTTGAAAATTAATGGTGGTTTGTGTGTTCCTTTTAAAGTTCAGCGTGGAGTAAGGCAAGGTTGTTCTTTATCAGGTGTCCTCTGCACATTGGCAATAGAACCACTATTGCACAGATTAAGAAGGGTCTTAAAAGGCCTCACATTGATGAACTGTGAAAGTACTTTTGTACTTTTGCTTATGCTGATGACGTTATTGTAATTGTAAAAGAGGAAAATGATGTGAATATTTTAATGGAAACTTTGGAAGATTTTGAAATGATATCAGCTGCAAAAGTGAATTGGTTAAAAAGTGAAGCTGTTTTGATGGGAGAGTGGACAACAGTGAATCCCAAACTCCCTGATGGTCTGTTATGGAAAAAAGATGGTTTAAAGTATTTGGGAGTTTATTTGGGAGATGAGACATTTCAATTTAAGAATTGGGAAGGGATGATTGAGAAAATAAAGGGCCGCTTGGATAAATGGAAGTGGATTAAGAAAATATTGTCCTATAGGGGTCGAGCCCTTATTGTCAATAACCTTGTTGCTTCATCTCTTTGGCATCGGCTGACTTGTGTTGACCCGCCACTACTCTTTCTTGCTAAGATCCAATCGATGTTGATAGACTTCTTCTGGGATAAAATGCACTGGGTGGTCCATTACATCTTGTATTTACCAAAGGAAGAAGGTGGACAAGGACTTGTGCATTTACAAAGCAGGACAGCAACTTTTCGAGTACAGTTTATACAATGGTTCTTGACAGGCCCAGAGTCTGTAAGTTGGAGGCCAGTGGCAAGTGCTATCTTAAAAACTGCTGCAGATCTAAGTCTGGACAAATCCTTATTTTTAGTGGATCCAAAGATTTTAAATGTGGTGAAACTTCCAACTTTTTATCGGAATCTTTTCAAAGTTTGGAGTCTTTTTAAACTCCAAAGGACAATTAATTCCACATCCTTGTATTGGCTTCTGGAAGAGCCATTAATTTATGGTGCAAGACTGGACATAACTAATGCATCACTTTCATTGACTGAAGCCTTTATAAAGGCTAAAGTGGTGACTCTTCATGAACTAATAAGTCTGGCAGGACCAGATTTTATTGAGGGGGATGCGGTGTCAACACAATTGACCTATCGGTAAGCCCCGCCCCCCTTAGTTACTGTTGCTAACTCGGACAAACAAACCGAGTTGCTATATCTTACAATGTACAGCTGTCAGTGTGAAAACCTTATCCCGAGATGTTTTTGGACACAAAATGTAACGTATACCCCGTCCGAATGATGGCCAAACTTTACTGATGGTTTATGAAGTTCATTACATCGTTTTTCACTCAAAAAATCATCGTAAGAGCTGAACAAACGAAGCATAAGTGCGCCTTAACATCTCATTCACAAACTCTCTCTCTCTAGCCCTCTCTCCGTGGCATTACCATTAACATACACAGCAAATTACACAAAAACACTCACAGTAAAAAGACATATACACAGAGCTTATGCCTTTTCGGGGGTGCAGTTAATAACTGGTGAACTTTGTATCTGCAAAACAACTCCGATAAACTGCGTGCGAGCTCTCCCTGTCACTAGTCCTCCTTATAAGACAGATAATGCAGACCTTTAAACATATCTAAACTCACAGAAATAAAATAAATATGGTGAGAAATTAATTTGGAAGCGATGGTTTACAGATCTCAATGCAAACGGGAGAAGCCTCTTGTTACGATCGCAGATGATAACATCCAGGATCAACACGTTCGTGTTCGTGTACCGCAGGGTAAGATTACATAAATTCACATTTAATCAGCAGTTTAATATGGAGAAATGCACTGAAATGTAGACCTTCGTGTTTCTGACCTACACCGTTGCATGAGAACAGTTAGTTATAGTTAGTGGGTTTGTACATTAGCAGGGAATACTAACTTTAATAATAACTTAATGAGAGTATGACAAACAGAAAATCCTCTCAGGACACCTGGAATCAGTGTTACTGTTACAGTACACAGGAGGCAGACACAGACGTGACAGGTAATGGTAGTTTATTAGACCACAGTAGAGCAGATGAAGTGACACAGGTGAGTTAACTGGTTGTAGATAGAAGTAGAGATGATATGATAGAGATAGTTACTGTCCTTCGTTTTGTAGATAGATGAATGTTGGAGCTTGGAGATCGCTGGAGAACTGAGGAACTGACTGGAACACACCCACACAGCAGACGAGGAACACAGAGGGAAGGAGACACGCTGGAGGTAAATGTGTGTAAAGAAGTCTTTGAGGTAAGCATAGCATGACGTATATGCGAACGAGACCGGACATGGAGTGCTGTGTGAGTATGTGTATTATAGTGCTGGTGATGAGTGCCGTGATGAGGTGCAGGTGATGGTGATCAGTACTCAGGGGATGGTGTGCATTGTGATTGGTGGAGGGTGGAACCTGACGTGTCTGTGACAGTACCCCCCCCCTCCACGGCCCGCTCCAGAGGGCCGAGAACCCCGACGCCGTGGTGGACGTCCTCTACCCCGCGGTGCCGGTTTCTCAGGGTGACTGTCGTGAAAGGTCTGGAGTAAACTGGGATCTAAGATGTCGTTCCTCGGGACCCAGGAGCGTTCCTTGGGGCCATATCCTTCCCAATCCACTAAGTATTCCAGCTGACCACCACGATGTTGGGAGTTCAAGATCTCATGAACCTTGTAGGCAGTTCCGTCCTCCAGGATGAGTGGAAGGGGAGGTTCGGCGGGAACTACGTCAGGTCCTGTGGGTGAAACAGAGGGATGGTGAACTTTCAGTAGTGACACATGGAAAGTGGGATGTATACGATACCCTTGTGGAAGACGGAGTTGATAGGTGACTGGATTGACCTGCTTGATGATGGGGAAAGGGCCAATGAACCTGGGACTCAGCTTTTTGCAAGGCAGACGCATTCTGATGTCTCTGGTTGATAGCCAAACCAGCTGACCAGGCTGGAAGACAGGAGTGTCAGACCGTCGGAGATCGGCTACCATCCTGCGTCTGCGCAGTGCCCGTTGCAATTGATGGTGGGCTGAGTCCCAGACCCTCTCGCTCTCTCGGAACCAGTAGTCCACTGCTGGAACGTCGGAGGGTTCCCCATCCCAGGGGAATAGTGGAGGTTGGAAGCCGAGTACGCACTGGAACGGGGTGAGTCCTGTGGTTGACTGTTTCAGTGAGTTTTGGGCGTACTCGGCCCAACCCAGGAACTGGTTCCAAGAGTCCTGGTGGTCATGACAGAAGATACGTAGGAAGCGGCCAATTTTCTGTACCTTCCTTTCCGTCTGCCCGTTCAATTGTGGATGATATCCCGACGTCAGGCTAACGGCCACACCTAGGAGGGAGAAGAACGATTTCCATACTCTGGATATGAACTGGGGACCTCGGTCTGAGACAATGTCTTCTGGTACTCTGAAGTATCTGAAAACTTGGTTGAAGAGTGTTTCGGCTGTTTCCATGGCAGTAGGCAATCCTGGAAGTGGGATCAGACGACAGGATTTAGAAAAACTATCAACAACTACTAGGATGGTGGTATTACCGTCTGAGACCGGAAGGTCAGTGATGAAGTCCACTCCTAGGTGTGACCATGGGCATTCTGGAACAGGCAGAGGAAGGAGTTTCCCAGCTGGTAGATGACGAGGAGATTTGGAAATGGCACACTCCCTACAGCCCTGCACGTACCTTCTGACATCCTGAGCCATCCCTGGCCACCAGAAGCGTTCTTTCAGCAACGAGAGGGTTTCATTGACCCCCGGGTGACCAGTACCAAGTGACATGTGAGCCGAGTGAATGGTGGGAGTGCGTCGTGTCCGTGGGATGTACAGCAAGCCTGGTGGACAGCCCGGCGGAGGGTTCGTGGAGGCATTGGAGGAGGGGATAGTTTCTTCAGACCAGGTAATAGGACTTACGATGAGGGAACTTGGAATAATGGGTTCTGGTTCTTCGGTTTGTTCATCTGGAGCATGAAGACGGGAGAGAGCATCAGCCTTAATATTTTTTGTACCTGGGCGATAGGAGATGGTGTAATTGAAGCGGGAGAAAAACATAGCCCAACGGGCTTGTCTTGGGTTTAGTCTCTTGGCTGATCGAAGATATTCTAGGTTCTTGTGATCCGTTAGCACCAGGAACGCATGTTTGGCTCCCTCCAACCAATGCCTCCACTCTTCCAAGGCAAGCTTAACTGCAAGGAGTTCCCTGTCACCGATGGAGTAGTTGACTTCCGCCGGGCTGAGCTTGCGGGAGAAGAAGGCGCATGGATGGAGTCTACTAGGCGTCCCCTGCTGCTGGGACAACACCGCTCCCACTCCAGTTGTGGAGGCATCCACTTCCACGATGAAGGGTCTTTCTGGGTCTGGATGGACGAGTAAGGGAGCGGTGGTGAAGGCTTTCTTGAGTTGTTCGAAGGCGTTGGTGGCTGCCGGGCTCCAGGACAGAGACTTGGGCTTAATGCGTAGCATACTGGTGAGTGGATGAGTGATTGAACTGTAACCCTTAATGAAACGTCTGTAGAAGTTGGAGAATCCGAGGAAGCGTTGGAGTTCTTTGATGGTTGTGGGTTCTGGCCAGTTGGTGATGGATTCCACCTTCCTCTCGTCCATCCGGATGCCACTGTGGTCTATGTGATAACCCAGGAAGGAAACTGATGCTTGGTGGAATGAACACTTTTCTGCCTTGAGGAACAGGTGGAATTGACGTAGACGGTTGAGGACCTCCGCAACGTGTTGGCGATGTTCGGCCTGGCTCCGGGAGTATATGAGTATGTCGTCGATGTAGACTAGGACGAATCGATGGAGGAACTCCCGGAGCACCTCATGGATGAAATCCTGGAATACGGAGGGGGCGTTTACCAATCCATACGGCATGACGAGATATTCATAGTGTCCAGTAGGGGTAATAAAGGCAGTCTAATAAAGCCACTCGTCCCCCTCACGTATCCGGATGAGGTTGTATGTGCTGCGGAGGTCCAGCTTGGTGAACACAGTGGCACCACGGAGATGTTCTAGGGACGCTGGGATGAGAGGAAGGGGATATCGAAACTTGACGGTGATTTTATTGAGTGAACGATAATCGATACATGGCCGCAAGCCTCCGTCCTTTTTTGCCACAAAGAAGAAGCTGGAAGCAGCAGGGGAAGTAGACGGCCTGATGTAACCTTGGGCGAGGGCTTCCTTGATGTAATCCTCCATGGCCTTCTCCTCCGGGATGGATAACGGGTATATCTTACCCTTTGGTACTGGTTCACCCGGAAGCAGGTCGATGGCACAGTCCCATGGCCGGTGTGGAGGCAGCTTGGAAGCCCGTTGCGGGCAGAAGACATCTCTGAAGGGGGCGTAACACTTGGGGACGTCAACAGAGCGTTGTTCAACTGGACTTTCGATGGATGTGGCACAGAGAGTCAAATCAGGCGGAGACGATGATGGAAGAGGAAGTTCTGTTAAACATCGAGAGAAGCAAGTGTCGCCCCACTTCAGGATTTCGCCCGTCTTCCAGGAGATGATTGGGTTGTGCTGCTCCAACCAGGGGCGCCCCAGAACCACGTCAGCAGTTGAATCCTCCAGAACCAGCATTTGAGCCTCTTCACGGTGTAATAGACCTACTTGTAGAGTAACTGGTCCAGCCACGGTGCGGACGCGCTTGCGACTGAGGGGTCTGCCGGTTATGGAGCTGATCCTGTAGGTGGTCGGAGACGGAGTGGTCTTGAGGTGTAACTGGCGGCAGATGGCACCGGAGAGGAAGTTGCCGGCTGACCCCGAGTCGAGGAGCGCGACCACTGAAAGGGAGACATTAGCGGCAGTAAGGATGACAACAGTGGTGAGTGGTTTCATTTTATGATTAGCAGGAATAATAGCACTCACCATGGGCCGCGGGGGTCGTGTGGGGCATGCAGCAATGACATGCCCAGATTCACCACAATAGAGACAAAGACGAAGGGTCAGCTGACGGCGGCGTTCTTCAGAAGATAGGCGGGAGTTTTCTATTTCCATGGATTCGTGGGCTGGTTCTGGGGTGCTGACGGGTTCGGATCGGCGGAAGGGCACATTGATGGGATACTGGTCCTGGTGCTCTTGGATGCACGCTTGCATGCGAGTGGCACAGCGAATGGAGAGCTGGATGAACTTCTCAAGGCCGATGGAGTCCTCGCATGCAGCCAGATGCAGCCGTACCCGAGGTTCTAATCCTTGCCGATACGTTGTTATCAAAGCCTGTTCATTCCATCCGCTGACTGCTGCAAGCGTTCTGAATTGCAAAGCATAATCGTAAATAGACATGGATCCTTGTTTTAAATTATAAAGTTTCTCACCAGCTGAAGAATCTGTGATCGGTTTTCCAAACACTTCCCGGAAGTGGGAAATAAACGCTGCGTAGGATTGCGTTACCGCGCCCTGTTGTGACCAGATGGAATCGGCCCACATTAATGCTTTTCCGCTGACCTGAGAGATGACGAATGCAATCTTTGAAGTGTCGTTCGGGTACAGGTGCGGCTGCATCTCCAGGACCAGTGTGCATTGCAGCAGGAATCCGCTGCAATCCTCCGCCGATCCTGAGTAGGGCGCCGGTTTGGCCATGGGACTTGCATACGGAGGTAGTGAAGGAGGATTGTTGACAGAGTTGCTGGTGTTCGCTGGTGCAGGTGAATGGACAGTAACTGGAGTGGGTGGTGGAGGAAATGTGCGCCGAAGCGCATCTACCAGTTCTTGGAACGGATCCGGTTGGCTCATACTGGGTCTTCTGTGTAGGTCCGGTCTTCTGTTACAGTTCACAGGAGGCAGACACAGACGTAACAGGTAATGGTAGTTTATTAGACCACAGTAGAGCAGATGAAGTGACACAGGTGAGTTAACTGGTTGTAGATAGACGTAGAGGTCATATGATAGAGATAGTTACTGTCCTTCGTTTTGTAGATAGATGAACGTTGGAGCTTGGAGATCGCTGGAGAACTGAGGAACTGACTGGAACACACCCACACAGCAGACGAGGAACACAGAGGGAAGGAGACACGCTGGAGACAGGTAAATATGTGTAGAGAAGTCCTTGAGGTAAGCATAGCATGACGTATATGCGAACGAGACCGGACATGGAGTGCTGTGTGAGTGTGTGTATTATAGTGCTGGTGATGAGTGCCGTGATGAAGTGCAGGTGATGGTGATCAGTACTCAGGGGATGGTGTGCGTTGTGATTGGTGGAGGTTGGAACCTGACGTGTCTGTGACAGTTACAGTACCTCAGGCACGACGTTTAGCATTTTTGTAGCATAAACACCATCAAACCGATGACAGCTTCGGATTTTCCAATGTTTCTCTATGGCGCTGACACCTAAAGATGTCCGAGTTCCGGTCCCAGCGCAACTGATACTCAACTGCCATTGGCTCATCGGCGTTCGATGGGAGGGGCTTACCGAAAGGTCAATTGGGGTTTAGATCGACTCGTACGGTTGAAAAATTATTACAAAAGTTACACACTCTTCTTAC
Source organism: Gobio gobio (assembly GCF_949357685.1). Taxonomy (NCBI): domain Eukaryota; kingdom Metazoa; phylum Chordata; class Actinopteri; order Cypriniformes; family Gobionidae; genus Gobio; species Gobio gobio. The sequence goes on along the minus strand of NC_137100.1, from coordinate 67,997,681 downwards.
AGTCGACGAGATCAATCTACTCAGAAAATATTGTGAAGGAGAAATTATTCCCAATGTTAAAGATCCTTTTCCAAAGTTGATGGTTTCACCTAATTTAGAGGAGGTTGGGGGAATTTTTCTGGAATCAGAAAAATTAATGGACATGGACTTTAAAGAAGTTAATGGCAAGAAATTGTCCAACTCATGTGTGAAATGTTTTAATAAAATAGCACTAAATGGGAAAACTGATACACCTTGGCGAAATGTTTTAGGTTTGGATGAAATTTTTAAGCCAAATTGGAGAACATTTTACAAGCCACCATTAGTTAAAAAAATGGGAGATTTGCAGTGGAGGATTTTACATTGTATTGTTGCTGTAAATGCCTTCATATATGTGTTGGATCCTAATGTAAGTCAAGAATGCCCTTTTTGCTCACAAAGGGAAACTGTTTTTCATGTTTTTATGCATTGTAATAGACTTAAACCTTTATTTGAGGTTTTACAAACATTTTTTAAGTCTTTTAATGAATAATTTTCAATGCAAATTTTTATTTGTGGTGTTAAGTATACAAGGACAAGAGAGAGAGTGTAAGATGTTAAATTTTGTCTTGGGAAAAAGTAAAATGGCAATCTACATAAGTAGGAAAGATAAAATTGAAAAAAATCAGGAATTTAATCTTGTGTCCATTTTCTGTGCCATGGTCAAATCAAGACTGCTGATTGATTTTAGTTTTTATAAAGCTACTTCATGTGTTGCAATGTTTGAGGATGTTTGGTGTTATGGAGGAGCATTATGCATTGTTGTAGATGACAACCTTTATTTTACTCAATTTATGTAATATTCTTTTTTCTCTTTTTTAAATAGTTGTTTTTAATGTTTTTGTGTGGAACTTGTGTGGAACCTTTATAAATTGTAATAAAGGTGTTTTCAAATTCAATTCTCTCTCTCTCTCTCTCTCTCTCTCTCTCTCTCTCTCTCTCTCTCTCTCTCTCTCTCTCTCTCTCTCTCTCTCTCTCTCTCTCTCTCTCTTGAGAGGTTTGGGCGTCTGAGGGTTCCCACGTGGAGAGGGTGGATTATTGGGCTTTTTTTCTGTCTAATACTATACTTGTTTTAATCTTTTTTCCATCCTGTTTTTTTCTCTATAATAATAAAACATTTGAATGTAAAATAATAGTTAATTTTATTTTTTGCGAGGCTTTTGTGGAGTTTTTGTTTGGGATCAGGATGGCGTGCCTCTCTGAAGGGGTAGCGCCACCTGTTTCCCTTCGTCACGGCGTCAGGTGTGTTCCTGTGAACGGTGTGACTGTGGAGGATGTTTTGATGGCTGTTGGAGAGGAGATCGGGTACGAGAATATTGCATCGGCTTCTCGTATGAATAAAGCTGTGGTTGTTTTTGTGAAGGAAGAGTTTCAAGTTAGCCGATGGAATTGTGGTAAGTGGAGAATTTGTTGATGTTTCACCACTTGTTGCGCCAACTACTAAGGTAACTGTGTCTAACGTGCCTCCATTTATTCCGAACGATGAAATTGAGCGAGCGCTTTCGCGTTACGGAAAGTTTGCTAGTGCGATAAAAACGCTTCCACTCGGCTGTAAAAATGAAGCGTTAAAACACGTAATGTCATTTAGAAGACAGGTGTTTATGTTTTTGAATGAACCGAATTTAGACGTGTCCTTTAGAGTGCTGTACGAAGGAAAGGCATATATGATTTATGCAAACGCTGGAAGCATGAAATGCTTTGAATGTGGGGATGTGGGTCATAAGAGACAAGCATGCCCACACAAAGCTGGCACTAGTGGGGTAAACGCCGGGCCGAGTGCTGCGGTCGTCATGGCGAAGCCCTCAGAGGACGCGCTGCCTCCAGTTGTGGAGGAACGTAACACTCAAGTTGTTGAACAGGCTGAAATCATAACTGATGATGGTCAAAATGAGAATGTGGTTGCTGAAATGGAATTAAGTGAAAATGATGTTGTGAGTGACCAGATATATGAAGTGGCGAGTGCTAATGTTGATGCTTCAAAGAGTGAAGAAAGTTGTGATTCGGAGATAAAAGATGACGATACGCTTTCCGAGATTTCTGATATGGGGTCGCAGATAGTGGGAGAGGTGTATACTTTACAGGAGATAAATGACTTCCTAGATACGACATTCGGTAAGACTGTTGATGTGTCAGAATTTTTCCCGGATGCCGAGAAATTCATTGCGACTGTAGTGTTGTTGCAAAGAAAGGTCAGCTATGAGGCTCTTGATAAGAAAAAGAGGTTTAGATTGAAGAAGATGGTAACAAAACTGCGAAAGGATAAATTTGTTGCTCAAAGACCTCAAAATGATTAAATATCACGTGGTGTTTTTTACACTTTGCTGTTTTTTCCTGTCTTTACTCACTCTATTCTATTCTTATATGGATGTTTTGAGGGTGGGCTCTCTAAATATTAATGGGGGAAGAGACAGGGGTAAATTAGCAATTGTTTCAGAATTTCTTAAAATTAAAAAGATGAATGTTTCTTTTTTACAAGAAACACATACAAATAAGGAAAATGAAATTGAATGCGCTATGTGGTGGGAAGGCAAGTTTGTTTTGAGCCATGGGACACATAATAGTGCAGGGGTAGCTATTTTGTTTCCTGCAAACATGAATGTTGATATTTTAAATGTAGAACAGATTGTTGAAGGTAGATTGTTGTTAACAGAAATTGAGTATGAGGGAACAATGTTTGTGTTTGTTAATGTCTATGCCCCCAATAGTGGTCCTGAGAGGCAGGATATTTTTTTGAAATTAAGAAATGGCATCCAGAAGTATGATGATAGTGTGTGTCTTGTAATTGGTGGGGACTGGAATTGCACAACAGATTTTACAGTGGACAGAAATGGGGAAGAGCCTCATAGTCAATCAAGTAATACACTGTTAAAAGTTTTACATGAATGTCAATTAATAGATGCATGGAGAACAAGAAATCTCCGCATGAAACAGTATACATGGTTGAAAGTGTGTGACAATAGAATTTGTGGTGCAAGATTGGATAGGTTTTATATGAAAGAAATGTGGAACAATAGAGTAATTGATGCCTGTATTTATCCAAACGGTTTTTCAGACCATCATATGGTTACTTTGGTTTTAAATGTAAAGAAGACACTAAGATCTAATTATTATTGGCATTTGAATGTTAAATTGTTGCATGATGTTTTTTTTGTGAAAGTTTTAAAGTGTTTTGGAGTAATTGGAAGCTGAAGAAGCCTTTGTTTGAGAATCTGTGTCAATGGTGGGATGTGGGAAAAGCAAATATAAGATTATTTTGTCAGAACTATGCTTTTAATACATCAACTATGGTAAAAACAACTGTAAAAACTTTACAAAAGGACATTGAGTTGTTGGAACAAAATCTTGTAACTAATAATGAAGGTGTACATTGTGATGTGTTGAAAGGAAAAAAACAAGAACTGAATTCTTTTTTACAAGAGCAGGCCAAAGGAGCATTGATAAGGGCAAGATTTTGCACTATCAAAGATATGGATGCCCCTAGTGCTTTCTTTTTCAATCTCGAAAGAAAATGTGTTAATCAAAAACAAATGTGTCACCTTCGTCGTCAGGATGGATCTGTAACATCAAATCCAGTTGAAATGAGAAAGTTATCAAGAGACTTTTATAAACAGTTATACAGTGCTGAGAGCTGTGATGCTGAAAGTGTTGATGATTTGCTTAAGGAATTACCTCAGCTTGGGGATGAACAGAAAAAAGCACTGGACAATTTAATCACTTTTAAAGAACTTACCGAAGCAATGCGTCAGTTGAATATTGGCCGTTCCCCTGGAATTGATGGACTACCTATAGATTTTTATCAACAGTTCTGGGAAATAATAGGACAAGATTTTTATGAAGTGTTGTTGGACAGTATAAGAAGCGAAACTCTTCCCATAAGTTGCCGTAGAGCAGTCTTATCGCTGCTTCCAAAGAAAGGGGACTTGGGACTTCTCAAAAACTGGAGACCAGTATCTTTGCTATGCTCTGATTATAAAATATTTTCCAAATGTTTATCAAATAGACTTAAACACTGTTTAGACTTGTTGGTTCACAATGATCAAACATATTGTATACTTGAAAGATCTATAATGGATAACCTTTTTCTATTACGGGATATAATTAATATTAATCAGTTTTATCATATTGATCTTGGAGTTCTGTCACTAGACCAGGAAAAAGCATTTGATCGGGTTGATCATGAATATCTTTTTAATGTGTTAAAGTATTTTGGTTTTGGTGACAGATTTATATCTTATATCCGGTTGTTATATTGTAATGTTTCTGTTTTGGTCAAAGCAGGTGGTGGATTAAGTGAACCAATAACTGTGTCGAGAGGCATTAGACAAGGATGTCCACTTTCCGGCCAGTTATACAGATTGGTTATTGAACCTTTGTTGTGCAGGCTGAGGAGGAATCTTAAAGGAGTTGTAATCCCTAATTCAAATGATCATTTTAAAATATTTTTATCTGCGTATGCAGATGACAACGGTTTTTATTACAAGTCAAGAGGACATTACAAACTTAAACCAAACTATTGGAATATATGAAAAGGCCTCCTCTGCTAGAGTTAACTGGTCTAAAAGTGAAGGGTTTATTACTGGTAGGTGGGAAGGTACAGGGTTTCCTCAACTCCCGGGTGGGTTACGGTGGAGACAGGATGGTTTAAAAACACTAGGAGTTTTTTTGGGGAATGACAATTTTCAAAAGAAAAATTGGGAGGGTCTGCTGGAGAAGGTGTCTGCTAAATTGTCAAAATGGAAATGGCTATTGCCACAATTGTCCTATAGGGGGAGAGCTCTGGTTATCAATAATCTCGCTGCGTCGATGTTGTGGCACCGCACTGTAATTATGGAGCCTCCTGAGGAACTTATTTCCATGATTCAAAGGACATTTGTTAATTTTTTCTGGAATGGACAGCACTGGATCCGTGCAGCCGCACTTTATTTACCAGTTCAAGAGGGCGGTCAAGGCCTGGTGGATGTGAGGAGTCGGATCCGGGCCTTTAGGATACAAGCTGTGCAGAAACTTCTTTACAACAAAGATGTGGTATGGGCCAAAACTGCAAGTGTGTTTTTGAAGCGGGCAGGAGGACTTAGTTTTGATAGACACTTGTTTTTAATGAAACTAGAGGAAGTAAGCCTGTCAGAGCTTCCATCCTTTTATAAGTCTATGCTGCAGACATGGAGAACTGTTTTCAGAGTGGAGCGAGACATGGGTGATCCAGGACATTGGACTCCAGAGGAACCTCTGTTTTTCAACCCAATGATCCAGACTAGACTGTTGTCCTCCGTAAGTGTGAGGAGATGTTTGCTGAGGAATGGTGTTCAGAAACTTGGACATCTCCTGGATGAGAGGGGTTGGAAATCCATCGAGGCACTTCAAGAGATGACGGGGTTAAAGTCTTTGCGTCTTGTTTCAAAGTTGAAAGAAGAAATCTGTAATGCACTACCAAGCGGTTGCAGGACTTGGATAGGACAGAGACAAACACAGGACATGAGAACTGGTCAAAGTTTTCCAGAAATAAAAATTTCACCTGTAATAAATGAAGAAGATGAAGGTGAAGTTGCAGATTCGATTTTATCTTTCAGGACTCCTCAGCTAGACCTTTTTAAAGATGCGTCCAAGAAAGCAATATACTGCACTACAGTTAAGACCACACATCGAGATTCATTGAAGAGGCAAAAAGCTTCTAGATGGCCAGAACTGTTACAACCAGACTTTCTCGTGTGGGACAGGTGGCGGACCCTGTATAAACCCCCTGTAGAGAAGCGAACTGCTGATCTACAGTGGAGGATTATTCACGGGGCCATAGCTACAGACCGACATGTGGCACATCTGAACCCAGCAGTAGTGGGGGAATGTCGATTTTGTGGGAGGCAGGAAGATCTAGAACATTTATTTTTAAGGTGTAGCAGATTACGAGATCTCTTTAGTTTGCTTGAAGCCTGGTTTAGAAGTTTTAATGAGGTTTTCTCTGATAAGGTATTTATTGGGGGAATTAAATACAGCTTTTCAATGAGAAGGCCATCAGACTCCTGAACTCAGTCACGTGACTTCACTTCACCCCGCACACACATAAACATACAGTTTAAACATTAACATCCACACACTGCCATTGCACTGCACTTTACGTTCCTATTGTTACTGTGTAACAACCTGTAATAACCTGTTTGCACATCATACTCCTGTTTGCACATTATACTCCGATTTGCACATTATACTCCGATTTGCAATTATACCTATTGCATGCACATCATACTCTCTATATATAAATATATATATATATTTTATGTTAACCACTTATTTTTAAGTCTACAGTTTCTCACTTATCATATCCACTTATTTTATATTTTATATTTTTATTTTATTTTTTTATTTTTATCTTATTTCCTATTTTTATCTTACTTGATTTATTTATAACTCTACTTATGTTAATACTTTTTATTCTAATTTTATTCTATTTCTATTTTAATTTCCCCTTGTGTTCTTGTAACTGTTATTTGCACTGTCCATGGAGCGGACCTGTTTACATTTCACTGCCAGTTGTATATTGTGTATATAACTGTGTATGTGACAAATAAAACTCTTGAATCTTGAATCTTGAATCTTGAGAAGAAAAATTTGTTTACTAAATTATCTTATTGGAACCGCTAAGCTAGCGATTTGGAAAACAAGAAAAAACAAAGGTCTTCAACTTGCTACAATTGATCCTGAAATTATGTTTAGACGGTTAGTAGAGGGAAGATTAAAAATTGAATTTGCTTATTATAGACTTACAAATAATGTGGTTTTCCTTTGTGATGTATGGTGTTTTAATGAGGTAATATGTACAGTACAAAATGATATGCTTATTGTAAATTTTTAAAGTATTTATTATTTTCTTTTGACTTTTTAATAATTGTCAGTAATGTAATGATATAAGGTTCATGGAGTAATAAAGTGCTTGTTAAACCTCTCTCTCTCTCTCTCTCTCTCTCTCTCAGTCTGTCTCTCTCTCTCTCAGTCTGTCTCTCTCTCTCAGTCTGTCTCTCTCTCTCTCTCTCTCTCTCTCTCTCATTTCCGGTGCATGCTGGGAGCGTTTGGGGTGGTGGTGAGGGGTTTACGGAGAGGTGCTAAACTTTTCTATTGTTTTTCTTACTTCTTTTTCAAGTAAAATATTTTTTTATTTTTACTTAATATTAATCTAGTAGTAAAGTTTAGTTTGAGGTTAGTTGACGCGTTGTGGGATTAGTATTGACGTGGCGAGTGCAGGGATGGCGCACCTGGATGTGCGAACGCCGTCGCTGTCGCTTCGTCACGGGATCAGGTGCATCACTCAGGCTGGTGTAACAGTTGAGGATGTGTTACTGGATGTGGCTGAGCGAGTGGGACATGAAAACATCATTTCCGCATCTCGAATGAATAAGGCCGTGGTGGTTTTTTTGAAAGAGGAGCTGCTGGTCAATCGGTTGGTTGAGAGCGGTATAGTGGTAAGTGGAGCTTTTGTTATCGTTCAACCTTTATTATCTCCAACTGTGAAGGTAGTCATTTCAAATGTGCCGCCATTTATTCCTGATGAGGATATACAGCGTGAGCTTTTGATGTATGGGAAGTTTGCAAGTGGAATTAAGATGGTGCCGCTTGGATGTAAACATGAGTCTTTGAAGCATGTGTTGTCCTTCAGACGGCAGGTATTTATGTTTTTGAATGTCCCAACATTAAACGTGTCTTTTCGTTGCGTTTACGAAGGAAAATCGTACATGTTGTATGCGAACACTGGGGAAATGCGCTGTTTTGAATGCGGTGCTGTAGGACATGTAAGATTGTCGTGCCCGCAAAGAGAAGAAGTGATGAATGAGACAGGGCAGAGTAAAGATACGAATGGTAGTGTAGAGCAAACTGTGGAGGAAAGAGTGGAAAATGAGGATCAAGGTGTGCATAATAACAAGGATTTAGGAAACGTTAGTGTTGGTGCTGAGAGGGAGACTAATACTGAAGTGTCTACTGAAGTGTCTACTGAAGTGTCTAATGAAGGGGTAGAGAATGTTAATGGTGAGATACAGGTGATGGAGGAGATTGTGATGATGGAAACTGAGAAGAAAACAGAGCAAGAGGAGAAGATAGAAGGTGTGGAGGAAGTGATGTCAGTGGGTAGAGATCAATCAAGTAATAGAAGGATAGTGATTTCAGAGGGTAAGAATTCAGAAGAGATGGTTGAAAATGAAGGAGAGGAAGAAAGTGATGATGATTTTTCAGATGATTCAGATGTGTCAAATTTATCTCAGATCGGATGTGACCAGTTTTACGCTTTGGAGGAAATAGATACTTTTCTGGATGAGACTTTTGGGAAAGTAGCAGAAGTGAAGGATTACTTTACTGATACTAAGAAATTCGAAAGTTCTGTATTATACTGGATGAAACGAGTTGGAGAGGACAAATTAAGTAGGAGGAAGAGGTTTCGATTGAAAAAGTTTGTCACGAAAATAAGAGGGGGGAAAACCCCCAAAAAAAGGAAACATAAATGATGTATAATTCACTAAGGGTGTTTCAACTTCTTCTTTTCTCTCTGTCTTTCTTTTCCCTCCATTTAAACCTTATTATGGAGTTTATAAGAGTAGGATCCCTAAACATCAATGGGGGAAGAGATAGGGTCAAAAGAGCACTGATTTCTGAATTTATTAAATTAAATGATGTCAAAGTAACTTTTTTACAAGAAACGCATTCGGATAGTAATAATGAATTGGAGTTGTATAGATGGTGGGAAGGAGAGTGTAAATTAAGCCATGGAACAAATTTAAGTATGGGTGTTGCAATTCTATTCTCAAAACATTTGGATTTAAAAATTGAGACAACAATAGAGGTAGAAAAAGGTAGAGTGTTATTAGTTATAGCAGAAATGAAAAGTGTTAGATTCCTTTTTGTGAATGTGTATGCTCCGAATATTGGATGGCATCGTGAAATAACATATCAAAAATTAAATGATGCAATAAAACAATATGATGATGGCAATATATGTGTTGTAATAGGGGGTGATTGGAATTGTACAACACATTTCTTATTGGATAGGAATGGGGATGAGCCGCACTCAAAATCTAGCAAGTTACTAATTGACATCACAAATAATTTAAAGTTGGTGGATGTGTGGAGAAGTAGGAATAAGTTAGTGAAGCAATATACCTGGATAAAGATATTAGATTCTGTGGTGACAGGAGCAAGACTGGATAGGTTATATATAAGTAAATCGGAAATAAATAGAGTAAGTAACACTGATATATTACCTAATGGGTTTTCAGACCATCATATGGTTACTTTAGATTATAATGTTGTGAAAACTTCAAGGCCTAATTTTTATTGGCATTTTAATGTAAAATTATTACAGGATGCAGATTTTTTTGAGAAATTCTGTAGTTTTTGGGAAATTTGGAGACAGAGAAAAAATAATTTTGAAAATCTGACTCAATGGTGGGAGGTGGGAAAAGCACAGATTAAAGTTTTTTGTCAACAATTTTCTTATAATTCTACTGCTACAGTCAAGAGAAATGTGAAAATGTTGGAGTTTGAGATTAATGAAATGGAAAATAGAATGATTGATGTTGTTAATGATGGTTCAGTGAATATTTTAAAAAAGAAAAAAATAGCGTTGAAGTCATTGTTGGAACAAAGAGTTAAAGGTGCACTAGTTCGAGCTAGAATATCTTCAATTAAAGAAATGGATGCTCCAACTGCTTATTTTTTTGGACTTGAACGGAAGGAAGCAAAAAGGAAATGTATGCTTCATCTTAAAAGAAGAAATGGAACTATTACTTCAGATCCAACAGAAATGAGAACAATGGGCATTGAATTTTATAAAGAACTGTTTGGTAATATGGACTGTGATGTTGGATCTATGGATCAGTTCTTAAGAGATCTTCCTAAATTAAGACCGGAGGATAAAGATTCATTGGACGTAACAATTTCTTTTGATGAACTTTCGAAGGCGGTCAAACAGCTCTCTACAGGAAAGTCACCAGGAATTGATGGTTTACCGGCTGAGTTTTATAAAGCCTTTTGGGGTGTTTTAGGAGAAGATTTGTATAATGTTTTTTGTGAATGTTTTAAAAGAGGTTGTCTACCAAACAGCTGTCAAAGAGCTGTGTTATCACTCCTGCCAAAAAATGGCGACTTAGGCTTGTTAAAGAATTGGAGACCAGTGTCTTTAATGTGTCTAGATTATAAAATACTCTCTAAATGTTTAGCAAACAGACTAAAAAATATTTTGCATGTTGTGGTGAAAAGTGAACAAACTTACTGTATTCCTGGGCGGACAATTATGGATAATTTGTTTCTTATGAGAGATTTTATTGATTTATCTATTAGGAACAATCTTGATGTGGGTTTTTTATCTATTGACCAAGAGAAAGCTTTTGACCGGGTAGGTCATGAATACCTTTTTACTGTGTTAAAAACTTTTGGATTTGGGGAGAATATTATATCTTGGATAAAAATACTTTATGAAGATGCTTCAGTAATGCTTAAAATAGGAGGTGGCCTGAGTTGTCCAATCTCGGTTAAAAGAGGAATCAGGCAGGGTTGTCCTCTATCAGGACAACTTTATAGTTTAGCCATAGAACCCTTACTGTGTAAATTAAGAAATGAGTTAAAAGGTTTAATGATACCAGGAGATAATTCAGGGCTAAGGTATTCTGTGTCTGCTTATGCAGATGATGTAAATGTTTTTATTTCTGGTCAAAATGATATTCAGATACTTTGTAAAAGTTTGAACCTTTATGAAAAGTCTTCCTCAGCCAAGGTAAACTGGGCAAAGTGTGAAGGGTTTGCTGTGGGGTCTTGGGCTGATACTGGACTACCTAAACTTCCTGAAGGACTGAAATGGGGAAAGGAAGGTTTGAAAGTTTTGGGGGTGTATCTGGGTACTGATAAGTATAAAGAAAATAACTGGGAGGGTCTGCTTGGAAAGGTTGTTGCCAAGTTGTCTAAGTGGAACTGGCTATTGCCCGAACTATCTTATAGAGGCAGAGTCCTAATTACAAACAACCTGGCCGCCTCTATGTTATGGCACAAACTGAATGTGCTTGAGCCACCAGATGACAGTATTAAGGAGATCCAGAGGAAACTGGTGGACTTTTTCTGGTCTGGCCAAAAATGGATTCCTCGGCAGGCACTTTATCTACCAGTGATCGAAGGAGGGCAAAGCCTAATAGATGTACGAAGCCGCATGAATGCTTTTCGATTACAAGCAGCCCAGAGACTATTGTACGAGGAGAATGTTGGGTGGATTAATGTTGCTTGTGCTCTTCTCCGGAAAACATCTGGATTATTGTATGATAAACAGCTTTTTTTACTGCAAAGTGATGAAGTGGATTTGAAAGAGTTGACACCTTTTTATAAGTCAATGATAACAGCTTGGACAAAGACATTTATTATACACAGAGACATTTCACAACCTGAGGACTGGATAATGGGAGAACCGCTGTTCCATAACCCATTAATAAGAACAAGGATTTTGTCCTCTAAATCTGTGGAAAGCTGTTTTGTGAAGGCTGGGTATGTCAAGTTGGGGGATCTGAGAAGTGGTGATGACTGGAAAACAGCAGAGTCTTTGCAGAGTGTTACGGGGTTGAGATCTCTTCGGCTTGTGAGACGAATAATGGAGGAGTTGTGGGCAGCTCTACCTGGGGCCTGCAGAGAGGCACTGTCACAGGTCTGGAATGGGCATTATACATTTCCACCCATCAAAGTTTCTGCGGCTGTGCAAGAGGAGATGGAGGAAGCTGGTCATTCAATGTTATCTTTTGAGTACCCCGAGTTGGGGAGTTTTCAGGACATTAAAAAGAAAGAACTCTATGTAACGTGTGTAAAAGTTACGCATCAGACTGTGCTAAGAGGAGTGAAGACTTGGAGGTGGTCAGAAGTGTTTGGGACAAAGTTTAAGGCATGTTGGAGGTCTCTATACAAGTTGCCTGTTGAGAAGCGTACTGCAGACTTGCAGTGGAGACTGATGTTCGGGGCTATAGCTACGAACAGACACGTGGCACACCTTAATCCAGCAGTGGGGACAGCGTGTTTATTTTGTGGTTTAGAAGAAACAGTTAATCATTTATTTATTGATTGTTTTAGGTTGGAGGAAATGTTTAATTTTTTAACACAAGTTTTTATAAAGTTTGGGGAGATTTTTTCTTATCAGATTTTTATAAGTGGTCCAATTTATAATTTTCAAGAAAGGAGGAAGAAATGTTTACTGAATTTTCTGTTGGGTTTAGCCAAGTTGTCCATATGGAAAACTAGAAAAAATAAAATGTTAGGAATAGGTCCAATCAATGCTGAAATGGTTCTAAAAGGGATGATAACTGCTAGAATCAAGATAGAGTATAATTATTATAAATTGGTCAGTGATATGGTTATGTTTTCTGAAATCTGGTCAGTGGGGGGAGTACTTTGTCAGGTTGGAGAAAATGAAATGTTGTTTTTTAAATGTGTAGGATTTTAATTTATGAAATGAAATTTTTGTAAGATAATTGTTTTGAGGTAAAAGAACAAATGGTCTAATAAAGATATTGTTAAGCCTCTCTCTCTCTCTCTTCTCTC
>NC_137100.1:67791169-67984920 GCF_949357685.1 Gobio gobio | reverse complement strand
TGAGAAGAAAAATTTGTTTACTAAATTATCTTATTGGAACCGCTAAGCTAGCGATTTGGAAAACAAGAAAAAACAAAGGTCTTCAACTTGCTACAATTGATCCTGAAATTATGTTTAGACGGTTAGTAGAGGGAAGATTAAAAATTGAATTTGCTTATTATAGACTTACAAATAATGTGGTTTTCTTTTGTGATGTATGGTGTTTTAATGAGGTAATATGTACAGTACAAAATGATATGCTTATTGTAAATTTTTAAAGTATTTATTATTTTCTTTTGACTTTTTAATAATTGTCAGTAATGTAATGATATAAGGTTCATGGAGTAATAAAGTGCTTGTTAAACCTCTCTCTCTCTCTCTCTCTCTCTCTCGCGAGATGTAGGAGAGTGGTGGAGGGTGCGGTGGGGAAGAACGTGTTAAGCTGTCCGCTTATATTTATCTTTATTTTTCTTTTTCTTGACTTTTTCTTAATTTTCAAAACTTTCTTAGTTTAATAGTATTTTTTTTGTGTGTGTGTAATTAGATTTTGTTTTCGTTTAACTGGCAAGTGTGAGAATGGCGTCGCTCCCAGGTGAGCGTGCGTCATCTCATTCACTTCGCCATGGAATTAGGTGCGTGCCGGATCAGGGAGTATCGGTGGAAAGTGTGCTGTTAGCGGTGGGAGAACAAATCGGTTGTGAAAACATATTGTCGGCATCAAGGATGAACAAAGCGGTAGTTGTATTTCTGAAGGAGGAGCACCTTGTTGCGAAACTTATTGAAAGTGGCGTCGTGATTAATGGAGGTTTTTGTACAATTTTTCCATTGGCTACGTTAACATCTAAGGTAATTATTTCGAATGTACCGCCGTTTATCCCTGACGAAGTTATTGAGAGAGAACTCATTCGGTTCGGAAAGATCGCCAGCCCGATAAAGGCCATATCACTAGGTTGTAAAAGTACGGAGTTAAAACATGTTATGTCGTTTCGACGACAAGTTTTCATGTTTTTAAAAGAGCCAACGCTGGATATATCGTTTCGGGTCGTGGAGGAAGGTAAGTCGTTTATGATTTATGCTTCAACTGTTGGCTTGAAATGTTTCGAGTGTGGTGATGTCGGCCATAAACAATTTGCATGTCCTCATAAAGTTCAGGTGAACAATAATGAGGAGATTAATGTTGAAAATTTAGAACGTGAAAAAAACGAGCTGGCTGTAGAGAATACTCAGGTTGAAAGAACTGAAATAATAACTGAACAGGCCATGGCCGAAGTAACGGTACATGATTATGATAATGAAGGAATTGAGGTTCAGGAAAGTGTGGTACAAGATGAAAATCAGTCGGTAGAAATACAAGATCTTATTGAGGAGACTGTTATGGATTCTGAGATTGCGAGTACAAGTGGAGTTGGGATACAAAATGTTGTGGTAGGCCCGTTAGAGGATGACATGAGGGATGATGACACATTCTCTCAAATGTCAGGTGTTTCTGAGGGGTCTCAGATGGAAGATAGTAATCTTTATTCTCTACGGGAGATAAATGATTTTCTGGATGAGACATTTGGAAGAATGGTAGAGATTAGAGATTTTTTTCCTGATACTGAAAAATTTGTGAAATCAGTGGTAAAATTGCAGCGCACTGTTGGATTGGATGAATTGAATGAAAAAAAGAGATTTCGATTGAGGAAATTGCTTACAAAATTAAGAAAGCGTAAAGGTTCTTCTTCAAAAAAATAGGAAAATGAATCCGATGCACTGGGTGTTTTTTCTCTCCTATCTTTTTCTGATATTTGCTGTTTCTTTTCCTTTTATTAATATGATGCTTATGAAAATAGGCTCTTTTAATATAAATGGAGCAAGGGATCAAACTAAAAGGGTAGTATTATCAGAATTTCTAAAAATCAGGAATATTGATATATTAATGATACAAGAGACTCATTCAGATAGATCTAATGAAATAGAATGGGGTTTATGGTGGGAGGGGAAATATGTACTCAGTCATGGGTCAAATACAAGTGCTGGTGTTGCTGTTCTATTTTCTAAAAGAGTTACTGTTGATATTTTAAAGATTGAAGAAGTAGTAAGTGGAAGAGCTTTATTTGTTCATGCTGTAGTTGAAGGAATGACATTTTTGTTCATCAATGTTTATGCACCAAATGTTGGTTCTGAGCGAGTTGAACTATTTCTTAAAATTAAGAGTCATATTTCAAACTATGATAAAAGTGTTTGTGTAGTTATGGCCGGAGACTGGAACTGTACTGAAGATTTTATGGTTGATAGAAATGGTGAAGAACCTCATTTTCAATCAGCTGTAGTACTTTCTAAGGTGATTCAAGAACATGATTTAAATGATGTTTGGAGAAATAGGAATAAAGAGTTAAAACAGTATACGTTTATTAAAGTATGTAATAATTTAGTTAAGGGGGCTAGATTAGACAGGTTTTACACAAGCAAGGCTTTTAATAATAGAGTAGTGGATGCTGCTATCTTTCCTAGTGGTTTCTCTGATCACCATATGGTAACTATAGATATAAATACAAAAAATACTTTTAGGTCAAATTATTATTGGCATTTTAATAAGAAATTATTATATAATAAGTTATTTTGTGAGAGTTTTACTAATCTTTGGGAAAAATGGAGGCTACAGAAAAATAATTATGAGACTAAAAGTCAATGGTGGTAGGTTGGAAAAGTGCACATAAAAATTTTCTGTCAAAGTTATGAGTCTCAAATTTCACTTAAAGTTAGAGATGCAGTTCAAAATTTGCAATGTGAAATAGAAGAAATGGAAAAGGTGTTGATAGAAAATGAAGAAGGGATCAATAAAAGTGGTGAATTAAGTAAGAAGAGGCTTGAATTGAAACATCTATTGCAAGAGAAAGTTAAAAATGCTTTAGTAAGGTCACGGTTTTGTTCTATTAAGGATATGGATGCTCCCAGCACTTATTTTTTTAAATTGGAGCGAAATGTGGTGCAACATAATCCTATGCTTTATTTAAAACGTCCAGATGGGACAATTACGGACAATCCAACTGAAATGCGAAACCTTGCAGTTGATTTTTATTCTGGACTTTTTAATGCTGGACAATGTGATGAGGAGAATGCTGCAGACCTTTTTCAAGATCTTCCTAAGTTGCAACCTAAGCAGAAAGAAACTTTGGATTGTGACATTACTTTAAGTGAGCTCACAGATGCAGTTAAACAACTTTCATTGGGACGTTCGCCTGGGATTGATGGACTAACTACAGATTTCTATCGTCACTTCTGGAATATCTTGGGACAAGATTTTTATGAAGTAACAAAAGAGTGTTTTGAAAACGGTTGTCTTCCAAGCAGCTGTAGGCGAGCAGTATTATCCATGTTACCTAAAAAAAGGAGATTTAGGTCTTTTGAAGAATTGGAGACCTGTTTCTCTTCTATGTACGGATTATAAAATTTTGACCAAATGTTTAGCGAACAGGTTAAAATGTTATCTGGACACAATTATTCATGGCGATCAGACTTATTGTGTACCCGAGCGATCAATTATGGATAATTTGTTTCTTTTGAGAGATGCTATTGATCTGAGTTTTAAAGAGAATATTAACATGGGTTTTTTATCTATAGATCAAGAAAAAGCCTTTGATAGGGTGGACCATGGATACCTCTTCAAAGTTTTGAGTGCTTTTGGTTTTGGTGATAATTTTATTTATTGGATAAAACTGTTATATTGTGATGTTTCTGTATTGGTGAAGGTGGGAGGAGGGTTGAGTGCCTCAATCCCTGTTAAAAGGGGAATTAGGCAAGGGTGCCCACTCTCTGGACAATTATACATCATTGCCATTGAGCCATTATTAAGAAGAATGAGAAGAGATCTTAAAGGGTTTTCAATACCAAATGATTCTAATTGTAATAGAATTGTACTATCAGCGTATGCTGATGATATAACAGTGTTTTTAAATGGACAAGAAGATATCAATAATCTTACAAAGAGCATTGGGGTATATGAAAAGGCATCCACTGCAAAAGTGAAATGGAGTAAGAGTGAAGGATTTGTAGTAGGTCAATGGATAAATCAAAGGCTTCCAGAGTTACCGGGAGGATTAAAGTGGGGTAGAGAAGGTTTTAAAGCCCTGGGTGTTTTTTTGGGTTCTTCTCGGTTTCAGGAGAAAAATTGGGAGGGACTGCTGGAGAAGGTAGTGGCCCGATTGTCTCGATGGCGATGGCTGTTACCACAATTATCTTATAAGGGGAGAGTTTTGGTCATTAATAATTTGGCTGCTTCCACATTGTGGCATAGGCTAATGGTGGTTGAACCGCCAGAACATTTGGTGATTTCTATTCAAAAGACACTAGTAGATTTCTTCTGGAACGGTCAACACTGGATTCGTGCTGCACAACTGTATTTGCCTCCTTGTGAAGGAGGACAAGGCTTGATTGATATTAAGAGCAGAATTCAAGCTTTCAGACTGATTTCAGCACAAAAAATTCTGTGTAGAAAGGATTTGACATGGACTCGTACAGCAAGTGCAATTCTGCGAAGAGTAGAGGGATTGAACTATGATGTGCATCTTTTCTGGATAAAAATTAGAGAGATGGACTTGACAGAGACTACATCTTTTTATAAATCAGTGTTACAGGCATGGGATAAATCCTTCAAGATTAAAAGAGTTTTCGAGATCCCTAAAAACTGGGTGCTGGAGGAACCACTTTTTCACAATCAAGTGATTCATGGTACATTGATGTCTTCTAGGAGCGTACAGGAGAAAATGCTGAGTAGAAACTGCACAAAGTTGAAGGATTTGGTCAACCCAGATGGCTGGAAGTCTGTGGAGGATATAATGCAGTTGACGGGATTGCGTTCTCCACGTATCGCCATGCGCTTTCTGGAAGAAATACGCTCTTTTCTGCCTGGATCTTACAGAGAAGCTATACAAAGAAAAGATCTGAATGAACACGATGTCATCCCTCAAAAACTGTTAATTTCCTCTACTTGTAATTCTGACACCTCTGAGACATGGACAGTTGATGAAATGTCTAAAAAAGTTCTTTATAACCTGAGCATCAAGACTGTTCACAAAGAGTCACTGAAAGAACAGCAGCCATTGAGGTGGACAAGGGTTTTTGGACCAACTTTCCCCTTGAGAGATCAGTGGAGGTCCCTGTATAAGTTTCCACTAGAGAAACGGTCTGGGGACTTGCAGTGGAGACTTATTCACAGGGCAATAGCTACTAACAGACATGTGGCCCGCCTTAATCCAGCAGTAAGTGGGGAGTGTGGGTTTTGTGGCCAAGAAGAGACTGTGGAACATTTATTTTTGGAATGTAAAAGATTAGATGGGCTTTTTAAAGTTTTGTCTGACTGGTTTAGAGGAATGGGTGAAACTTTTTCTGATTGTACTTTTATAGGAGGTGTAAAGTATAGAATGTCAAAAAAGACCATATTTTTGTCTCCTGAATTATGTTATGGGTGTAGCAAAATTGGCAATTTGGAAGACCAGAAAAAACAAATCTCTGGGTCTGAGTGGAGTAGATCCAGGCATAATGTTGAAGGGGTTAATTGCAAATAGATTAAAAATTGAATATGCCTATTATGACTTGGTAGGAGATTTAATGACTTTTAGAGAAAACTGGTGTGTAAGAGATGTTCTGTGTTGTATTTATGAGGGACAACTTATTTTTAATTTTTAAAAGAATGTCTTTTAAAAAATATCTATACTAAAAGGTTGAGATGATGTGATATGAATGAGGATTCTATTGGATGAATAATGAAGTATTGAAGAGGAAATGTATTTAATAAAGATGTGTTAAACCTCTCTCTCTCTCTCTCTCTCTCTCTCTCGTGCGCATGCGTGGGCGTTTGCTGAGTGAGTTGAGTGTGAATCAGAGCGTGACTGTGGAGTCCTTTCCATTTTCAAAGGTCTGTTTACTTAAGTGTTGTTTCTCTCACTGTTTTTATTTAAGTTTTTTCCACTGTGTATGGTCACAAAGCACTGAAAACACTGTGGTGAGAACGGGGTGGGTTTAGTCAGCCAGTTTTTTTTAACTGGCTGCCATGGCGAATTCGGAGATGGCGAGTTATGAGCAACTCACCCGGCAGCATGGAGTTAAAGTGCCTGTTGGAGTTGAGCGCTCCGTGGAAGAGTGTGTGTTAGCGATAGGAGAGGTGGTTGGTCACAGTAGTATTCGTTCGGCGTCTAGAATGAATGGGGCTGTGGTGTTATTCTTAGACAAAGTCGAAAAGGTTAACGTAATAGTTGAACAAGGGATAGTGCTTAATGAGAGTTTGATTAAAGTCTTCCCACTTGTTAATCCAGCGAGAAGGGTGTTACTGTCCAACGTGCACCCTTTTATTAGCGATGACGTGCTGAAACGGGAATTGTCTCGCTATGGACAGTTGGTGTCGGCGATTAAGAAAATTCCTCTAGGCTGCAAATCCCCGTTGCTGAAACACGTCGTGTCTTTCCGTAGACAAGTGTATATGATTTTGAGGAGTGATTTTGATGAGTTGAATGTTGCTTTTAAATTTAAAATCGACAGTTTTGATTATGTAATTTTCGCAACAACTGAGAGCATGAAATGCTTTTGATGCGGGAAAGTCGGGCACTTGGTACGTGCTTGTCCAGAAAATAAGGCATCAAATAGTACAGAAGATGAAGGTGGGTCTCAAGGGCAGAGTGTGGAAAAAGAAAGTGAAGGTGGGAAGGTTTCGGATTTGAGTGTGGACAAAGAAGAAACAGAAAGTAGTAAGGGAAGTGAGAAAAGAGTTCCAAATGATGAGACGTTGGATGTTGAGTTTGATGAGATGGAGGGTGAAATACTCAAGGAGGATGAAGCAGTATTTAAAGTGCCATCAGTGAAAAGGAAGTCGAATACTTGTGAGACAGCAACTATATCAAAGAAAAAGGCTCAAGATGAGACTGTTATTAAAAGTTCTGAGGAGGTGTTGAACGCAAGTGATTTGTCGGGCTCAGAAAGTAAGCGAGAATTTTCAGAATTTCAAGCTGAAGATGTAGAACAAGAATATAGTGGTTACAGTTTGGAAAAAATGAAAAACTTTTTGCAACGTACAAAAGGAATGAGGAATGTTGAAGTTACAGACTATTTTCCTGATCTTTCCTTATTCATTAATTCAGCAAAAAGTGTAATGAAACAGAAAGGTGAAGGATGTCTGGCAAATCCAGAGGTGTATCGTTTAAAAAAGATGGTGCAAAAAGTGCGTCCCCAAACAATGCATAATGATATATCACAAGAATAACGGTGTTAAATGGACCTGGTTTTTTGTGGTGCTTTCATCCCTCATAATGAGTAATTTTAAAATATCTTCCCTGAATGTAAATGGGGCGAGGGATGTAAGCAAAAGAGCTCAGGTTTATGAGTTAATGAAAGTAAAAAAAATAGATGTCATGTTTTTGCAAGAAACTCATAGCACAAAGGAAAATGAAGTTGAGTGGATGAAGGAGTGGGAAGGAAAGATTATGCTGAGTCATAAGACTGCTCTTAGTGCTGGGGTGGCTGTTCTTTTTTCAAAGACTTGTCTACCAATATCTTATGATGTTGTTGAAATAATTCAAGGCAGATTAATTAAGGTAATAGCAAAGTTTGAAACTGTTACGATGGAATTAATAAATGTTTATGCTCCTGTAAAATCAATGGAAAGAATGTTGTTTCTTGAAACGCTATGTGATGCTCTAAAAAAATGTAATATGGAAAGTTTTTTAGTACTGGGAGGTGATTTTAACTGTACAAGTAATGATTTAGATAGAAATCATATTGAGCCTCATATGGCTTCAAGAAGTAAATTATTAAATATGATTAAAACCTATCAGCTTTGTGATGTGTGGAGGAATTTTCATTGTAATGAAAGGCAGTATACATGGGCGCATGTAAAAGAAAAGTGCATTTCATTAGCAAGATTAGATCGTTTTTATTGTTTTAAATATCAGAAACAATGTTTTAAATCTTGTGCAATTTGTCCTGTTGGTTTCTCTGACCATTCAATGGTAGTAGCATCTGTTTTTATTCAATCTGTTAAAAATAAGAGTGCATACTGGCATTTTAATGGCGCTTTACTTGAAGATGCTCATTTTAATAAATGTTTTTCTTTTTTTTGGTTGGGATGGAAATCTAAAAAGTCCTCTTTTACATCAGTACAACAATGGTGGGATATTGGGAAGGTGCAGATACAAAACCTTTGTAATCAGTACACTTTTAATGTAACTAGAGATATGGTTCAATCCATAAGAAGTCTAGAGATGGATATCATAGAACTTCAGGCTTTAAATGAAGCCACTGCAAATCAAAACCAATTGCAGGCTCTTAAAGGAAAAAAAGGAGCATTAGCAGATCTATTAGGTACAAGGTCCCAGGGGGCGTTGGTTAGATCCAGATTTCAGAATCTTTCTGAAATGGATGCCCCGTCCAAGTTCTTCTTCAGTTTGGAAAGGAAAAATGGCCAAAGTAAAAGTATTCAGTGTTTACAGTCAGAAGATGGAAAAGTTCTAACTGAGGTTTCTGACATTCGAAAAAGGGCTGTCAGTTTTTATAAGGAGCTGTATTCCCACAGTTCTGTGGATGGCGAGTTAATGGCTGAATTTGTGTCAGATCTTCCAAAAGTGAGTGAAGATTCATATGCAGATCTCGAAGGTCCTTTAACAATAGACGAACTTTACAATGCTTTGCAGAGTATGAAGAATGGCAAAGCACCAGGATTAGATGGGTTCCCTGTCGAATTTTATAAGGCATACTGGCATTTGTTGGGAGAAGATCTACTTGCAGTTTTAAGTGATAGTTTGGATAAAGGAAAACTGCCACTGAGCTGCAGAAGAGCTGTTTTAACTTTGCTCCCCAAGAAAGGGGATCTCAAGGAGATAAAAAACTGGAGGCCAGTTTCTTTACTATGCACTGATTATAAGATTTTATCAAAAGCGTTGGCAAACAGAATGAAGAAAGTAATTGGACAGGTTATACATATAGATCAATCTTATTGTGTGCCTAATAGATCAATAGTTGATAATATATCCTTGATTCGAGATGTTTTAGAAGTCTCTAGACTGTTTGGGAAGAAATGTGGCCTAATTTCCCTAGATCAAGAGAAGGCGTTTGACCGGGTGGATCATAATTTTTTATGGTATACGTTTGAAATTTTTGGTTTTCCACCCGTGTTCACTGCCTTGATTAAAGTGCTCTATGAAGATATTGAAAGTGTACTGAAGGTTAATGGTGGTTTGAGTAGCCCTTTTAAAATACAAAGGGGGATTAGACAAGGATGTGCCTTGTCGGGTATGCTTTACTCAATAGCAATAGAACCCATGCTTAATAAAATTAGGACTATTTTAGATGGTTTTACATATGGGAGTTCTTTTCCACCTATAAAACTACCAGCATATGCAGATGATGTTTTAGTTTTAACCAGTGGACAGGATGATATTGACAAACTGGTTGATATTGTGAATATTTATGCAAAAATCTCATCTGCAAAAGTAAACTGGGCTAAAAGTTCAGCATATAGTGTTGGAAAATGGAATGAAGGAGAACTGGTTTTACCAGGTGAAATGGTGTGGTCACAAAGAGGTCTTAAATATCTTGGAGTTTTTTTGGGTGATGAAATAATGATGCAAAGGAACTGGGAAAATATTCTTGAAAATGTAGAAGGAAGATTAGGAAGGTGGAAATGGCTTTTACCCAAAATGTCATTTAGAGGAAGAGCATTGATTGTTAATAATATAGTAGCCTCCTCATTATGGCATAGATTAACAGTTTTAGAACCTCCTGAAGGGGTTTTGGGGAAAATACAGGTCAAGTTGACCAATTTCTTTTGGGATAGATTACATTGGTTACCACGGAGTGTTCTTTATCTTCCAAAGGAAGAAGGTGGTCAAGGAGTTGTTGACCTCATAAGCAGGAAAGTAGCCTTCAGGCTTCAGTTTGTTCAAAAGTTTTTATACAGTCCAAGTATATCATGGTTTGGACCAGCCTGTTGCCTTTTAAGCAAGGTTGGAGGGTGGAGTTTTAGAAGAAATATTTTTTGGACAGATTGTCGGAGTTTTAATTTAAAATTCATTTCTTCCTTTTATGAGAGTGTAAGAAAAGCATGGTGTATCATACAGGTTAAAAGATCATTGTCATATAAGTCACTGTATTGGTTTCTGGAAGAACCGTTGGTTAATGGTGCTCGAATGGATTTATGTGGCGATACAACTTTATGGTTGATGCAACTCTTAACAAAAGCCAAAGTTGTTAAAATGAAAGACTTATTAGAAGTGGCTGGTAACGCGTTGGACAATGCTGATGCACTTGCACAGAGACTTGGAATTAAATCAACAAGGAAAGTCCATTTTTTATTAAAGAACTGCAGAGAAAATTTGATTGAAGAAGACTGGAAATTTTTGTCAAGTACGGCACTTCCTGATAAAACTGATAATTTTCCTTGTATGGTGATCTCTAAAAGTGTAATAGAAAATGAAAATTCCTTAATGAACTCTGAGGATTTGAGAGATATCATGTTTGAAACAATAGGAGGAAAGAGTTTATATAAAGTTTGTGTCAAGGTGATAAATAAAGAGAAATTAAAACGTATGGATACACCATGGAGAAATCATTTAAGTGTTGATTTTGAAGTCAAACCTTTTTGGGGCTCTTGTTACAAACCACCATTGACTAAAAATGTGGGTGATCTTCAATGGCGCATTTTACATGGAATTGTTGCTATAAATGCTTTTATCTCAGTGTTGAACCCAAATGTGCAAGATACATGTCCATTTTGTGATGAAAGAGAAACCATATTTCATTGTTTTATGCACTGTGAGAGACTAAGACCTTTGTTTGTTTTATTGGAGATTTTATTTGCTAATGTTAATGAAATGTTTACAATGATTGTGTTTATTTTCGGTTTTAAGTATTGTAAAGAAAAAAAGAAGAAAAGACGGTTGTTAAATTTCATCTTAGGTCAAGCCAAAATGGCAGTTTATATTAGTAGGAAATATAAAATTGCTCATGGAAATAGTAAAAATGTTAACATGCTGTTTAAGGGGCTTATAAAAGCAAGGATAAAGCATGATTTTATTTTCTACTCTCATATGGAAAAATTGGAGAACTTTGAAGAGGTTTGGAGTGTAGAAAGAATGTTGTGTTGGATTGAAAATGATGCATTGCACTTTGTTGAAGAATTTGAGTAATTTTAAGAGGTTTTAATTGTATGTGTTTTTTTTTTAATGTGATGTTTTTTGGTTTTCTGATGTTGTTGTGTAGTAAATAAAACGGTTGTTTAAATCTCAAAAAAAATCTCTCTCTCTCAGTCTGTCTCTCTCTCTCTCTCTCTCTCTCTCTCTCTCAGTCTGTCTCTCTCTCTCTCTCTCTCAGTCTGTCTCTCTCTCTCTCTCTCTCTCTCTCTCTCTCTCTCTCTCTCTCTCTCTCTCTCTCAGTCTGTCTCTCTCTCTCTATCTCTCTCTCTCTCTCTCTCTCTCTCTCTCAGTCTGTCTCTCTCTCTCTCTCTCAGTCTGTCTCTCTCTCTCTCTCTCAGTCTGTCTCTCTCTCTCTCTCTCTCTCTCTCTCTCAGTCTGTCTCTCTCTCTCTCTCTCTCTCTCTCTCTCTCTCTCTATCTCTCTCTCTCAGTCTGTCTGTCTCTCTCTCTCTATCTCGGTTAATGAGTGGTTTGTCTAATGAAGTGTTCTCTTCTTCTCTTCTTCTCTTCTTCTCTTCTCCTCTTCATGAGCATCTGGACGTCTGTGTGGAGAGAATGAATCTGTCAGAAACACACACACTTTCCTTCACACACAGATGAAGATCACCTGATCATTACAGAGCTCAGCTCATCTAGACCTTCCACTATATGAAGTTTATGAGTATCAATATTCAGTCTGAAATGTGATCTGCAGAACGGCAGGGCAATATGTGACATGTTCAAACTAGTGCAGGAAATAGCCGATGTAAATGTTATTATTTGCTGCGTATTGAATACATATTACATGTCAATTTGAATATTGATACCCATAAGCTTCCATAGACTAATTAAAGCAATCATTATTGATGTGGATCAGCTCGTGGTTTATTAATATGAATCATATAAACTGCCTGTTCCCTTCAGAAACACTGAAACACACTTTAATGCCTTTCTATTGCCATCTGTTTAAATGTTTGTAGTTACACAATTTGCAATGTAGTAAATGTGAAATATATTAACTTTAAATGTAAAAATGATAATCAAGCGCTTTAGTATGTCAGTGAACACTAGTAAGTGCACTTCTTTAAAGCATCACTCTAATAATGCTGGGATGTTTCAACACAAAATTGGGTCAAATATGGACAAACCCGACTGTTGGGTTACATCTTTTAATTACACTTTTAACCCAACGGTTGGGTTTGTCCATATTTGACCCAATTTTGGGTTGAAACATCCCAGCATTATTAGAGTGTGATAAACATGATGAATATACTTAAAGCAAAATCTTTAATTGGCCAGTAACACAAAGTGACATGTTTGTTTCATTATGGTACACTCTAAAAAATGCTGGGTTAAAAACAACCCAAGTTGGGTTGAAAATGGACTAACCCAGCAATTGGTTTGTTTTAAGCAAAACATTTAACCCAACCACTGGGTTAAAACGACCCATTCACTGGGTTAAAAAAAAACATTCACTGGGTTAAAACAACCCAATTGCTGGGTTAAAACAACCCATTCACTGAGTTAAAACAACCCAATTGCTGGGTTAAAACAACCCATTCACTGGGTTAAAACAACCCAATTACTGGGTTAAAATGACCCATTCACTGGGTTAAAACAACCCAATTGTTAAAACAACCCATTCACTGAGTTAAAAGTTAAGCATTGTTTTTAACATTTTTTAGAGTGTGGCAGTTTATTTTACAGTCCTGCTCATGTGTATTTATTATTATACAGTATTATCTGCAAGTGCACTTAATAGAGTTGAGTTAGTGGACTTCCTTCTGATGGGGTTATTCTTACATGTTTTAAACCTCCTCAACCTTTCCTGTTTTACACACCAAAGACTCGTGTTAGATCGTCTCTGTTCCATCACACACACACCACTTTAGTGTTAAACCTCTGAGAGGAAGTGTTTGTGGGAAATGAAGACGTCACTCAGGAGAGATTAGAGTGTGTGTGTGTGTGTGTGTGTGTGTGTGTGTGTGTGTGTGTGTGTGTGTGTGTGTGTGTGTGTGTGTGTGTGTGTGTGTGTGACACTGATACACTAATCTATCAGAGACCAGAGAAACTGCACCTGATCATCATCATCATCATCACAGCAGGACAGAGGCTTGTGTTCGTGAAGCACGGCTGAAAATATAATTCTGGAACCAAAAACCCTAATACATATTATTATTTTTTGTGTGTGTGTGTGTGTGTGCGTGAGAAGGAGTGTGTGTGTGTGTGTGTATTTATATAATTTGTTATTTAATTACATTAAATAATGCATTATCTAATTTAATAATTTATTGTTTAATCATTTTTAATTTTTGTATATTTTAGTGAATACATTTTGTATTTATATATAAATCTAATTTAACCCAATATATTTATAAATATATAACTAATGTTTTTATTTTACTCAAACATTTTATTAAGTAATTTATTTTAACATAATTTATTTTCTTCTGTACTGTTAAATGTAGTATTTGTTTGTCTATTTATTGATTTTTTTTTATTTTAGTGAATGCATAATTAATAATTAAATATGAATCAATGTTTTATTTATATTAATCTAATTAATAGATTAATAAGTAACTTTTACATTTTTTAAAATCATTTATTTTATTCATTTACTTATTTTAATGTTATTTATTTAATCAAAATATTCATTTATATGAATCTAATTTAATCTGACAATTTTTTTATTTTTATTAAAATGTATTACAGTATATATATATGGTACCGTGATCGGTGGCCACCTGTGCAATAAATCCTTTCGGGACATTTCCTCACTACTAAATATTCCACGCTCAACTGTTAGTGGGATTATAACAAAGTGGAAGCGATTGGGAACGACAGCAACTCAGCCACGAAGTGAAATCTCAGAGCGGGGTCAGCGCATGCTGAGGGTCACAGAGCGGGGTCAGTGCATGCTGAGGGTCACAGAGCGGGTCCAGCGCATGCTGAGGGTCACAGAGCGGGGCCAGCGCATGCTGAGGGTCACAGAAGTCGCCAACTTTCTGCAGAGTCAAGAGCTCCAGACCTCCAAACTTCTGTGACCTTCAGATGAGCTCAAGAACAGTGTGTAGAGCTTCATGGAATGGGTTTCCATGGCCGAGCAGCTCATCCAAGCCTTACATCACCAAAGCGTGGGATGCAGTGGGGTAAAGCGCGCCGCCACTGGACTCTAGAGCAGTGGAGACGTGTTCTCTGAGTAACCAATCACGCTTCTCTGTCTGACAATGTCGACAAAGGGTGGCCGACTCCATATGAAACCCTACGGATTGAGAATGGGATGGCATTAAAGTACACAATTACCAGACATTAAGGAATCATCTTCATGAAGAAAAGCTGTCACGCTAACATTTTATTTTTTCCTTGGCGCAAAAGCCAGTGCCTCTCTCATGTCCACAGGTCCTAAAATATAAGGCAAAGGAGCATCACTGAAGAAGACGAACACAAACTCATGGATATTCTCAAGCCGAGAGATGATTGACAGCAGCGTATTCACTGTAATCCGGATTATTCCTGACTCCAGCAGGACCGTCCGACTGCTTGTGGAAATTCACCACTGCGTAATTCAGATCCTCAGCAGAAGCGATGCAGCACTGAGAGTCTCCAGCGGCTTCCTGAACCGTAGCGTAAATGCAGTCAGAGGGGTTTGTGGGTAATTGGGCAGTGGCGTGTAGGAAGTCAGAGGAATCAGAGGGGTTTGTGGGTAATGGTTTGTGAGGGTCTTTAATCTCCTCATAATCACAGCCAGTGTGAGAAACCTGAGGAGAGACAGAGGGATTATTTACAGCTCTGAAGATCATCATTATGCTGTGTTCACACCAAACGCGGATTGAGCGTCTTGCGCAAGTGCTGCTTTTTGTGCATTCATGCGTTTGAAGCGAATTCGCGTCTGACACAAAGTTGAAAAATCTGAACTTTGGCGTCAATTCGCGACACGTTAACCAATCTGGAGCCTGCTCGCTGCTGTCAATTGGTGAAGTGAAGTGATGAGAAACCCCACATCATTTAAAAACACTACTATTGTGTCACAAAATTTAGTTTTAGGAGTTTTTCAGGTGAGAATGTAGTTGTTTAAAGCTCAAATCTGTGGTTTCTAAAGAGAGCTCCTCTCTGAACATGTGATCTGGTGTGTGTGGAGTTGAACATGTGATCTGGTGTGTGTGGAGTTGAACATGTGATCTGGTGTGTGTGGAGTTGATCATGTGATCTGGTGTGTGTGGAGTTGAACATGTGATCTGGTGTGTGTGGAGTTGAACATGTGATCTGCTGTGTCTGGAGTTGAACATGTGATCTGGTGTGAGTGGAGCTGAACATGTGATCTGGTGTGTGTGGAGTTGAACATGTGATCTGGTGTGAGTGGAGTTGAACATGTGATCTGGTGTGTGTGGAGTTGAACATGTGATCTGGTGTGTCTGGAGTTGAACATGTGATCTGGTGTGAGTGGAGTTGAACATGTGATCTGGTGTGTGTGGAGTTGAACATGTGATCTGGTGTGTGTGGAGTTGAACATGTGATCTGGTGTGTGTGGAGTTGAAAATAGGTGTGTTCGACATCGGCTGCGGCTGGATGCAACTGATCGGCGAGAGTAGCCGCGTGCAGGCGGGGAGGAGCTGCAAACACAGACGTGAAGTCGGACACTTTCTGCTTCCCGCGGTGACGCTCGCGCTGTGTTTGCACACTTTATCAGCTGAAGTGAAATAAATGCAATATTTGGCAATACACAGATGTTTCAGAGACATTATTGTCATGTAATACTTTATGCACTGCTTAATACAGCGTGTGTTTTTACAAGAATAAAGTTCAACATATAAGCCTACACTATCAATGAAGTGGGGTCTATGTTTTTAATCAGTTATATTTTGATAAACATGACAATATAACATCGCGACTACATGAAAGGAGGTTTTACTGTTATAAAAAACAGATTTGTGCGCATTAGTGGAGCTGAAGGTTTTAGAATAAACACGAAACACACGTGATCGCTGTCATGCGGTGAATCTGGCCAATCGTGGAACGGCTGTGTCGTCATCAGAGCCCGTGCAGCCTCATGCAGTCGCTCTCGAGAAACTGCACCGGCTGTAATCGCCGGCTGCTCTCGAATCGCTCTCGCGGCACTTTGTTGACATACGTCACTGTCACGTGGCGTCGGCGCTGCCTCAAGTCGGACAAAATTTCTAACCGGCATGCACTGCTTCAAGTCAGCCGCCGATCGGTCTGCGCATTGCTGGGTGAAGTCGAACAAGCCTAATGTGATCTGGTGAGTGTGGAGTTGAACATGTGATCTGGTGTGTGTGGAGTTGAACATGTGATCTGGTGTGTGTGTGGAGCTGAACATGTGATCTGGTGTGTGTGGAGCTGAACATATGATCTGGTGTGTGTGGAGTTGAAAATGTGATCTGGTGTGTGTGGAGGTGAACATGTGATCTGGTGTGTGTGGAGTTGAACATGTGATCTGGTGTGTGTGGAGTTGAACATGTGATCTGGTGTGTGTGTGGAGCTGAACATGTGATCTGGTGTGTGTGGAGCTGAACATATGATCTGGTGTGTGTGGAGTTGAAAATAGGTGTGTTCGACATCGGCTGCGGCTGGAATCAACTGATCGGCGAGAGTAGCCGCGTGCAGGCGGGGAGGAGCTGCAAACACAGACGTGAAGTCGGACACTTTCTGCTTCTCGCGGTGACGCTCGCGCTGTGTTTGCACACTTTATCAGCTGAAGTGAAATAAATGCAATATTTGGCAATACACAGATGTTTCAGAGACATTATTGTCATGTAATACTTTATGCACTGCTTAATACAGCGTGTGTTTTTACAAGAATAAAGTTCAACATATAAGCCTACACTATCAATGAAGTGGGGTCTATGTTTTTAATCAGTTATATTTTGATAAACATGACAATATAACAGCGCGACTACATGAAAGGAGGTTTTACTGTTATAAAAAACAGATTTGTGCGCATTAGTGGAGCTGAAGGTTTTAGAATAAACACGAAAACACGTGATCGCTGTCATGCGGTGAATCTGGCCAAACGTGGAACGGCTGTGTCGTCATCAGAGCCCGTGCAGCCTCATGCAGTCGCTCTCGAGAACCTGCACCGGCTGTAATCGCCGGCTGCTCTCGAATCGCTCTCGCGGCACTTTGTTGACATACGTCACTGTCACGTGGCGTCGGCGCTGCCTCAAGTCGGACAAAATTTCTAACCGGCATGCACTGCTTCAAGT
Source organism: Gobio gobio (assembly GCF_949357685.1). Lineage (NCBI taxonomy): Eukaryota > Metazoa > Chordata > Actinopteri > Cypriniformes > Gobionidae > Gobio > Gobio gobio. Next base: position 67,967,583 of record NC_137100.1, on the reverse strand, counting down.
CAGCCGCCGATCGGTCTGCGCATCGCTGGGTGAAGTCGAACAAGCCTAATGTGATCTGGTGAGTGTGGAGTTGAACATGTGATCTGGTGTGTGTGGAGCTGAACATGTGATCTGGTGTGTGTGGAGTTGAACATGTGATCTGGGCTGCGTTCAGCCCCGACAAAACGTTGCAAAACGTTTTTAAAACGGAAACGGTGCTGCGTTGAACACCCTGTTCTGTTGACGCAAGAGTTGTAACTATGGCAGCCGAGAAGGCCATTCTTTGTGTTCTTTTTGAGGAATTTTCGGAGCCTGATAAAATCGATATAAATACGTGTTTAATACTGCAAAATACATGCAATCACTTCCCTTGCCATCCAGAATAAATGACAACACCCCAATCACATTTATTTAACTTTTTAATCTCCTGCAATCAATTCTAATTTAAATCATTTTATTTCTAGTTCTTACTTTTTTAATAGCTTGTATTTTCTTTCTCACTTTATATCAAGCAATTACCATATATGAAATTTGGTATATAAATAAACTTGCCTTGCAATGAAGCTAAATATATAAATAAATACATCATCATGTTGATTAGGCCTATATATATATATATATATATATATATATATATATATATATATATATATATATATATATATATATATATATATATAAACTCTTACGACAATCATGTCTTCTAATATCTTCAATTGTTGTGTATACTAAGCTGCAGCAGACACATTTGTAAACATCTTTACTTGGACCCATTGTGTGAGCTATCTCTTTAATACCGCGTGGTTTATATACATGTTGCTGCTGATTGGACTGACATGTTTGACACACCCACCAAACGAGAAAAAACGCATCTCAAACCTGTTGCACACCGGTGCGCACCGTTTCCAGGAAACATGACGTTCAACCGGAAACCGTAGCAAAACGTTGCGCACCGGTTTGAGCGTTGAACATGCCCCTGGTGTGTGTGGAGCTGAACATGTGATCTGGTGTGTGTGGAGTTGAAATTAGGCTTGTTCGACTTCACCCAGCGATGCGCAGACCGATCGGCGGCTGACTTGAAGCAGTGCATGCCAGTTAGAAATTTTGTCCGACTTGAGGCAGCGCCGACGCCACGTGACAGTGACGTATGTCAACAAAGTGCCGCGAGAGCGATTCGAGAGCAGCCGGCGATTACAGCCGGTGCAGTTTCTCCAGAGCGACTGCATGAGGCTGCACGGGCTCTGATGACGACACAGCCGTTCCACGATTGGCCAGATTCACCGCATGACAGCGATCACGTGTGTTTCGTGTTTATTCCAAAACCTTCAGCTCCACTAATGCGCACAAATCTGTTTTTTATAACAGTAAAACCTCCTTTCATGTAGTCGCGATATTATATTGTCATGTTTATCAAAATATAACTGATTAAAAACATAGACCCCACTTCATTGATAGTGTAGGCTTATATGTTGAACTTTATTCTTGTAAAAACACACGCTGTATTAAGCAGTGCATAAAGTATAACATGACAATAATGTATCTGAAACATCTGTGTATTGCCAAATATTGCATTTATTTCACTTCAGCTGATAAAGTGTGCAAACACAGCGCGAGCGTCACCGCGGGAAGCAGAAAGTGTCCGACTTCACGTCTGTGTTTGCAGCTCCTCCCCGCCTGCACGCGGCTACTCTCGCCGATCAGGTGCATCCAGCCGCAGCCGATGTCGAACACACCTAATGTGATCTGGTGTGTGTGGAGCTGAACATGTGATCTGGTGTGTGTGGAGTTGAACATGTGATCTGGTGTGTGTGGAGTTGAACATGTGATCTGGTGTGCGTGGAGCTGAACATGTGATCTGGTGTGTCTGGAGTTGAACATGTGATCTGGTGTGCGTGGAGTTGATCATGTGATCTGGTGTGCGTGGAGTTGAACACGTGATCTGGTGTGTGTGGAGTTGAACATGTGATCTGGTGTGTGTGGAGTTGAACATGTGATCTGCTGTGTCTGGAGTTGAACATGTGATCTGGTGTGAGTGGAGCTGAACATGTGATCTGGTGTGAGTGGAGCTGAACATGTGATCTGGTGTGTGTGGACCTGAACATGTGATCTGGGTGATCTGGGCTGCGTTCAGCCCCGACAAAACGTTGCAAAACGTTTTTTAAACGGAAACGGTGCTGCGTTGAACACCCTGTTCTGTTGACTCAAGAGTTGTAACTATGGCAGCCGAGAAGGCCAATCTTTGTGTTCTTTTTGAGGAATTTTTGAGCCTGATAAAATCGATATAAATACGTGTTTAATACTGCAAAATACATGCAATCACTTCCCTTGCCATCCAGAATAAATGACAACACCCCAATCACATTTATTTAACTTTTTAATCTCCTGGTAATCAATTCTAATTTAAATCATTTTATTTCTAGTTCTTACTTTTTAATAGCTTGTATTTTCTCACTTTATATCAAGCAATTACCATATATGAAATTTGGTATATAAATAAACTTGCCTTGCAATGAAGCTAAATATATAAATAAATACATCATCATGTTGATTATATATATATATATATATATATTATATATATATATATATACACATATATATATATATATATATACTCTTACGACAATCATGTCTTCTAATATCTTCAATTGTTGTGTATACTGAGCTGCAGCAGACACATTTGTAAACATCTTCACTTGGACCCATTGTGTGAGCTATCTCTTTAATACCGCGTGGTTTATATACATGTTGCTGCTGATTGGACTGACATATTTGACACACCCACCAAACGAGAAAAAACGCATCTCAAACCCGTTGCACACCGGTGCGCACCGTTTCCAGGAAACATGACGTTCAACCGGAAACCGTAGCAAAACGTTGCGCACCGGTTTGAGCGTTGAACGTGCCCCTGGTGTGTGTTGAGCTGAACATGTGATCTGGTGTGTGTGGAGTTGAACATGTGATTAGATTAGATTAGATTAGATTCAACTTTATTGTCATTACACAAGTACAAGTACAAGGCAACGAAATGCAGTTTAGGTCTAACCAGAAGTGCAATAGCAGCAAGTGCAGGATATATACAATGGTTGCGTAAGTGCAGGGCATAAAAATGTACTGAATATATATAAATATGTATAAGTAGAGAGATGGTTATTACTATAAACAGAACTGAATTTACAGATGAATATATACAGTGAATAAATATAAATAAACAGATGGCTATTACTATAAACAGAATGTAAACAGAATGTACACGTGAATATGTACTATGAATATAATATACAGATGGCTATTACTATAAACAGAATTTTACAGATAGAGGTATACAATAATATGTTAGGCTAATATGAGGAATATAGCAGTGGATTAAGGTAGTGCAATAAATTATGGACAGAGCTATCCGAAAGAAAGTGTAAAAGTGCAGTGGAAAGTGGTTGCATATTACAGTTAGAAGTACGGTGCAAAATGCAAATGTAAACATGGTTACTATAAATACAGTCGGCAGTGCAAATGAGCATATTCCAGTTAAGATATGGTGGTGCAAAATGCATAAGTAAACAGTTGTTACTGTAATAAACAGTCGGTAGTGCAAATAACAAAGTGAATGTAGGTGTGAGGTAGGAGAGTTTGCAGTTTATGAGGGAAGTGGATCAACGGGGGTTTGAGTTCAGTAAAGAGACAGCTCTGGGGAAAAAACTGTTCTTTAGTCTGCTGGTCCTGGTCCGGTGGATCCTGAAACGCCTGCCGGAGGGCAGGAGAGAAAACAGTCTGTGGGCTGGGTGAGAGGAGTCCTTGAGGATGCTGCGAGCTCGATGCAGGCAGCGTTTCCTCTGGATGTGCTCGATGGCAGGCAGTGGAGTTCCTGTGATGCGCTGGGCAGTTTTCACCACCCGCTGCAGTGCCTTGCGCTCCGCAACAGAGCAGCTCCCATACCATACTGCCACACAGCTGGTCAGGATGCTTTCTATTGCGCAGCGGTAGAAGTTCACCAGGATAGCCGAGGAGAGCTGATTCTTCCTCAGTGTCCTCAGGAAGAAGAGGCGCTGGTGAGCCTTCTTGACCAGGCTGGAGGTGTTGGTCGTCCACGACATGTCCGCCGAGATGTGGATCCCCAGGAACTTGAAACTGGAGACACGCTCAACAGCCATTCCATTGATGTGGATGGTTTCGTGTGTGCCTCTTGACTCCTTCCTGAAGTCCACGATGAGCTCCTTCGTTTTGGTGGTGTTGAGGAGCAGGTTATTATCAGCGCACCATGTGGCCAGGTGCTGGATCTCTTCCCTGTAGGCAGTCTCACCGTTGTTGCTGATGAGACCAATCACCGTTGTGTCGTCCGCAAACTTGACGATGGAATTAGTTCCATACACAGGCTTGCAGTCGGAGGTGAAGAGGGAGTAGAGAAACGGACTTAGCACACAGCCCTGTGGTACACCAGTGTTAAGAGTGATGGATGTGGAGCAGGTGGATCCTGATCGAACATTCTGGGGTCTGTCAGTTAGGAAGTCCAAAATCCAGTTACACATTGAAGTGTTGATGCCCAGGTCTCCAAGTTTGGCAATTAACTTGGATGGGATGACAGTGTTGAATGCTGAGCTGAAGTCAACAAACAGCATGCGTGCGTAAGTGTTCTTATTGTCCAGATGGGTGAGCACAGAGTGCAGTGCCATGGAAACTGCATCCTCTGTACTCCTATTGCTGCGATAGGCAAACTGGTGTGAGTCCAATGTGGATGGTAGAGAGTCTTTTAGGTGTTCCAGGACCAGCCGCTCAAAGCACTTCATGACGATGGGTGTGAGTGCTACAGGGCGGTAGTCATTAGGGCACCTCGGGCTGGAGTGTTTCGGCACTGGCACAATGGAAGTGCGTTTAAAGCATGATGGTACAGCTGCTTGGGCAAGAGACAGGTTGAAAATGTCTGTAAAAACCCCAGCGAGCTGCTCCGCACATGCCCTGAGAACACGACCAGGGATGTTGTCTGGTCCAGCAGCCTTGTGTGCGCTGATCCGGCTCAGTGCCTTGCAGACATCTGTGGAGGAGAGTGTGATTGGTGGGTGGTCAGCTGAGGGTTTGAGCTTGGTGGCAGTTTCTCTGTTGTCTCTTTCAAAACGAGCATAAAAGTAATTTAGCTCGTTCAGGAAGTTGACATCAGTGGCTGCGGGGGTGGAGTGGGTGGGTTTGTAGTCACTGATGGCCTGGATGCCCTGCCACATGCGTCGAGGGTCAGAGTTGGAAAAGTGACCCTCTATCTTTAGCTTGTAGCAGTGCTTGGCCTTTTTGATGCCCCTCTTCAGGTTTGCTCTGGATGTACTGTAGGCTTGTGCATCTCCTGATCTGAAGGCAGTATTGCGTGACTTCAGCAGGAGTCGCACTTCCCTGTTCATCCAAGGCTTCTGATTTGGGTATGTGGTGATCCGTTTCTGGGTTGTAACACTGTCAATGGTGGTATTGATATGATCCAATACTGAGGAGGTGTAGGAGTTAATGTCCGTGTGAGCGCCATGGGTGGCTTGAGAAGCAAACATACTCCAGTCTGTGTTTAGAAACCTTTCCTGGAGTGTGGAATCTGCCCCCGCAGGCCACACCTTGATTGTCTTCACTGATGGCTTCACGCGGTTGATGAGGGGTGAATATTTGGGGCTGAGGAACAAAGAGATGTGGTCTGACTGTCCCAGGTGGGGGAGGGGTGTTGCAACGTAAGCTCCCGCCATGTTTGTGTAAACATGGTCTAAGGGTTTGTTTCCTCTGGTGTGGCAGGAAACATGCTGGTGAAACTTGGGTAGCACTGACTTTAAGTTTGAGTGATTAAAGTCACCTGCAACAATAAACGCAGCTTCAGGGTGATCAGTCTGTTGTTTACTGATGGCTGCGTGAAGTTCTTTCATAGCAAGCTTGGCATCAGCATCGGGTGGAATATAAGCAGCAGTTATAATGGTGGAAGTGAACTCCCGCGGTAGATAAAACGGTCTACATTTAACCATGAGAAACTCCAGGTTAGCTGAACAATGACTCCCAACAATAGCAGAGTTTGTGCACCAAGCTTTGTTAATATAAATGCACAATCCACCACCTCTGGTCTTCCCGGAGCCATCTAATGTTCTGTCTGCCCGGAGTGTGTGGCGTCCCGCTAGCTTGATAGCGGTGTCCGGTATTCCGCTGTTTAACCAGGTTTCAGTGAAGATTAGGACGTTACAGTTCAAAAGTTTCTTACTGTGTGTGATGCTGAGTCGAATCTCCTCCATTTTGTTCACTAGCGATCGTACATTAGCAAGGAAAATGCTGGGTAAAGAGAGCCGATGAGGAGAACGCGTTAGCTTAGCCCGCAATCCTCCACGCTTCCCCCGCCTTTGTTTACGATCTCGCCGCCGTCTGCGTGCACTTCCGCCCGGCCGGGATGAGCGCATCGCCTCGGGCGCCCTAGCGATCTCAGGAAGGAGTCGAAGATTGTCCATAAAACTGTCGGAAATTCGCAAACCAATATCCAAAAGCTCAGCGCGGGTGTACGATGTAAAGGCACAACTGTTCTGCACGAACAGACCCGAGATGAGCAAGAAAAATACAGCAAAATTGCAGAATCTGGAGAGACGCTGAGCCTCGCGATCTACTCGCGCCGCCATCTTGGTCATCTTTGATCTGGTGATCTGGTGTGTGTGGAGTTGATCATGTGATCTGGTGTGTGTGGAGCTGAACATGTGATCTGGTGTGTGTGGAGCTGAACATGTGATCTGGTGTGTGTGGAGCTGAACATGTGATCTGGTGTGTGTGTGTGTGTGGAGCTGAACATGTGATCTGGTGTGTGTGGAGCTGAACATGTGATCTGGTGTGCGTGGAGCTGAACATCTGATCTAGTGTGTGTGGAGTTGAACATGTGATCTGGTGTGCGTGGAGCTGAACATGTGATCTGGTGTGCGTGGAGTTTAACATGTGATCTGGTGTGCGTGGAGCTGAACATGTGATCTGGTGTGTGTGGAGTTGAACATGTGATCTGGTGTGAGTGGAGCTGAACATGTGATCTGGTGTGTGTGGAGTTGAACATGTGATCTGGTGTGTGTGGAGTTGAACATGTGATCTGGTGTGTGTGGAGTTGAACATGTGATCTGGCGTGCGTGGAGCTGAACATGTGATCTGGCGTGTGTGGAGCTGAACATGTGATCTGGCGTGTGTGGAGTTGAACATGTGATCTGGCGTGTGTGGAGCTTAACATGTGATCTGATGTGTGTGGAGTTGAACATGTGATCTGGTGTGTGTGGAGTTGAACATGTGATCTGGTGTGTGTGGAGTTGAACATGTGATCTGGTGTGTGTGGAGTTAAACATGTGATCTGGTGTGTGTGGAGCTTAACATGTGATCTGATGTGTGTGGAGTTGAACATGTGATCTGGTGTGTGTGGAGTTGAACATGTGATCTGGTGTGTGTGGAGTTGAACATGTGATCTGGTGTGTGTGGAGTTGAACATGTGATCCTGTGTGTGTGGAGCTGAACATGTGATCTGGTGTGTGTGGAGTTGAACATGTGATCTGGTGTGTGTGGAGTTGAACATGTGATCTGGTGTGTGTGGAGTTGAACATGTGATCTGGTGTGTGTGGTGTGTGTGGAGTTGAACATGTGATTTGGTGTGTGTGGAGTTGAACATGTGATCTGGTGTGTGTGTAGTTGAACATGTGATCTGGTGTGTGTGGATTTGAACATGTGATCTGGTGTGTGTGGAGTTGAACATGTGATCTGGTGTGTGTGGAGTTGAACATGTGATCTGGTGTGTGTGGAGTTAAAAGGCTTGTTCGACTTCACCCAGCGATGTGCAGACCGATCGGCTGCTGACTTGAAGCAGTGCATGCCGGATGGAAATTCTCTCCGACTTAAGGCTGCGCCGACGCTAAGTGACAGTGACGTATGTCAACAAAGTGCCGCAAGAGCGATTCGAGAGCAGCCGTGTGTGTGGAGTTGTGAGCTCCAGTGGATCAGCGGCGCTCATTAACCCCGGCGAGAGCAGCTTTTCCTCGGGCAGTCCTTCTGCCGCTGGCTCTGATGACTCTGTGATGGTTAAACATCAGATATAATTAATCTTGTGTGGATCTAACGGCTGATCTTTGCTCTCATGATCATCATTTGTTGTCTGCCGAATCAATTTGACTGAGGGCAAAGAGAAGTTTCATAACTTTATATTTTAGGATATTAAAAATATTCATGCAGTGAAGATAATGTAGGCATTGCCTGGACCACATGTGTGTGGCTATTATGTTTAATATACACATAATTTATTAGGATTATTAGGAACACCATACTAATACTGTGTTTGACCCCCTTTAACCTTCAGAACTGCCTTAATTCTACGTGGCATTGATTCAACAAGGTGCTGAAAGCATTCTTTAGAAATGTTGGCCCATATTGATAGGAGAGCATCTTGCAGTTGATGGAGATTTGTGGGATGCACATCCAGGGCACGAAGCTCCCGTTCCACCACATCCCAAAGATGCTCTATTGGGTTGAGATCTGGAGACTGTGGGGCCATTTTAGTCCAGTGAACTCATTGTCATGTTCAAGAAACCAATTTGAAATGATTGGAGCTTTGTGACTGTGCATTATCCTGCTGGAAGTAGCCATCAGAGGATGGGGACATGGTGGTCATAAAGGGATGGACATGGTCAGAAACAGTGCTCAGGTAGGCCGTGGCATTTAAACGATGCCCAATTGGCTCTAAGGGGCTAAAGTGTGCCAGGAAAACATCCCCCACACCATTACACCACCACCACCAGCCTGCACAGTGGTAACAAGGCATGATGGATCCATGTTTTCATTCTGTTTACGCCAAATTCTGACTCTACCATTTGAATGTCTCAACAGAAATCGAGACTCATCAGACCAGACAACATTTTTCCAGTCTTCAACTGTCCAATTTTGGTGAGCTCGTGCAAATTGTAGCCTCTTTTTCCTATTTGTAGTGGAGATGAGTGGTACCTGGTGGGGTCTTCTGCTGTTATAGCCCATCCGCCTCAAGGTTGTGTGTGTTGTGGCTTCACAAATGCTTTGCTGCAGACCTCGGTTGTAACGAGTGATTATTTCAGTCAAAGTTGCTCTTCTATCAGCGTGAATCAGTCGGCCCATTCTCCTCTGACCTCGAGCCTTGAACGCGCGTCTATTTCACTTCAAACGCTCGATTTATACACGCGTCCTATTCGCTGTGGATTCAAAATGTTCAAGACGCGATTTTGATGCTCTATTCGCGTTTGGTGTGAACGCAGCAATGGACATTAATATCATTATGAATAAAAATCAGTAACTGGACTCACCACTTCATGTTTGCCTGGTCCAGTGTGAGATGACGAATCAGTGCCTGTCAAAAACAAGCATCCTAAATGAATGACATTACTGTACGTCTCAATTCAACTCTGATGTCTTGTGACAAAAAATCCTCTGATCGCAAAATGACGATATTAGCGTCATCTGAGGATTTTTTCCATAAATGAGTTGCATAATTCTCTTGTCTCAGGGGGATATGAGGGGGGAAAGTACCATAATTCAAAATATACTACCGGGTTTCTACTGATACAAAGCGTAATGCTAAATCACTGAAGTTACCCTTTAATGTTTTCACACATCATCAGTGTCTGTATTTTGCTCATGTCTCGTTGCAGCCTATAGGTGGCGTCAGATCAAGAGATCTCTCTGTGTTAAACTCAGTATAAATGGAGAGTTTCTGCATCTGAAGGAGTTTAGAGTGAGTTTTACCTGGAGACTGACGCTTCTTACAGAGAAACAGTAACAAGAGTCCAGCGATGATCAGAACCAGAAGCAGCAGAACCAGAGAGATGATCAGAGAAGAGCCTGAAAACACAGGAGGAATAATCAGAGAGTCTGATCACTGTGAGATAAACATCAGATCAGATCATGGGCATAGCTGGACGCTTGGAGGACCAGACATTATACTGGATCTTCAGGGTTAGCCCCATTGCTAAGTCACTTAGTCAATCGCACCGCAGAGGATTATGTAGAAGATTTTTGTGGACTGTTACTTGGTGGACTTTAATGATGTGGCGCTCAAAGACATTTTTTGATTGGGTTAGAATAAACCTATGAGTTCTGTTATGAGTTCTGGTTGTTCATTGGTTGTCATAGTCATGTGTTTCCCTAGTCTCTGTATAAATATGATGTGTTCATGCCATGTTGTAATTACCGTACTTTCAACATGTAAAAAGCGTTCACGTCCTCGTGGAGCTTGTAATAACAGCTTTTAAGATGGGAATTTTAGAGCTCCTACTTGTACCCCGTTACCGCTGTAGATTCATGTTGATAGTGTTGCCATAGAAACGCATAATTCCCAGTCCGATGATGTGAACAGCTCCGAATAGAAATCCACGTGTTGTCATCTCAAAACTTCGGTAATTACGACATGGTGTGAGTGCAGCTTTAGTCCTCATGTTTGTCTTGTCAGTTCATCATGTATTGTTCCCTGTACCTTTGTTGGTGAGTCCATGCTTAGTCCAGGTTTATGTTTACTTCATGTTTCTATTTAAGATCAACCTAGTCTTTATTTTGTATTTGTTCAAATAATAAACTGCACTTGTGTTCATATAAACACGCCTCAGAGGAATCGTTACAGAATACATGACCGATTAAATGACGCCAGCAGATCAGATCATGGGCGTAGCTGGACGCTTGGAGGACCAGACAAGATACTGGATCTTCAGGGTTAGCCCCATTGCTAAGTCACTTAGTCAATCGCACCGCAGAGGATTATGTAGAAGATTTTTGTGGACTGTTACTTGGTGGACTTTAATGATGTGGCGCTCAAAGACATTTTTCGATTGCGTTAGAATAAACCCATTCGTTCCCAGATGCCTGGAGGGAAAACCCTATTTTTCCCTAGTGGAATATATTGACCTTGCATTATTACTGGAGTGGATTCTCTTGTTCTGTGGGGACAGTGGAAGAGGAACCCTGCAATTTTCCAGTATCTACCAAGCCAGAGCCCTCGGCCAAGATGGCCGCTGAGCCAGAGCCTTCGGCCAAGATGGCCGCTGAGCCAGAGCCTTTGGCCAAGATGGCCACTGAGCCAGAGCCTTTGGCCAAGATGGCCGCTGAGCCAGAGCCTTTGGCCAAGATGGCCACTGAGCCAGACTCCTCTGCCACCACATTTGAGCCCTCAGCCATTACGGCCACAACACAAGAGCCTCTATGCATCATATTCTCCATGGCTAAGTCCCCAGAAATGTTTTCGGGGGGTATAACACTCCCGGCCACGGTTCCCAGTTCCCTGTACCTCTGTTGGCGAGTCCATGCTTAGTCCAGGTTTATGTTTAATTCATGTTTCTATTTAAGATCAATCTAGTATTTGTTCACGTTTTGTTTAAATAATTAACTACACTTGGGTTCATATACACTGGCCTCAGTGGAATCATTACAATTTATGTATTTTATTTTTTTATATTTATTTATGTCTTTATTTATTATTTCGGAAGTTTTGGCATTCCATAACGTACCCACAAAATGCAGATTCAACTCAGTATGCAATCGAGAATGATTTGGTTATTATTACTATTTATCTATTTATTGACTATTTAATGTAATATGTCTCCTCACAAGCTCCACCCACTGATCACATGTTTGTATTTCAGCTCAAGATCACCTGAGGGTGTGTTCGGTGACGGCGGTGATGTAGAAGTACTGGAAACACCTGTGAACGGTGAAGGAGAAGAAGCTGAGGATGATGATTGATGAATTTTGTATATATAATTTTAAAAATACATTTCTAAATGATGCTTTTTTTCACACCCAGAACTTGACATCATTCTCTAATTGTGAAGAGACATGTTACTGATGGCTTTCACACATTCATTACCCAGAATTCAAGTTGCTGATACAGAGAAACTGTTAGTTTGAGTTTCTGTAAATAACGCCTGTGGTTTCACACTGAATAATACAGTCTAGCAGTGTCACTGATGAGCACCCTTAAACTGCAGTTAACTACAGTACAAGTGTGGTAAAAGAACAGATGACCACACCTGTACTACAGGTAAAACTGCACTCAGAGCTCAGTCCTGTAGAATGACAATCATACAAACTGCAGTTTGTGGTTTTGCTGTTAAACAGACGGAACATCTAAATTAAAAATAACCCTGTGGTTAAACCTGCTTATAGATTCAGCTTCAAGCATCCTGATAAATAACACACAGTGATCTGCTGAAGAGATGTTATACTGCCTTATGATTAATATCAGTGAGAAAAGCATCCGCACCTGTGAGGTTGACCAGGACTCGTGTGATGAAGCTCTTGTGTCCTCCATCAGACTGAACTCCACACCAGTATTCTGAATGTTGTTCAGTCACATGACTGATGCTTCCCGTCAGGAGCCGCTCTTCTCTGTCATCATACAGCCGGATCTTTCCCTCACTCCATCTTCTGCTCTCATTCACAGACGTCTCTTCAGCACAGAGATCAGCTCCAGATCTCCGGCAGAGAAACTTCACATCACTGCTGTGGGATTGTGGGTATTTGCAGTTGATGTTCACAGATCCTCCTACAGCCGCTGATAGACTGATGCTCTTCACACAATCATCTGTTTCAGATCCAAATAAAGCGCAGTAATGTTAGAATGACCAGATATATTCATGGATTCACCTCATAATGACTGAAAGCGGCTCACCCTTCTTAATGTTCAGGCTAAACTCAGAGAAGAAACTGTAGTCTTTAGAAACTTTGACTATAATCTTATATTCTCCAGAGTCGTTCTCTTTCAGCTCTCTGATAAACACACAGAAGAGCCCTGCAGATCCGTCCTCATGAACGGAGAATCGTCTGTCGTCTGTCCATTCTGCGGCTCTGCTAGTGTTTATTACAGGAAAACATTCTCCAGATTTACAGATGTATATCAAAGGTGTCTCTTCTTGAGTCTCATATTTGACGTTTATGATGACGTTTCCTCCTGAATATTTGAAGTGCTCATATATAGACCACCAGGGCCCTATGTTGATTTCTTAAAAGAGTTTGCAGATTTTCTATCAGACCTAATGGTTACTGTCGATAAAGCACTGATTGTCGGTGATTTGAACATTCACGTAGATAATACAAACGATGCACTAGGGGTTGCGTTTACAGATTTAATAAACTCCTTTGGGGTCAAGCAAAATGTAAATGGGCCCACTCATCATTTTAATCATACACTAGATTTAATTATATCACATGGAATCAATCCTACTGATATAGACATCATACCGCAAAGTATTGATGTCACTGATCACTACCTTGTAACGTGCACACTGCGTACTGCTGATATTTTACTGCTCCGCGTTATAGACCAGGAAGAACAATTCTCCCAAACACTATTGATAAATTCACAAATAACCTACCAGATTTATCTCAGCTGCTCAGTGTACCCAAACACACAAATTAACTAGAGGAAATGACTAGCAGTATGAGCACCATTTTCTCTAGTACATCAGAAACGGTTGCACCGATCAGATTAAAAAAGGTGAGAGAGAAAAGTACTGCACCGTGATACAACAATATTACTCACGCTATCAAGAGAGAAACTCGTAATCTAGAGCGTAAATAGAAAAAACATGTTTAGAGGTCTTTAGAATCGTGTGGAAAGACAGCACTTCCCATTATAAAAAGGCTCTAAAAGCAGCCAGGGCCGAGCATTACCATAAACTGATAGAAAATAACCAAAACAACCCCAGGTTTTTATTTAGTACAGTGGCCAGGTTAACAAATAAACGCACATCAGCTGAACAAAATATACCAGTACAGTTTAGTAGTAATGACTTTATGAATTTCTTCACTAAAAAAACTAAAACATCAGAAAAACAATTATAGATGTACTACCGTTGACAGGGTTTTACGATTCAGCCTCAATTATCGCCCCAGAAGAACAACTGCAGTGCTTTACAACTATAGGACAGGAAGAGCTAAATAAACTTATCATTGCTTCTAAACCAACATGTTTATTAGATCCAATACCAACTAAACTACTGAAAGAGCTGTTACCTGTAGCAGAAGAGCCTCTTCTCAATATTATTAATTCATCTTTAACTCTAGTTCATGTCCCAAGACCGTTCAAGATGGCAGTTATTAAACCTCTCATTAAGAAACCACAACTAGATCCAAATGAATTGACAAATTACAGACCTATTTCAAATATTCCATTTCTGTCTAAAATACTAGAAAAAATTGTGTCTGTTCAATTATGCTCTTACTTACAAGAAAACGATATCTATGAAAAATTCCAGTCTGGATTCAGAGCCCATCATAGCACAGAAACTGCGCTCGTTAAAATCACAAATGACTTACTCTTAGCTGCTGACCAAGGCTGTATCTCAATACTAGTTTTACTTGATCTTAGTGCAGCATTCGACACCATAGATCATAAAATACTCTTAGATCGTCTACAAAATTACACTAGTATTCAGGGACAGGCATTAAAGTGGTTTAGATCGTATCTATCAGAGCGTTACCAATTTGTCTATTTAAACAGGGAACAATAAAAAATGACGTCTGTTAATTATGGAGTGCCGCAAGGATCTGTGTTAGGCCCTCTGTTATTCTCAATAAATATGCTGCCACTTGGTAATATTATAAGAAAACATAAAATAAGTTTCCACTGTTATGCCGATGATTCAAGTCAAGTCAAGTCAAATTTTATTTCTATAGCACATTTACAGATGGCTGAGCCACACCAAAGTGCTTCACAATAAAGTGCTAAGTGCAAATAAGCAAAGGAAGGCAGAGAAATAAAAAATAATAATCATAATAATTAAAAATAAGTAGATAAAAAAGAAAAGGGGAACATGACAATGACTGCATTTGAAAGGTAGCCAGGGGGCACTATATACTGGCACTTAAAAAGGAGACACTACTCAAAGGCCAGAGAAAAGAGGTGGGTCTTTGAAAGAGACTTAAAAATGTTTAGAGACTGGGCTGCACGGATGTGGAGGGGGAGGCAGTTCCAGAGTCTGGGGGCTGCTACAGCAAAGGCTCTGTCCCCCTTGGTCTTTAGCCTAGACCTGGGCACTTCCAGCAGCAGTAGGTCAGCTGACCGTAATGCTCTGGAGGGGATATGGTGGTGAAGAAGATCAGATAGGTACGGAGGGGCCAGACCATGGAGGGATTTGTAGACAGTCAGTAGCAGTTTAAAATCGATGCAGTAGCCGATGGGGAGCCAGTGGAGCGAAGCGAGGACCGGGGTGATATGATCTCGCTTTTTTGTACAGGTAAGGAGTCGGGCGGCTGAGTTCTGAACCAACTGCAGGCGGCGGAGCTGTGAGAGGTTAATGCCAGTGTATAGAGCGTTGCAATAGTCCAGTTGAGAGGTTATAAATGCATGTATAACTCTCTCTAGATCACTCTGGGGCAGGTAGGCTTTGATCTTAGCTATGGTTCTCAAGTGAAAAAAGCTTTTTTTGACTACTGCACTGACCTGCTGCTCAAACTTGAATGCACTGTCGAAGATCACCCCCAGATTTCTGACAGAGGGCCTGACGTTAGAGGCTAGAGGGCCCAGGGCATCAGTGGAGAAGGCCGGGGAAGTTTTGCCAAAAATAATTATTTCGGTCTTACTCGCATTGAGGTTGAGGAAGTTTGCACCCATCCATGCCTTGATGTCAGTCAGACAGTCATGCAAAGGATGGAGTGCAGCCTGTCCATCAGCTTTTAGGGGAAGATACAGCTGGACGTCGTCAGCATAGCAGTGGAAGGAGATGTTGTGTTTTGCCAGAATTTCCCCTAGGGGTGATATGTACAACAAAAATAGGATGGGACCTAGTATAGAGCCTTGAGGGACCCCACAAGTGAGGGGGGCAACAGAAGATGTGAAATCTCCCAACTGGACAGAGAAGCTCCTGTCGGCCAGGTAGGACTGGAAAAACCTCAGGGCTGTGCCTTTGATGCCTACGAGATGCTCAAGCCGAGACAACAGAATCCTGTGATCCACCGTGTCAAAGGCTGCTGTGAGATCTAAAAGCACTAGGATCACAGGGCTACCTGTGTCAGTGGACACAGTGGATGATACTCAGTTATATATTCAAGCACGACCAGATGAAATTTCTAAGTTATCAAAGCTAACAGAGTGTGTTAAAAATATAAAATATTGGATGACCTGTAATTTTCTCCTACTTAATTCAGATAAGACTGAGGTATTACTTATTGGACCAAAAACTGGTACACAGAATCTGGGTTTGAATAAACCCATTCGTTCCCAGATGCCTGGAGGGAAAACCCATTTTTCCCTATTGGAATATATTGACCATGTATTTTTACTGAGTGAATACATGGTCATTACATTTAGAAGGATGTACTGTTACTTCATCTGCTACAGTTAAAGACCTGGGTGTTATATTAGACAGCAACTTGTCTTTTGAAAATCATATTTCAAATACTACAAAAACAGCCTTCTTCCACCTCAGAAACATCGCTAAGCTATCTGTCTCTGATGCAGAAAAGTTAGTTCATGCATTTATGACCTCTAGACTAGATTACTGTAATGCTTTATTAGCTGGCTGTCCTGCCTCCTCAATAAAAAAGCTACAATTAGTCCAAAATGCAGCTGCTAGAGTTCTTACTAGAACAAGAAAATATGATCACATAACACCAATTCTAACATCTCTCCACTGGTTAACCTGTTAAGGCTTCTGCCTGATTGATTGCTCCTGTCTGCCTGCTGTGTCTGTTGCTCTGTAGCTCAAGTCTGTAGCTCTGTAGAGCCTTGCTTACGTTTGAATCTTTATTTTGATATTTCCTCTTTCTTCTACTGCTAAATATAACTTACTCATCACCATACATTGTTTAAAAATTGCGTCACGTTAAATCACGTTAAATTTGACATCGCTAGCTTTTAATCTAAATCACCATCACACGTTAGCATTTCGCTAGCCTGTTAGCTTGTTATCTCTGCACCCGGGTCTCCCTTTTTCTGAGTTCATAACTTGGATTAGTAAATTGTGTCCAGCAAACGATTGTGGTAAGTGGTAAGTTGGATTAATCAACAAACACGGTAAGTCATGTCTTCTCCTGTCATTATCACCTGCACTGCATGTCGCATGTTTAGTGTAGGCTTCTCCGCTAGCGAACAGGGCTTCACATGTGATAAATGTAAGGAGATAGTTAGGCTGACGGAGAAGATTTCAGAATTAGAAACACGCATCCATACTTTATCTGAGAGTAGTGAGGATGTAACAGTTTTAGACACTGATTTGGATGCGAATAGCTTAGTGAACTCTGTACATTCTTCGGTTCCGGCTGCAGGGCCCTCGCAGCAGGGAAACTGGGTAACAGTGAGGCAGCATAGTCGCAGACCAAAGAACCGCTTTTCCGTTCCGGTTAGAACATCAAACAGGTTCTCCCCTCTCAGTGAAGCACCCACTGAGTATCCTGTTGAAAGTGCCCTAGTCATTGGCGATTCTATTACACGGAACGTGAAGATAGAGACACCAGCCACCATAGTCACTTGTTTACCGGGAGCCAGAGCACCTGACATCAAAGCAAATTTAAAAGTGCTGGCTAAAGCTAATCGTAAATTCTCTAAGATTATTCTTCACGTCGGCACTAATGATGTTCGACTTCGGCAGTCGGAGATCACCAAAATTAACATTAAAGAGGTGTGTGTACTCGCTAGTACGATGTCAGAGGCTGTTTTTTGTTCTGGACCGCTCCCTGTAAAAAGGAGTGATGAGATAGTTAGCAGACTATCATCACTCAATGGCTGGTTGTCTAAGTGGTGTCTGCAAAATAACATTCATAGACAATTGGAAAAGTTTTTGGGGCAGACCTGACCTGTTGAAGAAGGATGGCATCCATCCCTCTTGGGGTGGTGCCGCTCTTCTCTCTAGTAATTTGGCACATAGTCTTAGAGCTAAACCTTGACTCACTAGGGCCCAGGTCAGGAGGCAGACAAACTGGCTAAACCGACCGTCTGCTAGCTGTCTCACGTTACCGGAGTCAGATAAATCCCAGCACATAGAGACTCTTTCACCTAGATATTATCATATAGAGACTGTGTCTGTTCCCCGAATTAGTAAATATAAAAAAACATCAAAACCATTCAACGGTATACATTTAATTGACGTCCAACAAATAAACAAAAGATATAATACAGATGAACAATTGATAAAGCTTGGGTTGCTGAATATTAGATCCCTTTCCCCAAAAGCGCTTATTGTTAATGATATTATTACAGATAATAATCTAGATGTGCTGTGTTTGACAGAAACCTGGCTAAAACCTGACGACTACATTTCCTTAAATGAGTCCACCCCCCAAGATTATTGTTATAAACATGAGCCGCGTCTGAAAGGTAAAGGGGGAGGGGTTGCTGTAATTTATAATAATATCTTCAGTATTACTCAGAAGTCTAGTTTCAAATATAATTCCTTCGAAGTTTTGGTGCTTTATGTAACGCTATGTAGTGTACATGATAAAACCCGTTCAACATTTGTGTTAGCTACTGTATACAGGCCACCAGGGCATAATACAGACTTTATCAAAGAATTTGCTGATTTTCTATCAGAGTTAGTACTGGCCGTAGATAAAGTACTAATTGTTGGTGATTTTAATATCCATGTAGACAACGGAAAAGACGTATTGGGATTAGCATTTAAAGACACACTAAACTCTATTGGAGTTGGGCAACACGTGTCAGGAGCCACTCATCGCCATAATCATACTTTAGACCTAATATTGTCACATGGAATAAATGTTGATACCGTTGAAATTCTGCAGCAGAGCGATGACATCTCAGATCATTACTTAGTATCATGTATACTTAATTTAGCTAAGGTTGTAAAGCCGCCCCCTCGCTTCAAAAATGGCAGGACAATCACTGCCGCTACTAAAGATTGCTTTTTAAATAATCTCCCTCATCAGTATCATCTGCTCAGCATCCCAGATAGTATAGAAGAACTCGATGTTGCAACAGAAACTATCGACTCTCTCTTTTCCAGTACTTTAGACACAGTTGCTCCTCTGCGCTTAAAGAAGATTAAAGAAAATAGTCCAACGCCGTGGTACAACGAGCACACTCGGGCCCTTAAAACAGCAGCCAGAAAAATGGAGCGCAGCTGGAAGAAAACAAAATTAGAGGTATTTCGTAATTCGTGGAAAGAGCACATGATCACATACAGAAAGGCCGTAAAAACTGCTAGATCTGCTTATTTCTCAACTCCCTTGGAAGAAAACAAACACAACCCAAGGTATTTATTCGATACAGTGGCTAAATTAACCAAAAATAAAGCTTCAACTTCTGATGATTGTAAACAGCACAGCAGTAATGACTTTATGAACTTCTTCACATGTAAGATTGATAATATTAGGAACAATTTTTTAACCATGCAGCCGTCTACTACAGCATCACATCAGACAGAGCATTGTAGTGTCACTGAGGAACAATTACACTCATTCACTGCTATAGGAGAAGAAGAATTGGCTAAACTCGTTAAATCATCAAAATCGACAACATGTATGCTCAACCCTATACCAACTAGGCTATTAAAAAAGATGCTACCAGAGGTCATAGATCCTCTTCTTAATATCATTAATTCATCTTTGTCATTAGGATATGTCCCGAAAACTTTTAAGTTGGCTATTATTAAACCACTTATTAAAAAACCGCAACTTGATCCTACAGATTTAGTCAATTATAGACCAATCTCAAATCTACCCTTTCTGTCAAAAATACTTGAAAAGGCAGTGTCTTCACAATTATGTTCCTTTTTAGAAAGAAATGGTATCTGTGAGGATTTCCAGTCAGGATTTAGACCGTATCATAGCACTGAGACTGCTCTCATCAGAGTTACAAATGATTTACTCTTATCATCTGATCGTGGCTGTATCTCTCTATTAGTGTTACTCGATCTTAGCGCTGCATTTGATACTATCGACCACAACATTCTTTTGAATAGACTCGAAAATTATGTAGGTATTAGTGGAATTGCATTATCATGGTTTAAATCATACCTATGCGACCGTTATCAGTTTGTAGTAGTAAATGAAGATATGTCACACCGATCGCAAGTTCAGTATGGAGTACCACAAGGCTCAGTGCTAGGACCGCTACTCTTCACCCTGTACATGCTACCACTGGGAGATATCATTAGGAAGCATGGCGTTAGTTTTCATTGTTATGCTGACGATACTCAGCTCTATATTTCTTCACGCCCTGAAGAAACTTACCAATTCACAAGATTAAAGGAATGCATAGCTGATATAAAACATTGGATGACTGGTAATTTCCTGCAACTCAATTCAGAAAAAAATGAATTTTTAATTATTGGACAAAAAAGCTCCACAAGTAGTAACCTAGAATACTGTCTAACACTTGATGGCTGTTCTGTCAAGTCCTCGTCGTCAGTGAGGAACCTGGGTGTGCTCTTTGATACCAATATTTCGTTTGAAAGCCACGTCTCTAGCATCTGTAAAACTGCTTTCTACCATCTTAAAAATATATCTAAATTACGGCACATGCTCTCAATGCAAAATGCTGAACAGTTAGTTCATGCGTTCATGACCTCAAGGCTAGATTATTGTAATGCTCTACTGGGTGGTTGCCCTGCTCGCTTAATAAATAAACTCCAGCTGGTCCAAAACGCAGCAGCTCGAGTTCTTACTAGAACCAGGAAGTATGACCATATTAGCCCAGTTCTGTCAACACTGCACTGGCTGCCTATTAAACATCGCATAAATTTTAAAATCTTACTTATTACTTACAAAGCACTGAATGGTTTAGCTCCCCAATACTTGAGCGAGCTCTTAACATATTATACTCCATCACGTCTACTGCGGTCTCAAAATTCTTGCCAGTTGATCATACCGAGAATATCCAAATCAACTGCAGGCGGTCGATCCTTTTCCTATTTAGCTCCGAAACTCTGGAACAGTCTTCCTAACATTGTTCGGGAAGCAGACACACTCTGTCAGTTTAAATCTAGACTAAAAACACATCTCTTTACTGTGGCATACACATAAAACACTTTTTCAATGAAATGATTGTTAGGCTGCATTAACTAGGTCAGCCGGAACCGGGAACACTTCCCATAACACCTGATGTACTCGTGACATCATCAGAAGAACTGCATCTACGCTAATGATAGTCTCTCTGTTTTATCCCGAGGTTTACTGCAGTCAGCCGGATCCGGGCCGTATCCAGATCAGATGGTGGACCTGCGCCCAGAGAAGACCAACACAGGACCCTGAAGTGTCTGAGAGACCGTGATTAGACTCCCCCTGAAACTGCCTCATCGACACGGCATCTCAATAAACCCGTCTCCGGCGTGTTGACTGAGATTGTTCGAATATTACAATTAAATAATACTTAAATCGATATGTCATCCTCAATAAACCGTCTCTGGTGTGTTGCCTCCGATCATTCGAATATTGCACTTTAATAATTATTTAATCAACATCATCCTCAATAAACCCGTCTCCAGCATGTTGCCCCCGGTCCCTCGAATATTCAGATCTATTATGACCTCCGAGCTGTAAAGCTGCCAGAATAATAATAATAATCATACGCTGTTTGTTAATTGGCCAGAGGAGAACTGGCACCCCGATTGAGCCTGGTTTCTCCCAAGGTTTATTTTTCTCCATTAGGTCACCTAATGGGGTTTTGGTTTCCTTGCCACTGTTGCCTCTGGCTTGGCGTGCTCAGTTGGGGACACTAAATTTTTCAAATAAACATTGAAATAAATCTAAATAATAAACTAAATTAACCATTTAAACTAAATTACTGATCAAATTATTGATCTAAAGCCCACACTGTCGCTGTGTGATGGTTGAGATGGGCTGATGACATCAGCGTTTTTTCCGGAGTGGATATAATAATAAATTTTTTTATTTGGCCGACGCCTTTCTGAATACCCAAGGACATCTTACATATATCAACAGTCATAAAAGAAAGAAATACATTAAAATACATTACATTCATAATAAAATATGTACCAAATAATATAAATCTGATTAGTGCTAAAAGCGCCAAAATATAATATTTAAATAAAGTGTCAGGAGGGTTACAAGGGCGCTGTAATACTAAACTGTTTTACAGATTAAAAGCTTTCTTGAAGAGATAGGTCTTTAACAATTTTTTAAATGAATTGACTGAGTCTGCCTGTCGAATGTGGGAAGGAAGGGAATTCCAAAGTCTTGGAGCAGCACAACTGAAGGCCCTAGCCCCCATGGTAGAGAGGCGAAATTTGGGGGTGACAAGGAGGCCAGTCGAGGAAGAGCGGAGGGAACGTGCAGGGACGTATTCTGACAAGAGGTCAGAAATGTAGCTGGGTGCAAGATTATGGAGTGCTTTGTAGGTAATGACGAGGGTCTTAAAATCAATACGGTAGTGCACAGGGAGCCAGTGTAGAGTGATAAGGATAGGTGTGATGTGTTCAGATGATCTGATACCAGTGAGGATTCGAGCGGCAGAGTTCTGAATAAGTTGAAGTCTATTTATTAGCTTAGAAGGGAGACCGATGAGAAGGGAGTTGCAGTAGTCGAGACGTGACGTGACAAGGGCATGAATCAGGGTTTCAGTGCTGGCTTGTGTCAAAGTGGATCTAAGCCTGGAGATATTTCGGCTATGCGGCTGAATAAAATTATGCTGCATTATTTTCCTGTTTAACACTGTAAAGCTGCTTTGAAACAATCTACTTTGTGAAAAGCGCTATATAAATAAAGCTGACTTGACTTGACTTGACTGGTAATACCGAGGTAGTGTTGTAGTCGAGTCACCAACTGTCGAGTCCGAGTCGAGTCTCGAGTCCCAGTGTTCCGAGTCCGAGTCCGAGTCACCAAAGAAGAGTCCGAGTCGAGTCCAAGTCGAGTCACCATTACCTGAGTTTGAGTCCGAGTCGAGTCCCGTGTTCGAGAATACAGAAAAAATACAGAAAAAAAATGTAATATGTAATGTAACAGTTTTGCTGCTTAATATTTTTTCATAACATGTGATACTTTTTTAGGATACTTTGATAAATAAAAAGTAAAAAAAAAAAAAAAAAAAAAAGAAGCAAATGTTTTAAAATAGAAATATTTTGTAACAACAATATACACTACTGGTCAGTAATTTGGGGTCAGTCATTTTTTTTCTTTCTTTTTTTGAAATAAATCAATAATTTTATTCAGCAAGGATGTGTTAAATTGATAAAAAGTGATCGTAAAGGAGATTTATATTATTTGAAAATATGTTTTTATTTTGAATAAATGCAGTTCTTTTGAACCTTTTATTCATCAAATATATTAAGCAGCAGAACTGTTTCCAACACTCATAATAAATCAGAATATTAGAATGATTTCTGAAGGATCATGTGACACTGAAGACTGGAGTAATGATGCTGAAAATTCTGCTTTGCATCACAGAAATAAATTATAATTTAAAGTATAATAAATTGAAAACCAAATATTTTAAATTGTAATAATATCTCACAATATTACTTTTTTTTCTGTATTTTTGATCAAATAAATGCAGGCTTGATGAGCAGAAGAAATTTCTTTCAAAAACATTACAAATAGTAACGTGTCCAAACTTTTGGCCTGTTGTGTGTCATGTCGGCAAATATATTTGAAAGGATTGTTTATTGCTGCTTCCATAGACACCATTGTGTATTTTACAAACTATAAATGTATTGTTTTGCTATAAATTATATGTATTTAAATATCTAAAATCTAAAATAAATATAAGCGGGATTAAGCACTGAGCGCGTCTGTCTTTGGCACAGTTTGAATCTGGCAGTTATTGTCACGTCACTGTACATTCGCTTCACTGTACATCGTCGACGTCTGATGCCAAATAGGCAGACATCGCCCAACCCTAGCTTCCTCTGTTTATTATCATATATGCATTAGGCAATAATATATTTTTTAAAGCTAATGTTAGCCAATGGAAAGCATTTTACTTGCTTTTCTGGGTGCATCCGTGACAGATGTCTGTTAAAGTTTGAAGTTGTCCCAGTCTTTTCCTCAATTGTGCGATTACACACACAACATTTAGCGCTGCTCTTTTCAGCATTAGATGCAAAATCCGTGTAGGCGAACTTCACGTCAAATGTCAACATTTAGCCCGCGAATAATGCACAAGAATGCGGCGTAAAGTGAGTGACGTCAGTCAGTGAGTGTTGTCAAGCAAGGAGAGCAAGCGGTAGCAGTGTCTGTGAGGGAAAAAATAGATCACGGCCGGTCTTGGGAGCCCGAAACAGGAAAAGTGTAACAACTTATATCAAATTTTGATAACCTATTTAGTCAGAAACAACGCAATTAATTTGATGAATGCTCAAGTGCGATTTTATATATCCTCAAGACTCGAGTCCAAGTACGAGTCATCAGTCCGCGAGTCCAAGTCGAGTCCGAGTCCAGGACTCGAGTACTCCATCACTGTACAGAGGATATCTAAGTCAACTAAAGGAGGGAGAACGTTTTCATATTTGGCACCTAAACTATGGAATAGCCTTCCTAATAATGTTCGGGGCTCAGACTCACTCCTCCAGTTTAAATCTAGATTAAAGACGCATCTCTTTAGCCAGACATTCACATGATGCTTCTCCAAACCTTGTACTCTATAGTTATATCAGTGCACATGATCGTCTTTGCTTAATGCTTTGAACAGCAGCTACGCCTTTAGCTATTATGCCAGCCGTAGCTGGAATCAGCTTCCTGAAGAGATCAGATGTGCTCCAACAGTAGCCACTTTCAAATCCAGACTCAAAACACATCTGTGCACATCTGCCCAGACTCAAAACACATCTGTGCACATCTGCCCAGACTCAAAACACATCTGTGCACATCTGCCCAGACTCAAAACACATCTGTGCACATCTGCCCAGACTCAAAACACATCTGTGCACATCTGCCCAGACTCAAAACACATCTGTGCACATCTGCCCAGACTCAAAACACATCTGTGCACATCTGCCCAGACTCAAAACACATCTGTGCACATCTGCCCAGACTCAAAACACATCTGTGCACATCTGCCCAGACTCAAAACACATCTGTGCACATCTGTCCAGACTCAAAACACATCTATTCAGCTGTGTATTTACTGAATGAGCACTGTGCCACTGTACGTGCTTTGTCCAAACTGCTTGCATTTTAATTTATATGTTTCAATTTAACCCTGTTTTTATTTTATGTTTTAATTATACTCTTTATTTTTATCTTTCAATATTTTTATTTTGTTAAGGCTGTCTGGATGGAAGAGGTTGAGAGACAGGGATCGATAAATAAGTGGGGTGGATAAACCATAGGTGGATGACTGATTCTGTGGTAAATGCAACGTGATTTAAATTTCACGAGTTCACACTTACATCAAATTAAATAGAGTAAATATTATGCGTATTTGGCGTGCTGTCCGGGGGAGGGCTCCGGGCTCTGAATTTTGCCCGAACCCAGAGTACCCCCCCTGATGGAAATAGTCTAGAACTAGACTACATATATTAATTTGATGTATTATGTGAGTTTAATTAAGTGAGGAGAAGGGGTGGTGGAGGGATGCTAAGAAACAGTCAACGACAGGAAGGTAAATCGGCTGTCTATATACACCTCCTATCGTTGATTTTTTAATGAGCTCCTCTTGTGTTCAATTAGGTTTAATTATCTGGGTCTGCTCCACTTAACAGTTTTAATTTCCTGAATGTGTTCCTCCCGAAATTTGTTTATAAAACATCAATTTGAGAATTTTTTGAGAATCACTTGGGCAAGGAGGCCGTGCTGAGCCAGTTAAAAACCACAGAAGCAGACAGCCAATATGGGGAAGTCACAAAGTAAACCTGACTCTCCATTGTCTTCCACCACAGATAGGGGTTTTCATCTTTATTTTTTATCTTTTCATTCCTATTATAATTTTAATTCCCTTAGGAATATTTTTATTTCATTTCTGTGTAAAGCACTTTGAATTGCCACTGTGTATGAAATGTGCTATACAAATAAACTTGCCTTGCCTTGCCTTACGCTAATAATTGTTCTGTTCTGTTTTATCTCGGGACGCCCATCCCAAAGTAACTAGAGACTCCGTCAGCTCCAGTCTGGATCCAGCTTCTCATAAAGACTTCAGATGACCAACACCTGTGAAGAGTCGACTCAACTCCTGGAGGACTTCAGATGACGCAGCTCTGCATTAACACACACTCATGCTCATCTCTATATACCCTATTCATTAACAACATGTATTCTTATTTCTGTGCCATAGTTATTATATTGATTAATAATAGATAGTTAGATAATCTGTGTGCTTTGTATATGTGCATTTCTGAAATGCATAACATATACATTACAATTTAAATTTATTTGTACATGCATTTTCTGTGAAGCTGCTTTGAAACGATATGTATCGATATGAAAACTGCTATACAAATAAATTTGAATTTAATTGTATTGAATATCCTCTCACGGTCCTGATTGGCTGATCTGTTCAACACAAACACAGATCATTTGTCATTTTGTTCTCAATATAAACACATTTATCTTCACTTTACTACAACATTTATGAACTCAAGTCTGTAAAAGAGTGTAACTCTTCCATCAGCAGATGAAAAGGTTATTGATGGCGTGAGTTATGAGTTAGACGAGTGAACGGCAGTAATTCCAGTCAGTGTTGAGTATCGTGATGTTGTCTCAGTTACTCACCGGTTATAACCTTCAGATTCACTTCAGTGGAGAGATCACTTCCAGTCTTTTCAATTCCACAATAGTACATCCCAGAATCCTCTTCACTCAGATCTCTGATGGTCACTCTGATGACGGCTGAACTTGTGTTGTCATACAGAGAGAATCTATCATTCTCAACCCATTTATTTTTCTCATTAGTCTTGATTTGATCTTTGCACTGTAGCCACGTTCCTTTACAAAAATACTTTTCATTCTCTGTATATCCTTCATCATATTTGCATGAGATCCTGACTCCGCCTCCTGAATATCCGGTGACTTCCATGGAGCTCACGACACCTACAACAAACCAGCATCTTAACACAACATTAATACACACTGAAGGGAGATTCATGTCAAAGGTTATTAGTTATGGATAAAGACTTGTGTTCATTATTTAATCTCTGTTCTGGTTCTTCTGAGTTCAGCTTCTTACCAGGAATCATCAGCAGAGTGAAAGTCCAGATGATCTTCATTCTTCTCTCTTATTAAAGGATCTTCTCTGTTGTCCGGAGATTCAGTTCTTCTGAAGCTCTCGCTGTGTGTCCAGA
Source organism: Gobio gobio (assembly GCF_949357685.1). Lineage (NCBI taxonomy): Eukaryota > Metazoa > Chordata > Actinopteri > Cypriniformes > Gobionidae > Gobio > Gobio gobio. The sequence continues at coordinate 67,940,449 of NC_137100.1, read as the reverse complement.
GGAGGTTTGAGTGTTTCTTTCCTGTTACATGTTTAACATGAAGTGTTGAATGTGACAGAGATGCGCACTTCCTCTGAGAGAGAGAGAGAGAGAGAGAGAGAGAGAGAGGGTTAACAAGCACTTTATTACTCTATGAAACTTGCATCATGAACCAAGTGTGTGAACGCCATTATCTCTCTCTCTCTCTCTCTCTCTCTCTCTCTCTCTCTCTCTCTCTCTCTCTCTCTCTCTCTCTCTCTCTCTCTCTCTCTCTCTCTCTCTCTCTCTCTCTCTCTCTCTCTCTCTCAAATGCAGTGTTGAGGAATGTGCTTTAGCAGTTGGCAATGTTGTTGGTTGCAACGCTATCGTTTCTGCTTCTAAAATGAACAACGAAATTGTTTTTAAACGTGATCGAAAAAGCTAACGAGGTTGTTCAAAAGGGAGTTGTAATTAATGACGCGCTTACACCTGTACTCACTCTTAGTAGCCCTTCCAGAAAAATTATTTTGTTCTTTTGTTTCTGATGCAAGTGCTAAAGAATTGTCTTCCTTTGGTAAGATAGTCTCTCCCATTAGGAAAATTGCTTTTAGCTGTAAATCACCCTTGCTGAAACATGTAGTGTCTTTTCGGAGACAGGTCTACATGATTCTGAAAAACAATGCTGACGAACTTAACCTGTCCTTTAATGTTAAAGTCGAGGACTTTAACTATACAGTGTATGCAACGTCTGAAAGCATAATGAAATGCTTTGGTTGTGGCAAAATTGGCCATCTGATACGTGCTTGTCCTGAAAAAAACGGATGAAAATGTTACTGTACAGACAAACTCTCAGAGTGATCATTCTGAAGCGGTGTCTGTAACAGAGGATGTTGAGACACCTTATGCTGTTGAGTCAGTTTCTGATGGGTCTGCTGGGAATAAGCCAAATAAACCCACTATGGCTGAGGTCACTGCAGGTCTGTGCTCTTTACATGATCTCATGATTTTTGAGACGGCTAATTCAAGCAGTGACATCACTGTAAATACAGATAAAATAACAACTGATAAACAGGTCAGTGAGGGTGTTGTTGAAGTGGAGATGGAAGTTCATGATCCAAAATCCATGCTAAAAGGAAAAAAGTCCATCAGAGTAAGGTGATTAAACAAGCAAAAAAAGACAAAAGTGAGGCTGAAAGTTTAGTCTCAGATAATGAAAGTGACTCTACGGATTCCAATACCTCTGATTGTTCTTATCTTTCATCGCAAACTGAAAATGAAAATCAGACAACCGTTTATAAAGTTGAGGAAATTAGCAAATTTTTGAAAGAAACGAAAGGCCTTCCTGGAGTTCAGGTTGAAGATTACATCCCTGATCGCTCAACTTTCATTAATGATGTAAAAAATTTAATGAAAGAAGGCACATTTGTAGATAAAGAAGTTTACCGTCTCAAGAAAATTGTGAGTAAATTTAGAAAGCAAATCCTTAATGATGCAAGATATGGTGTAACTTCTTTTTTCTGGTAGAAGTCTTTGCTTTGCTGACTGTTTCTTTTAATTACTTCTGTTTTTTTAAAACCATCATTTTCTATGGGAGATTTTAAATTTGGAACTCTCAATTTAAATGGTGCTAGAGACAGAAGAGAATGTGTCTGTTTGAATTTATTAAACAGAAGCATATTGATGTTACTTTTATTCAAGAATCACATAGTGACTTAAAAATGAGGTAGACTGGAAAAAAGAATGGGATGGGCAGATTTGTATGAGCCATATGTCTTCTAATAGTGGAGGAGTAGCTGTTCTGTTTTCAAAGAAATCACTACCAATTTCTTGTGAAATAGAAGAAATAGTTAAAGGTCGTCTTTTAAAAGTTAAAGCTAAGTTTGAAAACACTATAATGACTTTTTTAAATATTTATGCCCCCACAAAAGGGGCTGAAAGAATAGTGTTTTTTGATACAATTAGTGTTGTTATGAAGGACTTAAACTCAGAAGAATTATTGTTCCTTGGTGGAGATTTTAACTGCACTGAAAATGATAAATTAGACAGGAATCACTTAGAGCCACATGTTGCCTCACAAAAAGCTCTTATACAGTTGATAAGAGCATTTGATTTATGTGATGTTTGGAGGAATATGCATCACAATAACAGACAATATACCTGGGCACATAGTAGAGATAATCTTATTTCTATGGCAAGACTGGATAGGCTTTATGTGTTTAATTTTCAAGCAAATCTTGCTAGGGAATGTAAAATAATTCCAGTCGGTTTTTCTGATCACTGCTCTCTTATTTGTAATATTTTCACTAATTCTGTGAAATTGAAGAGTGCGTATTGGCATTTTAATACGTCACTTTTAAATGATACAAATTTTATTGACATTTTTACTTTGTTTTGGGAAAATTTTAAAGAACAACAAAGATTTTATACTTCCTTGCAACAGTGGTGGAATTGTGGCAAGGTTCACATTAAACAGTTGTGTCAAGAGTACACTCGTAATGCCATTAAGGAAATGGCCCAATCATTGAAAAAACTAGAACATGAAATAATTGAGCTTTTGAGCACAACATCTTCTACAGGAGACAGTGAATGTTTTGAAAGTAGTAAATACAAAAAAGAATTGCTTGCAGACTTATTGGGTATGAAAGCACAAGGGGCATTAATTTGTTCCCGTTTTCAAAGCATCTCACAAATGGATGCTCCATCCAATTTTTTTTTTCAATTTAGAAAGCAAAAAGGGCCAAAGCCATATTATTCACTCATTACGCTCTGATACTGGAAAAGAGCTTGTTGAGCATAGTGAAATACGCAAACACGCTGCTGTTTTCTACTCCAATTTATACAAATGTGAGCTGTCTCAAAGAGAAGACGAAGACACTACTTTTTTTAATGATCTTCCAAAGATTGATGAGGAGTCTAATGCTATGCTTAAACAATCTTTGTCTCAGAATGAATTGTACTCAGCTATGATGAGTATAGAAAATAGAAAGACTCCTGGCATTGACGGGATTCCTGCTGTTCCCTTTCGTTCAGTCACTACGACGTACGTTAGTGACTAACGAATGGGGGTTTCGCTTAGAAGCCAATCACCTTCGAGAATTTAACAACGCCCAATGGCAGTGCCAATGCCATGGGCATGCGGAATTTGCATGCGTAACTCCGCCCCACCGTGTGGGTATATAAGGAAGTACGCTGGCAACATCGCATTATGTTTCTGCTTTGGAGCCAAGAGCATCTCTTCACTCCTGCAAGCCTGAATTCTGAAGTCCTCTCTTCAGTCTTGGAGATGAGCGGTTCTCCAGGGTGTTGGTGTGAGAGCGCGTTCCAGCGATCTCATGCTGCCTGCCTGCTGATCTGTGCAGTGATCTGCAACAGCTGTGTGTGTGTTTCCCTGGGCGCTTCGGCACTCCACTGTTGAACTCTCTGTTGCGCACTACGGTGTCCACAGAGGGCTTTGACGTGGCGTGGCTATCCTAAGCACCCTCCCAAAGCCTGTGTGGTCGTCTACTTCGGTGGGCGTGATCCTGCAGAGCTACGGGCAGGCCGCCGCCCCTTTGCACATGCACAAGGGTGGAGCCGACCCAGGGCTCTTCAATGAGCTGCACTGAATCGCGTAGCCGCGATTCTACTTCTCATTTCAACCAGATGATCCCACGGTTGGTGTTCGTATTGCTGCCTGCCTAACAGACATTTCTGCCTGGATGAAGGAGCATCACCTGCAACTCAACCTTGCAAAGACTGAACTGCTTGTGGTCTCAGCCAACCCAGCACTTCATCACAATCTCTCCATTCAGCTAGGATCATCAACCATAACTCCGTCCAGGACAGCCAGGAATCTTGGAGTTGTGATCGATGATCAGCTAAAATTTACTGACCACATTACTGCAACAACCCGGTCCTGCAGATTTGCATTATACAACATTAGGAAGATTAGAGCCTTCCTATCAGAGCAGACCACACAACTCTTGGTCCAAGCTCTTGTTCTCTCCAGACTGGACTACTGTAATGCTCTTCTAGCGGCCTTCCGGCATGCACTACCAAACCCTTGCAACTGATCCAGAATGCAGCGGCGAGGGTGATCTTTAACGAGCCGAAGAGAGCGCACGTCACGCCTCTCTTCATCAGACTCCACTGGCTACCAATAGCCGCTCGCATCAAATTCAAGGCACTGGTACTCGCCTTCAAAGCAACCACTGGCTCTGCACCAATTTACCTTAACTCGCTTGTTCAGACATACACACCCTCCAGGAGTTTGCGTTCTACCAGTGAACGGCGCCTTGTGGTGCCATACCAGAGAGGCATGAAATCACTGTCACGGACCTTTTCCTGGACTGCCCCCACCTGGTGGAATGACCTGCCTATCTCAATTCGAGCAGCCGAGTCTGTAGCCATTTTCAAAAAACATCTAAAGACGCATCTCTTCCAGCAGCACCTGACCAATCAAGAATAGCACTTAACATTCTATTCATTTTTCTGTCTGTCTAATTTATTTAAAAAAAAAAAAAAAAAAAAAAAAAAAAAAATCCTGTGTGTTCTGTGTTAGATTAACTGAGACTTGTTACAGCACTTGCATACTGTAGCCTCTGACTGTTGTAGTTGCTTCTATTGCTCTCATTTGTAAGTCGCTTTGGATAAAAGCGTCTGCTAAATGACTAAATGTAAATGTAAATGTAATGTAGCTGCGTGCCGCAACTATCCCGCCCACCGGGTGGTGAAGGTGGCCACACGCTCCCTGGGTCGGGCGATGTCCACAGCTGTGGTCCGGGAGAAACACCTGGCCTTACCTGCTGATGTGGAGGACGTTGAGCGGGCCCGCCTCCTCAACTCACCCATATCCCAGGCTGGCCTCTTTGGCGGTGCGGCTGAGAACTGCGCCCAATGGTTCTCGGCCGCCCGAAAGCAGACTGAGGCTGTAACAAAAACTGCCCCGGCGGCCAGCTGCTGCCCCAGCCGCCGGCTCAGTCGCCTCAGTCCGCTCGCCACCGAGGGCGCTCGGGCTAGCCGTGGAGGTGGTTGCAGGATGACGCCCAGTCCGCTCTACAGCCTGACTAAACGCCAGGCTGGAGGTGGACAACTCAGAGATGGGTTCCAGTTCTTCCCAGGGGATGGTAGCAGGGCCTCTCCTTCCCCCGTTGGAGGGCCGGGGGAAAATCCTTCCGCTGCTGGCCCCCGGGCTAGCAGCGCTTGGGAAGAACTCATGTCCCTGTCTCTGAGTACCCAGAGACCGGTGAGGGCCGCACCGCTCTCGTCCCTCTCTCTCGCCAGCCTCCTCTCAGAGCAGACCCCAGTGGAACGTACGTCCTTCCCTGGTCTCCTCTGTCAGGACGCAGCCGTTAACCATGCCCCCACACCGGGACGCCCAAATGCCTCCCACGTCCGGGCCGGTAACGCTGCCTCGCTGCCCCACCCTGGGTACGTCTGTGGTCTGAATGACCCTGCTGGTGCAGTTCCTGGGAGCCTGGCTTCAGCTTCCGGGACTGTCCCGGTGGGTCGCGAAGACTGTCAGGCGCGGCTACGCGATTCAGTTCGCACAGGCTCCTCCCCGCTTCCGGGGAGTCCGCTGCACTATGGTCGGGCCAATGCCCCTGTCATGCGTGCGGAGATTGCCACCCTACTGGCGAAGGGTGCGATCGAGCCTGTCCCTCCAGCCGAGATGAAGTCCGGGTTCTACAGCCCCTACTTCATTGTACCCAAAAAGACCGGTGGGTTAAGACCGATCCTGGACCTGCGCATCTTGAACCATTACCTTCAGAGGCTTCCGTTCAAGATGTTGACAGCGAAACGCCTTTTCAAATGCGTTCGTCCGGACGATCGGTTTGCAGCGATGGACCTGAAGGACGCCTACTTCCATGTCTCCATCCTACCTCGACACAGACCGTTCCTACGGTTTGCTTTCGAGGGGCGGGCATATCAGTACGCGGTCCTCCCATTCGGGCTATCTCTGTCCCCTCGCGTCTTTACGGAAATTGTCGAGGCAGCCGTTGCGCCTCTCCGGCAGCACGGGGTTCGCATCCTGAACTACCTCGACGACTGGCTCATAATGAGTCACTCTCGAGAGCAGGTTTGTGGACAGAGAGATCTATAGCTCCATCACTTAGCCCGTCTGGGCCTTCGGGTCAACTGGGAGAAGAGCAAATTTTTTCTCTTTTCTTTGTATGGATATCGACTCGGTCGCCATGTGCGCGCAGCTTACGAACGAGCGCGTGCAGTCTCTGCTGTCTTGCCTCCATCAAATCGAGAGCAAGAGTGCGGTTCCACTGAAACAATTTCAGAGGCTCCTGGGGCATATGACATCTGCAGCCGCGGTAACGCCGCTCGGTTTGCTACATATGAGACAGCTTCAGCACTGGCTATGCGATCGAGTCCCGAGATGGGCATGGTGGTCTGGCACTCTCCGGGTACAAGTGACTCGGGCCTGCTTACAGACGCTCACCCCGTGGTCGAACCTCAGTTTTCTACGGACCAGAGTGTCCTTAGAACGAGTTTCCAGGCATGTTGTTGTGTCAACAGATGCCTCCTCCACGGGCTGGGGTGCCATGTGCAATGGACAAGCAGCCGCGGGCTCCTGGACAGGTTATAAGTAATATAAATCCACCACACCAAGGTGGTGGAGCTCCTTTGGGAGAGATTTGGCAGGGCTCAATTAGACCTGTTCGCCACTCAAAAGAATTCTCATTGTCGTCTGTGGTTCTCCCTAGCATCTCCAGCTCCTTTCGGACTGGATGCTATGGTACAGGAGTGGCCGAGGCTGCCCCTGTATGCTTCTCCCCCGATTGCTCTGCTTCCGGGAGTTCTAGAGAGAGTGCTCCGGGACGGGGCTCGTCTACTGCGAGTAGCCCCGTTCTGGCCGGGCCGAGTATGGTTCTCGGACATAATTTTTCTCCTCGACGGCTCTCCCCTGGAGATTCCGCACAGGAGGGACCTTCTCTCTCAAGCGGGCGGTGTCTTCGTACACCCTTGCCCAGAGTTGTGGAAACTGTGGGCTTGGCCTCTGAGGGGGCCCAGCTCATAAGCTCTGGTCTCTCAGCTGAGGTTGTGGAGACCATTCTACACTCTAGAGCTTCCTCCACGAGGAAACTGTACGCACTGAAGTGGAGACTCTTCACCTTATGGTGTAGAGATTGCTTGTGGGATCCAGTTAACTGCCCTGCGAGCGCAGTGCTGGAGTTCCTGCAGGAGAGGTTCTCCGCTGGGTTAGCTCCCTCCACTTTAAAGGTGTGCGTGGCCGCCTTAGCAGCTTGCCACACTCCTTTGAGTGGTGTTTCTTTGGGGCACACCCTCTGGTTACTCGTTTCCTCCGTGGCACTTTGAGGTTGTGACCTGCAGTACGCACCAGGGTGCTGGCCTGGGACCTTTCTGTGGTCCTTCTAGGTCTTTCCGAGGCTCCCTTTGAGCCGCTCGAGGAAGTTTCTGAGAAGTTGATCTCTGTTGCACCCTCGTGCTTGGAATTTGCTCCCCCTACATTCTAGGCTGGTTCATGTTCCTAGGTTCCCACTATCCTGTGAGACCCTTAGCACTGCAAGGCCTCTTGTCCTCCGTTTCTGACGTCAGACCAGGAATACTATCTGCTCTTACAGGCCCCCCTCGAGGGGGGGGGTCCAGTCTTGAAGCAGAGGGTGAGCAAGTGGGTAGTCGAGGCTATCTCACTTGCTTATGTGGTGGCCGGGCAGCCTTCTCCTTTGGCTGTTGTTGAATTGGCCAGGAATGGACAATTACAATTTACGAATTCCCAAGAATCTCCGGTCACACGTTTTCTCAGAAATGATAAAGGAGTGTTAAAATTGATGAATACAAGTGAACTATGTATGGCTGATTTGCTAACAGAACGATGCAGAAGAGAACATGACAGACATCGTCGGAGAGAAGAAAAGAAAGACAAACGGACATTCAAGGCCATCCGAAAGGATGGAGCCACTCAAAGCAGGACGAGCTTCCAGACGGAAACAATTAACTAGGTTAATCAGGCAGATGGAGAAAATGAACAAACGTATGATGGATGATATTAAACATATTGTGTTTGATAGTAACTTTGAATGCTCACATTGTGAAATGGTTAAATTACGAGAGAAGTTTGGATCTCTGGACACCCAGGACCATCCAAACTTGCCTCGTAAGTAAAACATGCTATTATTATTTCTCTTTAGGTCTTAGAAGTGGATATATTTTAATAAAGAAATTATTATATTTCTTTGAATTTTAGAAGTGTATTTGTGCTTAGAGGATGAGGTCAAATGCAGGGTAGTCTGTTTAACAGTTAAACTATTTGCAGACATGAGAGGGGAGAGGGTTGGCTGAAGTTAAAGGTGTTAATCAGGGATAAGGCCATAACACGGGCAGATGCAAACCACATGAAGCTGCGGTTTCTATCAGCAACCTCTAAACTCTGAAAGACCTCACGCCTATACTATATGTATGTACTAAAATATAATCTTATTCTTGGACAAATATATCAAGTGTGTGCAAACTGTCCAGGGATCATGCTTACCATATTAGGAATTGCTTTATGATTGTAACCGCCCCACGCAAAACGGAGGATAAAGCAGGGTGCCGGGAGAAGATCGGGGCCGTACCCCAGGTGAAGATTTTTACGCTGTTATTTCTTTTTGTTGGAACTTTGTTAATTTTTGAGTTTATTGTACTTTGTATTATTTTGAAACTTTCATTAAGTAAAATGGGGGAACCAATGTGTTGAACCTTATTAATCTTTGAACTGACTCAGAGTATTCATTTTTCCTATTTTCTAAGTATTTGTATATCTATCCATGATAAATCAATAGAATAAATATACATTGAAAAGAATATTAGTAACCTGTCTAGTGCAACAGAATCCGAGGCTTAGTGAGCTCAGGACACCGCAGAGGACCTTTCTGATATGCCCAGGAAACAGGTGAGATCGCCCTCTTATCAATACATAAAATAAAGGGCTTATCGGGTGTAGAGTATTAGGGAGTTACAGCGGTATAAAAATACAACACTGTCCAGGCCCACTCCACCAGGAGGATGGCTGCCTCTAGGGCTTTTTTGGCAGGGTTTCCCTGCAGGATGTTTGTGATGCGGCAGGATATTCCTCTCCGCTCACTTTCGTCAGGTCCTTCGAGCTCGACATCTGTGCTATTCCTGGGGCTCGGGTGCTCGCCCTGACTATGTCACAAGCGGGCATCCGGCTCCTATGGGGCCGTGGGTATAGTCTCGTTCCCAATGCGGTGACGCAGCTGGAGTTCCCTTGAAAGAGAACGTCTCGGTTACGACTGTAACCTTAGTTCCCTGATTAGGGAACCAGACGCTGCGTCACCCTGCCATACTCCCCGCATGCCCGCAAGCGCCTCATCCTATTTCAGAAGCTGAGGGCGTGTGTTTGCCGGTATGTTTTATAGTTCCGGGTCTATGACATCACCCGCCCATGACGTTCCGTCTCTCTATTGGACTGATTACATACGTGCTTCACGACGCAATCACGCAGAGGCGTTCCCAATGCGGTGACGCAGCGTCTCGTTCCCTAATCAGGGAACTAAGTTTACAGTCGTAACCGAGACGTTTTTGTACAGTCAAAGGAAAAGTGATATACAAATGCATTGTGAAGGAAGTCAATAAACATACATTAAAAGACAGTGTTGACACAATATGGAGAGACAAACTGGGAGTGGTAGAGGAAATTAAACCAGAGTGGAGAGTACTATACAAACCACCATTGACTAAAAGGGCAGGCGATCTCCAATGGAGAATCTTGCATGGTGCAATAGCCGTTAACGCTTTTGTGATGAAAATGAATTCCACTGTAAATGATATTTGTCCTTTCTGTGCCGAGAGAGAAACAATATTTCATTGTTTTATGAATTGTGACAGACTATCTTCACTCTTTGATCTTTTAGAATTTTTATTCTCTTTATTAGGGATTTTTTTTACAAAGCAATGTTTTATTTTTGTTTTTAAGTATAGTAGACTACAGAAATATAAGTGTCAATTAATTAACTTTATTGTAGGTCAAGCCAAACTTGCGATTTATATTTCCAGAAGAAATGAAATTGAACAGAGAAACAGACAACACATTGTATCTGTTTTTAAGAATATGTTCAAATCAAGAATTCTTGTTGATTTCAATTATAACAAAATGATGAATGCAATTAATGTTTTTGAGATTGAATGGTGCTGTGATGTTGGGATGTGTTCTGTAATCAATGACGAGTTGGTTTTTATACATGAATTAAGTTAGTTAAAATCATGTTTTGCATTTGGATTTTTGTTGGTTTTTTGCTTATTTTTGTTGTTGTTGAAATAACTGTTTTCTAATAAAGTGTTTGTAAAACTCAAACTCTCTCTCTCTCTCTCTCTCTCTCTCTCTCTCTCTCTCTCTCTCTCTCTCTCTTTCTCAGAGGAAGTGCGCATCTCCGTCACATTCAACACTTTGAAGGAATTGAAAATAATCAAAGATATTTGATATTTGATATCCAACAAATATTTTTTTTTTACTTTTGTCAACCCATTTGCTTTTCAGAAGGGCCATTCGGAAGACAAAAGACAAGCCTGTAGGCCACATGGGGTCACACCTTTACAGTGGGGGAAGTTTGGTCTGATTGGTCAGTTTGAAAGAATAAATTTGGTTTCAGTCACATGGTCAAGGAATAGATAAAAGAAGATTGGAACTGTGGCTTTTTCTCTTTTTTTCTCTGGCTCTCTTACTCTTTGGCTCTTGAGGACATTGGGGCTTCTCTTCTTTGCTCTCTTCTTCTCTCTCTCTCTCTCTCTCCCTCTCCCTCTCTTGCTCTCTCTCTCTCTCTCTCTCTCTCTCTCTCTATCCCTCAGGTAACATTTTATTCATGCTGTGTGCGATTAATGGTATAAGTTTATCATCTCATACATCCATTTTGAAACAATTTTAAGTGTAACCATAACCAGATTTTGTCTTTAAATACTTTCTATTACAAATACTGTGCTAACTAGTTTTGATTTAGAATTGACTTTGAAGTAATCCCTATTGCAAAACAATATAGTGAGATGAGATGAGATGAGATTCAAGTTTATTGTCATTACACATGTACAAGTACAATGCAACGAAATGAAGTTTGGAGCAAGCCTCCAAGCCACAGCTATTTAAAGCGCCGCCACACGCTCTCCGGAAATAAAGAAATGCAGATTGCTAAGCATACATGCAAACATTACATACATAGTACACACAGTACACGTAGTCACGTGATGGGATTTTTTTGTTGGGAATAGTAAGGGAGATAGGAAGGAGGAAAGGGGAGGCAGACGGTTGGATGGGGGCAGGGATGGGGTGAGGTGTGTGTGATGCGAGTAAGAGTCTTGTAGTCACCTTATAGCAACGCTCTCCCACATAATTTGCTATTGTAACTGCGCTTATCTCCGTCGTTGGTATAAGTTGCAGTGGGTAGAAATAGACGAGAAATGTACAGTTTTCTTCCATCTTTCTGATAACGTTTCTTTAGTCTTCTGGCAACCCTGCAGATTGAACCATCAACCCGGAATCCCTTGCAGTGAATTTTCTGAAATTTACTGTGATCTGTGTAAGAATGAGGACATTTTTTCAAAGTTGATCTTGTGAATGGATTAAAGCTGACCTTCTGACCAAGGAATGGGTAAGTCTGTTTTCATTGTTTAATTTTTGAAGGAATTGCATGAAACAGAACTTAGAAGGTATTAAATAGCTTCAATAGTCCCATTACTGTACAATCCGTGAATATTAAAATAATCTCCTCGGGATGGAAGGGAAATTTTCTAATGACGTATTGTTTGCTTTATGGAGTGAAAAAGTTGAGCCTACCTTGTCCAAACTCAAGAAAGAGTATATTGGAATTAAAAGTTCAGATGATGAAATTTTCAGATATTGGAAATTAAATGGCAAACATCAAAAGAAAACAAAACATGGTGAAATAATTGAGGCTTTAAACTTCATAAGTTGTAAAAGGCTACGTGATGTGACAACACATCTATTTTCAAGTATAGATGCAAAATGTAAAGAAGTGGATTCTAAAAATAAAGAAGCAGAAAAGTCTGAGGCAAAGATTCAAGATCTTCAAACACAGCTAGATAAATTACTAGCTGAGCTGTTAGCCCTGACTGAAAAGTGTAAAAAGCACAAGGAGATAATTTCAGATCTCAAGGCTAAGCTAAATGCTAAAAAGTGCATGCATCCCATAATGCTTAACAGCAATGGGATTAAAAAGCATGTTCACTTCTTAGATGAGGTGACTTGCTCTAATGAATCTGAAATGTTTAGTTCAGAAAATGCACAAGAAAGTGTGCCTATTTCGGTTCTTAAGGTGGTGCAGCAAACTCCAGGAGAACATAGCAGACAACTCAATGGCAAAGAGAACAGGTTTTGCAGTTCCTGTCAGAAAATAGGCCATTCAGACGGAAAATGCTGGTCGCTGGGAAGGGGTCGACCTCCACCTTATTTTCTGAAAAATAGGAAATTACTTTCTAAGGGCAAAGATCAGCGCTCATGTGCAGGTAAAACTCTCAGTGAGTTGACTGCAGTGTTCATGCAAGGCATGTGGTTCTCGCGGATGACGATCCAGATCAGACATCGGAGGAGGAGCGGGATCTGGGCTCCTCCTCCTCGTCTGCTGCTCTTCCAACCGAGCAAAGGATGGATGAAGAGGTTGATGAGTCAGCTGAGGCTGAAGCCTCGCAGCCACGGAGAGGCATCTGTGGTTGAACCTGGCGGACATCGGGGAGAAAGAGAAGTCCTTTCTCCTTGATGCCCCGGTTTCGCCCGCTGAACTTTTCGGCACCTCCGTGGAGGCAGTGGTGGGAAAGTTCAGAGAGGCGAAGGCGGCATTTAGAACATGCATTCCGCTGAGGTCCGGCATCGCGCCCTGGCAGTCGGGTGTCCGTTGCCCGTCACGGTCTGAGGATTGGAGGCGGGACCAGCCATCCAGCGTCGCCTCTCGAGCGCCCCTTCCATGGAGGACTGGTGCGCAGAGAAGGTGGGACACCCGCAACAAGAAGAGGAAGGAAGCCGGTGCTGGGAACCGGAATCAACGTAGGCAGCGGACTCTGCCTCCTAGGGCGCGCAGATGAGCGCTGCCTTTTTCCCTTCCTCCTGTGTTTTCTCCTGGGCGCTTTACATCAGGCCGGTGGGCCTATGATTAGCAGAAAATGTAAGATTCTGACGGCCCGCCTGGTTTGTTTGGTGAAAGCGCCCCCCTCAGGATGGTGGTTGTATACTAGCTTGATGGCTGGGTTTGAAGCGCCGCGAGGAGCGAGTGGTGAGTCCCCCTCGAGAAGGATGAAACATTACTTACTATGTTTTTCAGGACCCCTTTTTCGCTCTCCTGAGAGGGTTTTGGGGGATTATGGAACATCGCTGGACGTCGCAGGGCCTGCAGCTCCCCGTGAGTAAGCTAAGAACGATCTTTTTTGCAACATTATATGTTTGTGTATGAATGCCTCACTTTAGCTAGCAGAGACTTGCCGCCTCTCCGTTTTATCTCTCCCACTAATGTGGGTAGCTGAATTTGCGCTCTTGCCCGTGGGCTTGTGGTGTGCGGGGGCGAGTTGTGTTTTCCTAGCTTAAAGTGTGAAGTAGCCGACGATCTGGTATGCAACTTTTGCACGAGCTGTAGTGAGATCTGCGCCCAGCCTTGCAGGGCTTTGGGAATCGGTTTTCAGGGCCTCGTTGTTTTTGTATAAGGGGTGATAATATTTCTTTCCCGAGCCCTGAGTAGATCTAGCGCTGGCTTAACGCCGCACCACTTGGTCTAGGCTTTGCTAGGCTTATGCTAAGGATGGGGGGCGCTTTTCCTTTAAAAACAGGCATTTTCGCCCCGGGCCTGTCTTTTAAACATAAGATCAGTGCTTTGTTTTCTGCATCCTTGGTTCAGCTTCCTCTTATTACAGAGTTGTTCGGCCAAGGCCCGCCCCCTTCTCTGCGTTCTGGGGTTATTTAGTAATGCAGTGTAGGTGTTGCAGCAGGGATAACGACTTTGCCAGTGGTCGTGGGGCAGGGTTGAGCGTCTTTCGCTGTGTGGGTTTAAGACTTTAGTTTTGCTGTACCCCACCTTTCAGAGCTTGTGTGGCCGCCACCTTCTGGCGGCCCCCGGCCTAATCCTGGAGGATGGCACGGCCGGTGGGCTGCATATTTGCATGATGTTTTTCACCCTTTTCTCTATGTCCTCTGCTCCACCTCCTTTAGGGCTCAGGTTGAGCTGAACATTGCAACCTTCTGCATGGCGGTTTGGTCGGATGCTCCCCTGACGCCCGAGCATTACCAATGGCTGACGCCCTTGCATGAACGGCAGACCGCTGTATGAGAAAGTAAGGCGGCCGCCTGAAGCAGAGGACGTAAGTTGTACTCCCCTCGCTTTAGAGGGTTTCTAAGCATTTGTTCGCTGAGTGCACTGCTGTTGGCAATGTGATTAGGTTCATGTCTGTAGGCACTGCCCGTGAGACTGCGCTGTCGAGGCCCTTTAGCCTCTGGGATGGAGCCAGCCCCAGGTGCGGGTGTGTGAAGGCCAGCTGGTTGTGAGTAGCCAACTTTGGCAGTCTGGGCAGCAGACTCCAGGAGCAGGGAGTCTCGACGTTGCGGCCCGTAAGGGGCCCCAGGGTTTTTTTTCTCCATCAACGTCAACTTCAGCAAAAACCTCGTCAACTAGTAGGCCCTCTTTGGCCTCCTTGGGGATGAGTCCCCAGGTGATAACTGGATGTCCAGTTCTTCGTCAGCAGCAGACAGCTACCATCAGCCCGGGTGCAGCAGCCAGCCTTCTTCTATCCGCGGCAGGGTTCATAGAACCTGCAGACCTCCTATTTTGAGATAGGCCCTGCCAGGCCTCCCTGAGGGGTAGGCTCCTGTTTTTGGGTTACCTTGGCTCAGGTGGTAGGCCCCATCAGGCCTCCCTGAGAGCCTGCTGTGAGTAGCAGGCCACACTCAGTCTCCCCTGAGGGGGCATTCCTGGGGCGTCAGTCCCTCGACGGCTGGCACGAGCTGTTTGTAGGTGGTAGGTCAGGCTTCCCTAAGGGCCTGCTGTGGGGTAAGCAGGCTCACTTGACCTCCTCTGAGGAGGTGTTCCCGGGCTCCAGGTGGTTCCCAGTCCCTGGAGGCTAGCACATTCTGCTATCAGGTCATAGGCATCTGGCCTCCCTGAGATCGTTCCCCGGTCCCCAGTTTCGGTGACACATGGTAGCAGGGGTTGCTAACAGGTAGCAAGCTGCACGGGGCTTCCCTGAGGGATTCGCTATTGAGTAGTAGGCCTCACCTGGCCTCCTCTGAGGGCATGTTCCTGTTCACAGTCACTGGATGAGTCCAGTCATTGTAAAGAGCTATGACTAACACACCTATTGTCAGGTGGTGTGCCTAATTAAGCCTCCCTGAAGGAACGCCCAACGACTAGCAGGTGGTAGGCCTCACTAGGCCTCCCTGACGGAGCGAGTCCCTGTTCTTCCCAGCTACTTCGAGGGCTAGCTTGACTGCTATCAGGTGGTAGGCCTGCTAGGCCTCCCTGAGGGCAAGCGCCGCTGTTTGGACACGCGAGCAGTCAGCACAGGTTACCAGGTGGAGGTCCCTTCTGGCCTCCCTGGGGAACGAGTTCCCGAGGCGGGAACACATAACTGGCTTTACGCTGACAGCTGGTGGTCACCTGCTATCAGGCTCCGATTTCTAGCCGGTAGTACCTGAAGGCGGTGTTCATACCCTAGCATGACGAGACGACGCTGCTGCTATGCAGTCCCTACAGGACCAGGGACTTGCGTATGTCGCCTACAGCATGGTTCCCTACCAGGCAGGCTTATGAGCTCCTCTCAGGTGAGAGTCTTCTGTGAGCTTACGGCCGCTTGGCACTAATCCGTCAGTTGTAGGCCCCTCGAGGCCTCCCAGCAAGGATCAGCCCGTAGGCCTGTTCGGCCTCCTGAGCAAGTTTTAAAATAAGTGCTTGGTAGATCCTAGGATCGAGCGGCTAAACTCCCCTCGCTAGCAAGGGTTACAAAGGACTTCGCTGAGCGCTGCCCTCCAGGATAACCCGTCTCTGAGGTCCGGCTGGTGGAGGACACTGCCTTCCTGCAGTACCCTAGCGGGATGTGTCTTCGGAGGCGAGTACCAGAGGCTCTGTACTTAACAGACGGGGTTGGCCGAACTGGCGTTTCTCACAGAGAGGTCGCTAGGTCAGGCCTCCCTGGTGGCATTCATTGAATTCTTCCCGAACAGTGACTGACACGGCCCACAAGCCACGATCCCTTAAAGGAACCCCTTCTGTTGAATGGGCTGGTTCCAGGCCTTCGAGTGGCCCGGGAAGGACTTCATATGGTATGCGAAAGTTCCTTCTCAGGTTTATAGCTTGGGCTTTGACCGTAGGCAGCGCTGTCACCGACAGCCTAATGTGACCAGAGGGGGAGTGGTTCAGGCTTTTCAGTAGAATTTGCTTGTCCTGACAGTTGCACTCCCTTCGGCATGGCGGCGTGGGCATATCGTTCCCCATAGCGTCAGCTGACGCAGCTCTAGTTCCCTTTCGAAAGGGAACGTCTCCGGTAACGTATGTAACCTAGGTTCCCTGAGAACAGTGAACGAGATGCTGCGTCGTTTTGCCATGCCTCAGGGCTCGCCTGCCAAACAGTCCCTTCAGACGATTAGATGCTGTCATGTTGACAAGGCGCCCTTATATACTTCCTGGTCGCACCTTGATGACATCATAGGCTGTCGCCGGTCAATAGGATTTCAGACACCTGTCATGCTGGAGGCTTTCCCCGTAGCATCAGCTGACGCAGCGTCTCGTTCCCTGTTCTCAGGGAACCTAGGTTACATACGTAACCGGAGACGTTTTGTCTTCTTTAACGTAGCTAAGTATTAAACCGCTAGCAGATGTTAGCAGTAGCACCTCATTACTATCGTCCTTCAGAAAACTGTATGCTAAATTACATCATCATCATCTACAGTAAAGTTACAGTAATTTAGCAGATATTCACATGGATTTACACGTTTTGAGGGAGACAACAACACAACAAATATAAGTGATAATCCAATAACTAGTTCAGTATTTTCTATAAAGATATTGTCATGATGTATTTATTATTGTACTAATTTTGACATTTTTTATTAAAAAAATATATTTGCATGAAAGAGTTGTTAAATATTGGATATTTCAGACATTAAGATAAAAAAAACAACACATTGTCCTAATGTGATACTTTGCACAGAATAAAAATTTATTTGAGGTAAATTCAAACAAAATACATGTTTTTTGTTTTTTTTGCAACAATGTTGAGACACTTCTGTTCCTAACGGTAGATCTGCTGAAGAAGAAGTGCAGCTACAAGAAGAGCAGCAAACACACACACACAGGAGAGAGAAGAGAAGAGATCAGCAAACACACACACAGGAGAGAGAAGAGAAGAGATATCAGCAAACACACACACAGGAGAGAGAAGAGAAGAGATATCAGCAAACACACACACAGGAGAGAGAAGAGAAAAGAGCAGCAAACACACACACAGGAGAGAGAAGAGAAGAGAGATCAGCAAACACACACACAGGAGAGAGAAGAGAAGAGAGATCAGCAAACACACACACAGGAGAGAGAAGAGAAGAGATATCAGCAAACACACACACAGGAGAGAGAAGAGAAGAGATATCAGGGAATGAAGATGATGAAAAGGGAAGTGAAGGTGCAGTTCAAGAGAGAACATTTACATTTACATTTACATTTATGCATTTGGCAGACGCTTTTATCCAAAGCGACTTACATTGCATTCAAGGTATACATTTTACATTTTGTCAATTCTTGCTTTCCCAGGGAATCGAACCCATGACCTTGGCGTTGCTAGCGCCACGCTCTACTGTTTGAGCTATAGGAAAGCTCCTAACAGAGAACCTTTCACTATTTTGCACGGCCTCAGCCTAAAGAGCTAAACATTTTTTTTTGTGATTACCATACAAAACACTTGGTTCTCCGTGGTTCCAACATGTGTTGTGGGTTTATGGGATGGCCTGGATGACGGTGATGATGATGTCTCTGAAAATTTTGTATATGAAAATGAAAAAAAATAATTTCTAAATTATTTTTTTTTTTCACACCCAGAACTTGACATCATTCTCTAATGGTGAAGAGACATGTTATTGATGGCTTTCGCACATTCATTACCCAGAATTCAAGTTGCTAAGACACAGAAACTGTTTGTTTGAGTTTCTGTAAATAACACCTGTGGTTTCACACTGATTAATACAGTCCAGCAGTGTCACTGATGAGCAGCCTTAAACTGCAGTTAACTATAGTACAAGTGTGGTAAAAGGACTCACATCAGTGATAAAAACTGTGTCCAGATGACCACACCTGTACTACAGGTAAAATTGCATCTATGACCACACCTGTACTACAGGTAAAACTGCATCTAGATGACCACACCTGTACTACAGGTAAAACTGCATCTAGATGACCGCACCTGTACTACAGGTAAAACTGCATCTATGACCACACCTGTACTACAGGTAAAATTGGCTCTATGACCACACCTGTACTACAGGTAAAACTATATCTATGACCGCATACAGGTAAAACTGCATCTATGACCACACCTGTACTACTGGTAAAACTGCATCTAGATGACTGCACCTGTACTACAGGTAAAAATGCATCTATGACCACACCTGTACTACAGGTAAAACTCCATCTATGACCACACCTGTACTAAAGGTAAAACTGCATCTAGATGACTGCACCTGTACTACAGGTAAAAATGCATCTATGACCACACCTGTACTACAGGTAAAACTCCATCTATGACCACACCTGTACTAAAGGTAAAACTGCATCTAGATGACTGCACCTGTACTACAGGTAAAACTGCATCCAGTTCCCTTTCAGTCGGTCACGTTCGACGTCATTGGGGATCACTTCAGAGAGCCCCTATCAGCTTCGAGATGTAGAGAACAGGCCAATTGGCCATTGGCGTGCGAGATTTGCATCTCATGCTCCCCCCGCACCGCGTGTATAAACCGTAAGCGAAAGCAGCGCACTATTGTCATTCACTTCGGAGCCGAATAGGCGTTTGCACAAAGAGCAAGACAAAATTTGTAAACTTCTCATCAGAGAGATCGCCGGAGAACGAGAGGACGCTCGTGTTGGCGAGACGGCACGTGTATCAGCGAGACCGAGTGCTCACCGCTGCATGCAGCAAAAACTGCTGTTCTCACAGAAAGTGAATGCAGACACAGGTTGCACTCTTGCCTGTGTTCTGTCGCAGTTGTCCCTGGGTGCTTCAGCACTAAAAGAGCGTTTCCTCACAAAAGAGTACACGGGTGTGACACTGCGTCTTTTTCAAGATGTCATTCCATTCCTGAGGAAACCGCTAGCCCCTCCCATGGGCGGAGGGGGAGTATCAGTCCTCTGGGGATGAAGATCTGTACTGCCTCCCTCTGGGAGACTGGCAACGGTCGAGTCGGACCCGGAGTTGACGGCTATGCTTTCCTGGGCCGCCGAAAAGGTTGGGCTTGAGTGGAACCCTCCACCACGTCCCGAGCCTTCTAGGCTGGATGATTGGTTTTTCGGGGTGGGTCGCGCTGGTTCTCAGCCCGGAGGTGCATGAGGAGCTTACCAGGTCGTGGTCGATGCCCTTCAGTGCCCGGAACCGACCTGGTGGCTCCTCCCTCTTCACTACCCTCAACGGTGGGCAGGCCAAGGGTTACGTGGGGATCCCACCAGTTGAGCGGACTGTCGCGATGCAACTGTGTCCGGCGACCGCTTCCAACTGGCGTGGTGACCCGCGTCTCCCGTCCAAGGCCTGTAAGTTCTCTTCCGGTCTGACCGCGAAGGCTTACAGGTCTTGTGGACAAGCTGCGTCTGCCTTGCATGCCATGTCCCTGCTTCAGGTGCACCAAGCCCAAGCACTCATGGACATGCACGAGGGTAGGCCTGACCCAGATCTCCTCCGGGAGCTCCAGGCGGTGAAAAAAGTCACTGCCCTTTCCCTTGGTCAGGCGATGTCCACTCTGGTGGTCCAGGAGCGGCATCTCTGGCTCAACCTGGCCGACATGAGGGATTCCCCCATCTCCACGGCCAGGTTGTTCTGTGACGCGGTCGAGAGCTTTGCCCAGCAGTTCTCGGCCACCCAGAAGCAGACGGAGGCGATTAAACACATCCTGCCCCGGCGGCCCGCTGCTGCCTCCACCCTGCCGAGGACGTCCGCCCGCCTCCTCTCCCGCCAAAGCCCAGCAGCGGCCTCCACCCGGGCGTCGGCGTGGAGCCGGTCATGGGAAGGACGTCCAGCCCGCTCAGGCCGCTGCCAAGCCAGGTGGCAAGCACCGTCGCAAGCGACCCTGAGACGGGCCGCCCAGAGGAAACTGCTCTCCTGGAGATGGCCGCAGCTTCACTCCTTCGGCCTGGCTAGCGCTCCCCAGCCTGCCTCGCTGGCTCATCCGCACCATCAGACTCGTCAGACTTCAGTGCGCCCAGCGTCCCCCAAAGTTCAGGGGCATTCACTTCACCTCCGTGGCGAAGGCGTATGCCCCTGTGCTATGGACGGAGATCGCAGTCCTGCTGTCGAAGGACGATATAGAGCCGGTCCCTCCAGCCGATATGAAGTCCGGGTTCTACAGCCCGTACTTCATTGTACCCAAGAAAGGTGGCGGGTTACAACTGATCTTGGACCTGCGGTTCTTGATCCGGTCCCTTCACAGGCTACCGTTCAGAATGCAGAAACGCATCTTCAGGTGCATCCGTCCCCAAGATTGTTTTGCAGCGATGGACCTGAAGGATGCGTACTTTCATGTCTCGATTCTCCCTCGACACAGGGCGTTCCTACGGTTTGCGTTCGAGGGACTGGCATATCAGTACAGAGTCCTACCCTTCGGGCTGTCCCTGTCGCCCCCTGTCTTCACGGCCATTGCTCCCATGAGTGTTCGCATCCTCAACTATCTCGACGACTGACTGATCCTTGCCCAGTCGCGAGAGCAGTTGTGCGAACACAGGGACATGGTGCTCCAGCACCTCAGCCAGAAGGGGCTTCAGGTCAACTGGGAGAAGAGCAAACTCTGCCCCGCGCAGAGGATCTCTTTTCTTGGGATGGAGCTGGATTCGGTTGCCCTGACAGCACGCCCAACCGAGGAGCGCGTCCAGTCGGTGTTGAACTGCTTGAATTCATTCAAATGCAGGACAGTGGTACCACTGAAACATTTCCAGAGGCTCCTGGGGCATATGGCATCCGCAGCCGCAGTAACGCCGCTCGGATTGCTTCATATGAGACCACTTCAACGCTGGCTACACGATCGAGTCCCGAGATGGGCGTGGGACAGCGGCTCCTTCCGTGTCCCAGTGACGCCGAGGTGCAGCCAAACCTTCAGTCCGTGGTCAGACCCTTAATTTCTACGGGCAGGAGTGCAGGCATTTCTACGCTCCCGTCGCATGTCACAACTTGCCCGCCATCTCCTCTTATGGAGTCAGAAGCATCTGAGGTCGCTTCTTGCCATTCACATTCCTCCATTCAACCATGCGGCCGACGAGCTGTCACGGTTACCAGTGCTCCCGGAGGAGTGGAGACTCCATCCCCAGGCGGTCCAGCTGATCTGAAGTCACTTCGGGGCCGCACAGGTAGAACTGTTTGCCGCCCCGGACACGACCCACTGCCAGTTGTTTTATTCCCTTACCGAGGGGACCCTCGGCTCGGATGCCCTGGCACACAGCAAATATGCATTTTCCCCAGTGAGCCTTCTTGCACAGACACTGTGCAACGTCAGGGAGTAAGAGGAGCAAGTCCTGTTGGTCGCTCCGTATTGGCCCAACAGGACTTAGTTCCCGGAACTAGTGCTCCTCGCGACAGCACCTCCTTGGCCCATACCTCTGAGGAAGGACCTCCTGACTCAGAGACGGGGCACCCTCTGGCACCCGCGTCCGGATCTCTGGAAACTTCATGTCTGGTCCCTGGACAGGACGCGAGGTTCTAGGTGGCCTGCCACAGAATGTGGTAGATACCATCACTTCCGCTAGAGCTCCCTCTACGAGGCACCTCTATGCGTTGAAGTGGAACCTGTTCGTCGATTGGTGTTCTTCTCGCAGAGAAGACCCCCGGAGATGCTCGATCGGTTCAGTGCTTTCCTTCCTAAAAGCTGGGTTGGAGTGAAGGCTGTCTCCCTCCACTCTCAAAATTTATGTTGCCGCTAATTGCCGCAAACCATGACTTGGTAGATCGTAAGTCTGTTGGGAAGCATGATCTGATCGTCAGGTTCCTGAGGGGGGCGAGGAGATTAAATCCGCCTCGCCCTCCCTCTATACCCTCTTGGGACTTAACTCTGGTGCTAACTGCACTACAGAGAGCCCCCTTTGAGCCTTTGCAGTCAGCAGAGTTGAAAATTCTGTCTCTGAAGACAGTACTCCTGACTGCATTGGCCTCTATCAAGAGGGTAGGGGACCTGCAGGTATTTTCGGTCGACGAATCGTAATGCTGAGACCCCGGCCTGGATATGTGCCCAAGGTTCCCACCACTCCCTTCCGGGACCAGATGGTGAGCCTGCAAGCGCTGCCCTTGCAGGAGGCAGACCCAGCCCTAGCTTTTCTCTGTCCGGTTGTCGCCCTGCGGATATACGTGGAAAGAAGGCAAAGCTTCAGGACCTTTGTCTGTTTACGGAGGCCAGCAGAAGGGAAAGGCTGTCTCCAAGCAGAGGATGGCCCACTGGATAGTGGATGCCATCGTCTTGGCGTATGAAACCCAAGACGTGCCCTGCCCGCTCAGGTTTAGAGCCCACTCCACTAGGGGTGTAGCTTCTTCCTGGGCATTGGCTCGTGGCGCCTCGCTGACAGATATT
Organism: Gobio gobio; assembly: GCF_949357685.1. Lineage (NCBI taxonomy): Eukaryota > Metazoa > Chordata > Actinopteri > Cypriniformes > Gobionidae > Gobio > Gobio gobio. The sequence goes on along the minus strand of NC_137100.1, from coordinate 67,917,753 downwards.
GGTTGAGCTGCGGGCTGGGCGACACCTAACACGTTCGCTAGATTCTATAGCCTACGTGTAGAGCCGGTAGCTTCCCGTGTGCTCGCTTCCCATAGTCAGTAACACCGGAGTGACCGTTCTAGTGTCGGCTTGCTGTGTCATTCCCTTCCTTATGGAACGGATACGTGGCCCATTGGCCTGTTCTCTATATCTCGAAGCTGATAGGGGCTCTCTGAAGTGATCCCCAATTCGTCGGTGACGTCCTACGTACATCTCCGTTCCCTCCTTCAGGGAACGAGGGTTACCATACGTAACCGAGGCGATCTCAGTCCTGCGTTCACACACAATGACAATCATATGAACTGCAGTTTGTGGTTTTGTTGGTAAACAGACAGAACATCTAAATTAAAAATAACCCTGTGGTTAAACCTGCTAATAGATTCAGCTTCAAGCATCCTGATAAATAACACACAGGGATCTGCTGAAGAGATGTTATACTACCTTATGATTAATATCAGTGAGAAAAGCATCCGCACCTGTGAGGTTGACCAGGACTCGTGTGATGAAGCTCTTGTGTCCTCCATCAGACTGAACTCCACACCAGTATTCTGAATTTTGTTCAGTCACATGACTGATGCTTCCCGTCAGGAGCCGCTCTTCTCTGTCATCATACAGCTGGATCTTTCCCTCACTCCATCTTCTGCTCTCATTCACAGACGTCTCTTCAGCACAGAGATCAGCTCCAGATCTCCGGCAGAGAAACTTCACATCACTGCTGTGGGATTGTGGGTATTTGCAGCTGATGTTCACAGATCCTCCTGCAGCCGCTGATAGACTGATGCTCTTCACACAATCATCTATTTCAGATCCAAATAAAGAGCAGTAATGTTAGAATGACCAGATATATTCATGGATTCACCTCATAATGACTGAAAGCGGCTCACCCTTCTTAATGTTCAGGCTAAACTCAGAGAAGAAACTGTAGTCTTCAGAAACTTTGACTATAATCTTATATTCTCCAGAGTCGTTCTCTTTCAGCTCTCTGATAAACACACGGAAGAGCCCTGCAGATCCGTCCTCATGAACGGAGAATCGTCTGTCATGTTTCCATTCTGCGGCTCTGCTAGTGTTTATTACAGGAAAACACTGATCTCCAGATTTACAGATTAATTTCTCACGGTTCATGTCTTTCTTCTCATATTTGAAGTTTATGATGACATTTCCTCCTGAATATCCTCTCACGGTCCTGATTGGCTGATCTGTTCAACACAAACACAGATCATTTGTCATTTTGTTCATTTATCTTCACTTTGCAACAACACTTATGATCTCAAGTCTGTAAAAGAGTGTAAATCTTCCATCAGCAGATGAAAAGGTTATTGATGGTGTGAGTTATGAGTTAGACGAGTGAACGGCAGTAATTCCAGTCAGTGTTGAGTATCGTGATGTTGTCTCAGTTACTCACCGGTTATAACCTTCAGATTCACTTCAGTGGAGGGATCTATTCCAAACTTTCCAGTTCCACAATAGTACATCCCAGAATCCCGCTCACTCAGATTTCTGATGGTCACTCTGATGACGGCTGATCTTGTGTTGTCATACAGAAAGAATCTTCCAGAATCAACCCATTTATTTTTCTCATTAGTCTTGATTTGTTCTGTGCACTGTGGCCACGTTCCTTTACAAAAATACTTTTTATTCTCTGTATATCCTTTATCATATTTGCATGAGATCCTGACTCCGCCTCCTGAATATCCGGTGACTTCCACGGAGCTCACGACACCTACAACAAACCAGCATCTTAACACAACACTAATACACACTGAAGGGAGATTCATGTCAAAGGTTATTAGTTATGGATAAAGACTTGTGTTCATTATTTAATCTCTGTTCTGGTTCTTGAGTTCAGCTTCTTACCAGGAATGATCAGCAGAGTGAAAGTCCAGATGATCTTCATTCTTCTCTCTTATTAAAGGATCTTCTCTGTTGTCCGGAGATTCAGTTCTTCTGAAGCTCTCGCTGTGTGTTCAGAGGAGGTTTGAGTGTTTATTTCCTGTTACATGTTTATCATGAAGTGTTGAATGTGACAGAGATGCGCACTTCCTCTGAGAAAGAGAGAGAGAGAGAGAGAGAGAGAGAGAGAGAGAGAGAGAGAGGGTTAAAAAGCACTTTATTACTCTATGAAACTTACATCACAAACCATTCCAACCATTGCCATTCCTAGGGTACTCTGATTGGTTGTTAGGGTATTGCTATGCGGTTGCTAGGGTACTCTGAGTGGTTGTTAAGGTATTGCTATGCATTTGCTAGGGTACTCAGGGTGGTTTACCTGTACTACAGGTAAAATTGCATCTATGAGCACACCTGTACTACAGGTAAAACTGCATCTAGATGACCACACCTGTACTACAGGTAAAATTGCATCTATGAGCACACCTGTACTACAGGTAAAACTGCATCTATGACCACACCTCTTCTACAGGTAAAACTGCATCTATGACATTTACATTTACATTTATGCATTTGACAGATGCTTTTATCCAAAGCGACTTACATTGCATTCAAGGTACACATTTTACATTTGGTCAATTCTTGCTTTCCCTGGGAATCGAACCCATGACCTTGGCGTTGCTAGCGCCACGCTCTACTGTTTGAGCTAGAGAAAAGCTATGGCCACACCTGTACTACAGGTAAAACTGCATCTATGACCACACCTATACTACAGTTAAAAGTGCATCTATGAGCACACCTGTACTACAGGTAAAACTGCATCTAGATGACCACACCTGTACTACAGGTAAAATTGCATCTATGACTACAACTGTACTACAGGTAAAACTGCATCTAGATGACCACACCTATACTACAGGTAAAACTGCATCTAGATGACCACACCTGTAAAACTGCATCTATGAGCACACCTGTACTACAGGTAAAACTGCATCTAGATGACCACACCTGTGCTACAGGTAAAACTGCATCCAGAAGACCACACCTGTACTACAGGTAAAACTGCATCTAGATGACCACACCTGTACTACAGGTAAAATTGCATCTATGACCACACCTGTACTACAGGTAAAACTGCATCTAGATGACCAAACCTGTACTACAGGTAAAACTGCATCCAGATTACCACACCTGTACTACAGGTAAAACTGCATCTATGACCGCACCTGTACTACAGGTAAAACTGCATTCATGACCGCACCTGTACTACAGGTAAAACTGCATCTATGACCGCACCTGTAGTACAGGTAAAACTGCATTCATGACCGCACCTGTACTACAGGTAAAACTGCATCTATGAGCACACCTGTACTACAGGTGAAACTGCATCTATGAGCACACCTGTACTACAGGTAAAACTGCATCTATGACCACACCTGTACTACAGGTAAAACTGCATCTATGACCACACCTGTACTACAGGTAAAACTGCATCTAGATGACCACACCTGTACTACAGGTAAAACTGTATCTATGAGCACACCTGTACTACAGGTTAAACTGCATCTAGATGACCACACCTGTACTACAGGTAAAACTGCTTCTATGACCACACCTGTACTACAAGTTAAACTGCATCTAGATGACCACACCTGTACTACAGGTAAAACTGCATCTAGATGACCACACCTGTTCTACAGGTAAAACTGCATCTATGACCACACCTGTACTACAGGTAAAACTGCATCTATGACCACACCTGTACTACAAGTTAAACTGCATCTAGATGGCCACACCTGTACTACAGGTAAAACTGCATCTATGACCACACCTGTACTACAGGTAAAACTGCATCTAGATAACCACACCTGTACTACAGGTAAAACTGCATCTATGACCACACCTGTAATACAGGTAAAACTGCATCTATGACCACACCTGTACTACAGGTAAAACTGCATCTAGATGACCACACCTGTACTACAGGTAAAACTGCATCTAGATGGAAATTGTGCTTATGGGAGATTTGACCAAGTCCCTGATGATATAAATGTTTTCCATCCTGAGCTCTCCTATATTGCATATATGCATTTCTCATGCACTGCACTCTACCAGCCAGTTATTAAATATAATGTCTTGCCTTGTAATATATATTGTGTTCCTAGTAAAACTGCTCGGGTTATGTATATAACCCTTGTTCCCTGAGAAAGGGAACGAGCACTGCATCGGAACGACGAATTTGGGGACACTCCCTAAACAACAGCGTATCTGAAGTCTAAATGAAACCATGCCAATCCTGATCGGTGTTGCGTCATGACGTAGCTATGACGGCATACCCGGAAGATACATAAGGGGAGCCGGTGCATAGTAATGGCAGTAATCGCGATGAAGCATGCGCTCCAGGCGTGCCGAGGTGTGGCGACGAGATGCAGTGCTCGTTCCCTTTCTCAGGGAACAAGGGTTATATACATAACCCGAGCAGTTCCCTTTCGAGGGAACTCGCACTGCATCGGAAAACGAGTACCCACTAGGCCACACCGAGGGTAGCGCCTGCCCTAGTGTGAAGCCGGAGACCGGGCACAGCTAGGACTGGAGCACCCTAGCACCAGGCGTCGCAGGGAGGTGCAGACCATAAAATCTAATAAAAGTGTGAGGGGTAGCCTACCCGGCCGCCTCGCAGATGTCCTGCAAAGGGACCCAGAAAGGAGGGCCACCGAGGAGGCCATGCCCCTGGTGGAATGCGCCCTCAAGGCCATAGTTGAAGGCAGATTGCGCACCTGATAGGCCATGGCTATTGCCTGGACAATCCAGTTACTGATAGTCTGGGTTGACGCAGGCAGCCCCTTCTTAGGTGAACCATAACACACTAATAGCTGCTCAGATCTCCTCCATTGTGCAGACTTCTCCAAGTATATTTTAAGGGCTCTGACTGGGCAGAGTAGGTGAAGTCTCCCTTCTTCCGCTGTCTCATGAGGCGGAGGATGAAATGCCTGAAGGACCAAAGGCCTGACCACACTAGATGGCACCTTGGGCACGTACCCGCCCTAGGGTGTAAGATGGCTTTTACTCCGCCAGGGGCAAACTCCAGGAAAGTCAGCGTAAGCGCCAAGGCCTGAAGGTCCCCCACTCTCCTCAGAGAAGTGATGGCTAAGAGAAAGGCCATCTTAAAGGTCAGGTTCTTTGGGTCCGCTGACTCTAGCGGCTCGAAGGGGGCCTCAGCCAATCCTTCAAGTACCACTGCCAGATCCCAGGTTGGGACTCTGGAACGAGCCGCAGGCCTCATCCTCCGAGCCCCACGGAGTCACAATGGAGGAATTGCTAAGCATCTTGAATCTGAATCTCCTCAGAGAACGATTCAAGTACCTCAGGTCTAAAGTTGGACGCAACTCGCCATCCTTCTTAGGAACTATGAAGTACCGGCTGTAGAACCCGGACTCCCTGTCTGGCGGAGGAGCACATTCTGTGGCCTCCCTACCAACAGGGAGTGAACATCCTGTTCCATTACCCAAACCTGCCCAGGGACCACTGCCATCCAGACCACCCCACTGAACTTCGGGGGAAGGTAACCGGACTGCAGTCTGTATGCCCTTTTCTACAGTCGCAGGCCCCAAGCTGATATATTCGGAGGCATAACCATGCGCTGAGATAATCTGCTAAGGGAACCAGCCTCTCGAGGCTGGCCTCGGGTGTCAACCGAGCCTCCTCCCCGACCCCCTGAAGCGGCTAACCGGCAGGGCGTAATCTAGGAAGATTTTCTGTGTGCGTACGCGTTTGCTGGACCGCCGCAAGTCTTGCTAGAGGCGGCTGGTGCACAGAATCGATTCCCGAAAACTCCACAGGGGAGCCGACCTCGATCGCTCCTACCCGGGAGAGGGGGCTGGCCAGCAGGGGCCTCATCTAAGGGAGCAGCTCGACAGGGCCGCAACACTAGGGCGGACACTGCGATTAGCAATTGCCTGAAACTGATGTGTCCTGCAGGCCACAAGGCGGCGAGAACGACATCAACTTTAGGTGGGCTCCATCTTAGATGAATATCCATTTCACAAGTTAAACATGCTTGGGTGACAGAATTAAAGTATCCAACTTATCAAAGTCGGATAACATGACACTCAATCCCTCTGAATTAAAAGCCATCATAATCACCAAACCCGTGCAACCTGATCTGAATGACAGGCTGAATAAAAAATACATCTAACTCCTCAAAGTCAGATAATATTTTAATTTAATTCCTCAGAATTAAATGCAGCCACAATAAGGTGAAACATAGTCTTATGATAGGCTGAATATCTAACTCCTCAAAGTCAGATTATATTTTATTTAATTCCTTAGAATTAAATGTAGCCATAATCATCAGACGACACTGTTTTAATTGTATTTATACGGACTCATAAAACCCGCATTGCCTCAGCAACGTGGTTCAAGCCATAATACAATTGGCTTTCATCCCTCGAGAAAAAAGCCAAACAGTATCGCACAATACGATGAAACATGGTCTGAATGACAGGCTGAATATCTAACTCCAGATCATATTTCATTTAAATCCTCAGATTTCAATGCAGCCATAATCATCAGACGATACTGTTTAATCGTACTGTACGGACTCGTAACCCACACGTTGCCTCAGCAACGTGGCTCAAGCTGTTAAGCCAACCAGTATCTCATGCACACCTATCGCGTGTGTTCACTTTAATTGCAAACCCATAACCTGCGCGCTGCCTCGGCAACGAGCTTGAATCTTGCATATATATAGAAGTGCTTATAACTTCGACTGCCTCGATGCTGAGCACGTCTAATTCCTCAGAATCAGACCTCTCAAGCATCGGGTCCTCCGCCCCGGGGGAAGAAGCCGCAGCGCGGGCTTCCACACGGGGAAGGAGAACATCTGAACTGTCAGACAAAGACCGGGAAGATGCCTCAGCAGTCCCAAGTCCCGCTGACAGTCCATCCGTGAGCCCCATGACCGGCCTCGCCGCACCGCCTCGGCGGATGCGGGACTGATCCACGGGGCTCACGAGGCTGGCCGGCCTCATCGAACACGGCCAGCCGAGAGCGGAGCAGCCTGAGTGTCAGCTTCTCATAATGCTTGCAAGCAGCTCCCTCGAGAGCCGCCCAAGCATGCTGAACACCCAGACACTGCACACACAGCAGGTGTGCATCGGAGCCCGACATGTAACGGGGACACGAATGCACACACTGCTTAAACTCTCTTATCTTCATCATTCACACACTTTTGCTTTCACTCTGACAGAACAACAGTAAATAGACAGACAATTGTTTTCAACAGAGAGCGCTATGCTGAAGAGCAATAACTGCCGACATTACGTTCTAGATCCCCTTTTATACTTCCGGGTATGCTGTCACAGTTACGTCATCACGCACGCCAATCGGATTGGCCTAGTTGTCATTCTGACTTCAGATTCGCTGATGCTAAGGGAGCATCCCCAAAGTGTCGTTCCGATGCAGTGCGAGTTCCCTCGAAAGGGAACCTCATAAAATGAAATGTTCATGCCATGGGACCTTTAAGGGAAAGAACATAGCATTTGTATCAATCTACGCCCCTACAATTTTTGAGGCAAATTTTTTCCCACAGATAACATCATTTGCTTTCATTGATAGACTATTTTCTGATTATCGGGGGGGATATGAATGCAGTGAAAGACCCGCTGTGTGATATATCTTCCTCCTGCAATCAGGTTCAGCTCAGTGCTTCCGCTGCACTTAATGACTTTGTAAAAGCACTAAATTTGGCTGATGTTTGGAGATCTGGGAACTCCTTAAGTAGAAACTTTACCTTTTTCTCAACACGACATCTCTCATATTCAAGAATAGACTATCTATTGGCTCCAAGGAACTTTTGAACACTTTTGATCAGACAACAATACTACCAGCAATACTTTCAGATCACAATCCTATAATCTCCACAGTGGCGTTTTAACATCTCTCTTTTACAGAATAACCAGTTCAATGAAGATTTCAAAGCCGGCCTGTCTGAATTCCTCTCATTTAATATTGGTTCAGTTGAAGACCCTATATTTGTCTGGGAAGCTACGAAAGATTTTATCAAAGATTTTTCCATAGCTTTTGCCATTAATGTAAAAAAGATGCAGAATCAGAGAACTGACCACTTAGAAATAGAATGTCAATCAACTGAACTGTTGCTTAAATCTTCATATTCTCACTCGCTATTTAAGACGCTTCAGACCCTAAAGACAGAACTGAATGACCTTCTGAGAAGGAAAGCCGAATTTGTGATTCACAGAACCAGACAGACCTATTACTTCAGTGGTGCTAGACCTAGCAAACTTTCAGCCCTAAGACTGAAGCAAAGTCAAGCGAAAGCCTACATTGATATAATTAAGCACCCATCTAAAGGACTGGTAAGGAACAGCAAAGAGATTAGCTCTGCATTTTCCGACTTCTTTTCTAAACTCTATACTTCCGAACTCAATCCCACAAGTCCAAGCAGTACTACTTTTTTGCAATCTCTTATTTTACCTCGTCTTAGTCATGAAGAAGCTGAACTTTTAGGACAACCAGTTACCTTGGAGGAACTAAAAAGGGCATTACAAGGTGCTAAGAAAGGCAACGCGCCAGGATTAGACGGGATCCCGGCAGAGTTATTTATTCAATATTTTGATCTACTCTGTCCTGTCTTCCTGACAGCAATCCACACGGCAGTAGAGGTTGGTGCCTTTCACCCACAGATGAATACAGCACTTACATCATTGATACCCAAAAAAAGGGAAAGATTATTCAGACTGTGCAAATTACAGACACATTAGTTTGTTAAATACAGATGTATGCCAGAATTATGGCCCTACGATTGCAGCGGTATATGAATAAATTAGTGCAGGGTTCATGTCAGGTCGATTAGCAGCTGATAATATTCGGAGACTACTGCATATCATACACAAATCCCGGGCTTGTCCCACTCCAGCTGCAGTTCTTTCTTTGGACGCGGAGAAGGCATTTGATAGGCTGGAGTGGGATTACCTCTGGTCTGTTTTGGATGCGTATGGCTTTGGCAAAGGCTTTGTGAATATGATAAAGGTTCTATATAAAAACCCCACTGCTATGTTATAACGAATGGACTGCACTCTCTACCTTTTAACTTACAAAGAGGTACAAGACAGGGGTGTCCTCTATCCCCAATGCTGTTTGCGCTGTCACTCGAGCCCCTAGCCCAACTGATAAGATAGGAAAATGTCTGTTCAATTTCAGTTAACTCTTACAAACAACACATATCGCTCTATGCAGATGATATTTTACTGTTTATTTCAGATCTTCAAGTTTCCTTCCCCCAGATACAGAAGGATCAGTACGCTCTCCGGGTACAAAATCAATTGGGGTAAATCCTCTTTGCTTCCACTTAATAGTATGGCTAAGAAAGTTAAACTGCCTTTTAATATTCATGTACAAACTTCAATCAGTTACTTAGGCATTGTTGTTCATTCATCCCTCCATGTTATACCTGATACCAACTATCTACACTACTAAAAAAAGGTTCTATATGGCACCAAAAATGGTTCTTCGTCGTAATCATAGAGGAACCACTTTTGGTGCTATATAGCACCATATCTTTACATGCTCTGTATATTGTAGCGGTGCTATATAGCACCTTAGTCAAAGAACCGGTGAAGAACCTCTGAAGAACCGCTGAAGAACCTCTGAAGAACCGCTGAAGAACCATTGAAGCACCAAAATTGGTGCTATATAGCACATAAAAAGGTTCCCCTATGATTACGAGCCAAGAACCATTTTTGGTGCCATATAGAACCTTTTTTTTTTAGAGTGTACAATTTCAAGCCTGGGTCGAACAAGATCTCAGAAAATGGACCTTGATGCCACTATTATTACACTCCAGAATAGCTTGTGTTAAAATGAATCTGTTGCCGCGAATAAATTTTCTTAGCTCCATGATTCCGCTGCCTGCCCCTACATTTTTTTGGCACAAACTCAATTCTACAATTCGTAAATTGATTTGGAACGGTAAACAACCCAGATTAAAATTTGAAACACTGCAGCGTGAAAAACATAATAGGGGATTAGCGCTTCTGAATGTTGAATTGTATCATAGGGCCTTTCAAATAAAATGCATTAAGGTTTGGTTCAACCCGCTCTCTAGGGTCTTTTGGCGAGAGATAGAAGAGAGCCAAATTTAGGTTACAAGATATACTGTTCTCTGGGTTAAATAACAATCAATGTATACAAGCTTTCGGTCCTATCATCTCCAACACGATAGTCAATTTTAAACTGATGGAAAAATGTATTAAATATTCACATAATTGGCACACCTACACTCCCATTTGGTATAATAATAAAATTTGTTCAGGAGGTGCACCATTTTTCTCCAGAGACTGGAGGCAGAAGGGAATTTATACACTGAAAGATATTTCAGGTCCTAAATGCATGTTAAGCTTTCAAGAACTGTGTGAGCGGTATGGAACAGAACCCTCTTCTCTGTTTTTATATATCCGCTTTAGGTCGGGCATGAAGGCCTATGGGGTGCCCTGGGGGGAAACGCTTCCCAAACATCTGATCATTGCTTGGTTTGACTTGTCCTCTTCTAGTCACTTTACTTCATGGATGTACAGGAAGGCCTTAGAGGCTACAGCAAATCGTTTAGCTATACAGCATACATGGGAAAGAGACTGTGAACAAGAGGAAGGTATTATGGAATGGGAAAGAGTGTGGCAGAACATTTTTACTTCTAATGTCCTATTCCGATGAACCCCTCTGTATTATTACTGAATGACGACTCTCTGGCTTGCCAGTTTAACATCTGCGGAAAAAACTGCTAGCACAACACTGGCTTCCACCTCATTCCCTGGATGTATACAAGTGGTTGTTTCAACTTCGGGACATTATAATGTTGGAATTATCCACGGCTCGTGTGAACGTGGCACAAATCTCAACATTAAAGATTTGGACTATAGCTGCTGAAAAGATATCGAAGTATATTGCACAAAGTAATGATCAGGACTCAGAATGAATACCTTAATACTGTATTTTCCCCCATTTTTTTTATTTTAATTGTATTTTTTTTTGCATTCTAGTTTTATGATTCCTGTGACTTTGTTTTTCTGTTAATATTTCCATGCATTATGTACTCCATTGAACAGAGACCGCTGGGTTACGTGGGTGGGTGGAAGGGAGGGAGGGTGGATGGATTTGTGTATGTTTTCATGCTTTAATAATAATTAAAAAAAAGAAAAAAAAAGCATGCACTCTAATAATGCTGTGATGTTTCAACCCAAAATTGGGTCAAATATGGACAAACCCGACCGTTGGGTTACATCTTTTAATTAAACTTTTAACCCAACAGTTTTGGGTTGAAACATCCCAGCATTATTAGAGCTTTATCTTTGAAGCTGTTAGAGCTGCAAAGGGTGGGCGACTCCATATTAAGCCCTACGGATTGAGAATGGGATGGCATTAAAGTACACAATTACCAGACATCGAGGAATCATCTTCATGAAGAAACGCTGTCACGCTAACATTTTATTTTTTCCTTGGCACAAGATTCAAGATTCAAGATTCAAGAGTTTTATTTGTCACATACACAGTTATATACACAATATACAACTGGCAGTGAAATGTAAACAGGTCCGCTCCATGGACAGTGCAAATAACAGTTACAAGAAATTAAAATAGAAATAGAATAAAATTAGAATAAAAAGTATTAACATAAGTAGAATTATAAATAAATCAAGTAAAAGATAAAAATAGGAAATAAGATAAAAATAAAAATATAAAAATTAAAATATAAAAATATAAAAAATATAAAAAATAAGTGGATATGATAAGTGAGATAAACTGTAGACTTAAAAATAAGTGGTTAACATAAAATATATATATATGTATATATAAAGAAGTATAATGTGCAAGGTTTATTACAGGTTGTTACGCAGAAACAATAGGAAAGTAAAGTGCAGTGCAATGGCAGTATGTGGATGTTAATGTTAAAAAACTGTATGTTTATGCGTGTGCGGGGTGAAGTGAAGTCACGTGACTGAGTTCAGGAGTCTGATGGCCTGGGGGAAGAAACTCCTCCCGAGTCTTTCAGTCTTTGCCATCAGGCTACGGAAGGGCTTACCAGATGGCAGCAGGGTGAAGTGAGAGTTTGCAGGGTGATTAATGTCTCTGATGATTTTAGTAGCTCTACCTCTGCAGCGTTTGGTGTAGATGTCCTGCAGAGACGGGAGAGCTGAGCCTGAGATGCGCTCGGATAAGCGCACCACTCTTTGCAGGGCTTTGCCATCGTGACTGGTGCTGTTCCCGTACCACGCTGTGATGCACTGAGTCAGGACACTTTCTATCGCCCCTCGATAGAAAGTTTTCAGGATGGCTGGTGAAACCCTGAATTTCCTCAGCTGGCGCAGGTGGTACAGTCTTTGCCAGGCTTTTTTCACCTGTGTCTGGATGTGTGTAGTCCAGGTCAGATCCTCGGAGATGTTCACACCCAGGTATTTGAAGCTGCTCACTCTCTCTACCGGTGTCCCGCTGATCATGAGAGGGGAGTATGACCGATGCTGTCTCTTCCTGAAGTCCACAATCAGTTCTTTGGTCTTGTTAACATTCAGAGAGAGACAGTTGTCCTGGCACCATGATGTCAGTTGCTCCACTTCGTCCAAGTATGCCGTCTCATTGTTGTTGGAGATGAGACCCAGGACAACAGTATCATCAGCAAACTTGATGATCGAGGTGGAGCTGTGTGTGGACAAACAGTCATGGGTGTAGAGAGAGTAGAGCAGGGGACTCAGCACACAGCCCTGTGGAGCTCCAACACTCAGGGTGATGGAGGTGGAGGTGAACTGGCCTACTCTCACCGCCTGGGGTCTGCCAGTGAGGAAATCTTCAATCCAGAGGCAGAGAGAAGAATTCAGGCCTAGATCCAGGAGTTTGTGTGTTAGCTTAATGGGAACTATGGTGTTAAAGGCTGAGCTATAGTCAATAAATAGCAGCCTGACATAGTTCCCACTTTTGCTGTCGATGTGAGTGAGGCAGGAGTGAAGGACGTGAGAGATGGCATCTTCAGTCGATCTATTGGGACGATAGGCAAACTGAAGAGGGTCCAAAGTGTCAGGAATGGAGGAGCAAATGTTGTTTTTAATGAGTCTCTCAAAGACCTTCATGACTAAAGATGTGAGAGCCACTGGACGATAGTCATTTAGGCAAGAGGGTTTACTGATCTTAGGTACAGGGATTATAGAGGATCGTTTGAAGGAGGTGGGGACAACAGATGTAGCAAGGGACTCGTTAAATATGGATGTAAAGAGCCCTGCGAGCTGATCAGCACAGGACCGCAGAACACGACCTGAAATACCATCCGGCCCAGCAGCTTTCCTGACATCCACACGTTTGAGTGCCCTCCGAACCTCGTCCTCCGAGACAGAGATCACGTGACCGTTGCTGCTCTGAGGGACTCTCTCTGACGCGTCACTCGCCGGAGTCGCGCTGCCGCGATTACCATCAAAGCGAGCGTAGAAAGAGTTTAACTCGTTCACCAGCAACGGATCAGCTCTCACCTCTGCAGAGGATTTAGTTCCAAAAGCACAGATGGTCCTCAGTCCCTGCCACATCCGCCGGGAGTCGTTGAGTTGGAAATGAGATTCCACTCGGTCTTTATAGCGGAGTTTTGCGGCTTTAACGGCGCGCCGGAGGGCGTAACATGAAGCTTTGTACTCCCTCATATCCCCCGTTAGGAGACCGGCATTGTACGCGATAGTGCGCGTGTTTACTGCAGTGCGGATTGAACTGTCCACCCACGGTTTCTGATTAGGGAAGGACGTTATAGTTATTGTTTGTGTGGCTTGCTCTGTCAGTGTGTTGATAAAGCAGAGCGCCACTTCTGTGAACTCGCTGACGTCTTCAGAACTCGCGCGGAACATGTCCCAGTCGACGTCATCAAGAGCTGCCTGTAGCGTGATCTCTGAATGGGATGACCAGCGTTTGATTTCCCTCCGCACCGGGGGCTCTTGAACGAGCCTTTGTTTATATTCCGGTGTGAGGAAAATGGCGGCATGGTCCGATTTGCCAAAAGCTGGCTGTGAACGAGCTTTGTAGGCGTTCTTAAACGGAGAGTAGCAATGATCCAGTGTGTTTGCTCCTTGTGTGGGACAGGAGACATGCTGGTGAAAGTTTGGCAATACTTTCTTTAGGTTAGCTTTGTTAAAATCACCCGCGACGATGAAAGCAGCGTCGGGGTGTTTGTTTATGAAGCCGCTGGTCACATCATGGAGGGCAGATAAAGCCAGCCCCGTGTCTGCCTGTGGTGGAATATAAATGGCAGTGGCGATGACCGAGGAAAACTCCCTCGGTAGGTAGAAAGGCCAGCACATGAGAGTTAAATGTTCCAAGTGAGGCGAGCAGGATCGCGAAAGAATGGAGATGTTCCTAGGATCGCACCATTTCTTGTTTATCATGAAACACACTCCACCGCCTTTAGATTTCCCGGCCTCGGCTGTTCTGTCCATCCGAAAAACAGAGAAGTTCTCGGACGGCGTCACGGCTGTATCCGGGACCGCTGGCGTGAGCCATGTTTCGGACAGACAATAGATGTTGCAGTCTCTCATGTCCCGTTGAAAACTTATCCTGGCTCTAAGATCGTCCATCTTATTCTCCAAGGATTGGACATTTGCGAGCAAAATGCTCGGGAGAGGAGGACTGAATGCTCTTTTTCTCAGTCTGTTGCGGATCCCAGCGCGTTTCCCGCGGTGTTTTTTGAATCTTCGCCGTCGACTCGAGTGGCCATTGTTCAACTCGGCGTCCCGGCGAATCTCAGATGGAAGATTGGAGAAAGTGTCCTGAAACAGGTCAGTGTAGCGGTAACCAATTTCCAGAAGTGTTTTGCTGTCGTAACATATCAAAGCAGATGATCCGTTGGAAAAAATAGAGAGTAAAAGAGAGTAGAATAATAAATAAAAGCAAAGTCTTAGCGGAGCGACCTGAACGGCGACCGAGCACGGCGGCGCCATCTTGCGAAAGACAAAAGCCAGTGCCTCTCTCATGTCCACAGATCCTAAAATATAAGGCAAAGGAGCATCACTGAAGAAGACGAACACAAACTCATTGATATTCTCAAACCGAGAGATGATTGACAGCAGCGTATTCACTGTAATCCGGATTATTCCTGACTCCAGCAGGACCGTCCGACTGCTTGTGGAAATTCACCACTGCGTAATTCAGATCCTCAGCAGAAGCGATGCAGCACTGAGAGTCTCCAGCGGCTTTCTGAACCGTAGCGTAAATGCAGTCAGAGGGGTTTGTGGGTAATTGGGCAGTGGCGTGTAGGAAGTCAGAGGAATCAGAGGGGTTTGTGGGTAATGGTTTGTGAGGGGCTTTAATCTCCTCGTAATCACAGCCAGTGTGAGAAACCTGAGGAGAGACAGAGGGATTATTTACAGCTCTGAAGATCGTCATTAGACATTAATATCATTATGAATAAAAATCAGTAACTGGACTCACCACTTCATGTTTGCCTGGTCCAGTGTGAGATGACGAATCAGCGCCTGTCAAAAACAAGCATCCTAAATGAATGACATTACGTCTCAATTCAACTCTGATGTCTTGTGTAATGTTTTCACACATCATCAACATCAGAGATCTCTCTGTTATAAAGGAACACGCCGACTTTTTGTGTCTTTATCTTATTCGCTGTATCCCCCAGAGTTAGATCAATCCATACACACCATTCTCATCTCCATGCCATAACTCTGTCTGACACACACACCGCTAGCCTAGCTTAGCACAAAGACTGGATGTAAATGGCTCCAACTAGCCTACTGCTCAATATGTGACAAAATAATGCCAACATTTTCCTATTTACATGTTGTGATGTGTGTAGTCACATCGTGTACCAAGACCAAGTTGTGATTTTCTAGGCCGATATGGCTAGAAACTATACTCTCATTCCTGCGTAATAATCAAGAGCTGTGAGCTGCCCCATGAGTGCAGCGGCGCAATGATATTACACGGGCGCTGTGTAATATCATTGTCACTTATTGAGCACCAGTCTTTGTGCTAAGCTAGGCTAGCTGGAACCATTTACCTCCAGTCTTTGTGCTAAGCTAGGCTAGCTGGAGCCGTTTACCTCCAGTCTTTGTGCTAAGCTAGGCTAGCTGGAGACATTTACCTCCAGTCTTTGTGCTAAACTAGGCTAGCTGGAGCCATTTACCTCCAGTCTTTGTGCTAAGCTAGGCTAGCTGGAGCCGTTTACCTCCAGTCTTTGTGCTAAGCTAGGCTAGCTGGAGCCATTTACCTCCAGTCTTTGTGCTAAGCTAGGCTAGCTGGAGGCATTTACCTCCAGTCTTTGTGCTAAGCTAGGCTAGCTGGAGCCATTTACCTCCAGTCTTTGTGCTAAGCTAGGCTAGCGGTGTGTGCGTCAGACAGAGTTATGGCACGGAGATGAGAATGGTGTGTATGGACTGATCTAACTCTGGGGGATACGGGGAATAAGATAAAGTCACAAAAAGTCTGCGCGTTCCTTTAAAATCAGTATAAATGGAGAGTTTCTGCATCTGAAGGATGTGATGTCCGAGTGAGTTTTACCTGGAGACTGACGCTTCTTACAGAGAAACAGTAACAAGAGTCCAGCGATGATCAGAACCAGAAGAAGCAGAACCAGAGAGATGATCAGAGAAGAGTCTGAAAACACAGGAGGAATAATCAGAGTCTGATCAATGTGAGACAAACATCAGATCAGATCATGGGCATAGCTGGAGGGCTGACCAGACATGATACTGGATCTCCAGGGTTAGCGCCATGGCTAAGTCACTTAGTCAATCGCGCTGCAGAGGATTATGTAGAAGATTTTGGTGGACTCTGTTACTTGGTGGACTTTAATGATGTGGCACTCAGAGACATTTTTCGAATGGGTTTGGATGAACCCATTCATTCCCAGATGCCTGGAGGGAAAACCCATTTTTCCCTAGTGGAATATATTGACCTTGCATTATTACTGAGTCGATTCTCTTTTACTGTGGGGACAGTGGAAGAGGAACCCCGCAATTTTCCAGTATCTACCAAGCTAGAGCCCCCAAGATGGACACGAGCCTGAGTCCTCGGCCAAGATGGCCGCTGAGCCTGAGCCCTTGGCCAAGATGGCCGCTGAGCCTGAGCCCTTGGCCAAGATGGCCGCTGAGCCTGAGCCCTCGGCCAAGATGGACACGAGCCTGAGTCCTCGGCCAAGATGGCCGCTGAGCCTGAGTCCTCGGCCAAGATGGACACGAGCCTGAGTCCTCGGCCAAGATGGCCGCTGAGCCTGAGTCCTCGGCCAAGATGGCCGCTGAGCCTGAGTCCTCGGCCAAGATGGCCGCTGAGCCTGAGTCCTCGGCCAAGATGGCTGCTGAGCCTGAGTCCTCGGCCAAGATGGCCGCTGAGCCTGAGCCCTTGGCCAAGATGGCCGCTGAGCCTGAGCCCTTGGCCAAGATGGCCGCTGAGCCTGAGCCCTCGGCCAAGATGGACACGAGCCTGAGTCCTCGGCCAAGATGGCCGCTGAGCCTGAGCCCTCGGCCAAGATGGCCGCTGAGCCTGAGCCCTTGGCCAAGATGGCCGCTGAGCCTGAGCCCTCGGCCAAGATGGCTGCCGAGTCTGAGCCCTCGGCCAAGATGGCCGCTGAGCCTGAGCCCTCGGCCAAGATGGCCACTGAGCCTGAGCCCTTGGCCAAGATGGCCACTGAGCCTGAGCCCTTGGCCAAGATGGCCGCTGAGCCTGAGCCCTCGGCCAAGATGGCTGCCGAGTCTGAGCCCTCGGCCAAGATGGCCGCTGAGCCTGAGCCCTCGGCCAAGATGGCCGCTGAGCCAGAGCCCTCATCCAAGATGGCCGCTGAGCCAGAGCCCTCACGTTTGAGCCCTCAGCCATTACGGCCTCCACACCAGAGCCTCTATGCATCATATTCGCCATGGCTAAGTCACCAGACATTTTTTTTGGGGGGGGGTATAACACTTCCAGCCACGATTCCTGGTTCACTGTACCTCTATTGGTGAGTCCATGTTTAGTCCAGGTTTATGTTTATTTCATGTTTCTATTTAAGATAAATCTAGTCCTTATTTTGTATTTGTTCACGTTTTGTTTAAATAATAAACTGCACTTGGGTTCATATACACTGGCCTCATATGTATCATATGTATTTATTTATTTTTTCGGGAGTTTTGGCATTCCATAACGAACCACCAAAATGCAGATTCAACTCAGTATGCAATCAAGAATGATTGGGTTATTATTACTATTTATTTTTATACATATTAACTATTTAAGATGTATTAAATTTAATATATGCCTCCTCACAAGCTCCACCCACTGATCACATGTTTGTATTTCCCCTCAAGATCATCTGAGTTTGTGTTCGGAGACGGTGGTGATGTAGAAGTTTTGGAAACACCTGTGAACGGTGAAGGAGAAGAAGCTGATGATGATGATGATGATGATGATGATGATGATGATGATGATGATGATGATGATGGTGGTGGTGATGATGATGTCTCTGAAAATTTTGTAAATGAAAATGAAAAAAAATTCACACCCAGAACTTGACATCATTCTCTAATGGTGAAGAGACATGTTACTGATGGCTTTCACACATTCATTACCCAGAATTCAAGTTGCTAATACACAGAAACTGTTTGTTTGAGATTCTGTAAATAACGCCTGTGGTTTCACACTGAATAAAACAGTCCAGCAGTGTCACTGATGAGCAGCCTTAAACTGCAGTTAACTACAGTACAAGTGTGGTAAAAGAACACACATCAGAGATAAAAACTGTGTCCAGATGACCACACCTGTACTACAGGTAAAACTGCATCCAGATCTCAGTCCTGCGTTCACACACTGCTGTAGAATGACAATCATACGAACTGTAGTTTGTGGTTTTGCTGTTAAACAGACAGAACATCTAAATTAAAAATAACCCTGTGGTTAAACCTGCTTATAGATTCAGCTTCAAGCATCCTGATAAATAACACACAGTGATCTGCTGAAGAGATGTTATACTGCCTTATGATTAATATCAGTGAGAAAAGCATCCGCACCTGTGAGGTTGACCAGGACTCGTGTGATGAAGCTCTTGTGTCCTCCATCAGACTGAACTCCACACCAGTATTCTGAATGTTGTTCAGTCACATGACTGATGCTTCCCGTCAGGAGCCGCTCTTCTCTGTCATCATACAGCCGGATCTTTCCCTCACTCCTCCATCTTCTGTTCTCATTCACAGACGTCTCTTCAGCACAGAGATCAGCTCCAGATCTCCGGCAGAGAAACTTCACATCACTCCTGTGGGATTGTGGGTATTTGCAGCTGATGTTCACAGATCCTCCTGCAGCCGCTGATAGACTGATGCTCTTCACACAATCATCTGTTTCAGATCCAAATAAAGCGCAGTAATGTTAGAATGACCAGATATATATTCATGGATTCACCTCATAATGACTGAAAGCGGCTCACCCTTCTCAATGTTCAGGCTAAACTCAGAGAAGAAACTGTAGTCTTCAGAAACTTTGACTGTAATCTTATATTTTCCAGAGTCGTTCTCTTTCAGCTCTCTGATAAACACACGGAAGAGCCCTGCAGATCCGTCCTCATGAACGGAGAATCGTCTGTCATGTGTCCATTCTGCGGCTCTGCTAGTGTTTATTACAGGAAAACATTCTCCAGATTTACAGATTTTTATCAAAGGTGTCTCTTCTTGCTTCTCATATTTGAAGTTTATGATGACGTTTCCTCCTGAATATCCTCTCACGGTCCTGATTGGCTGATCTGTTCAACACAAACACAGATCATTTGTCATTTTGTTCTCAATATAAACACATTTATCTTCACTTTGCTACAACATTTATGAACTCAAGTCTGTAAAAGAGTGTAACTCTTCCATCAGGAGATAAAAAGGTTATTGATGGTGTGAGTTATGAGTTAGACGAGTGAACGGCAGTAATTCCAGTCAGTGTTGAGTATCGTGATGTTGTCTCAGTTACTCACCGGTTATA
The DNA here is from genome assembly GCF_949357685.1 of Gobio gobio. Classification (NCBI taxonomy): domain Eukaryota; kingdom Metazoa; phylum Chordata; class Actinopteri; order Cypriniformes; family Gobionidae; genus Gobio; species Gobio gobio. The sequence continues at coordinate 67,897,845 of NC_137100.1, read as the reverse complement.
ACCTTCAGATTCACTTTAGTGGTGGAATCCGGTCCACGCTTTCCAGTTCCACAATAGTACATCCCAGAATCCCCTTCACTCAGATTTCTGATGGTCACTCTGATGACGGCTGAAGTTGTGTTGTCATGCAGAGAGAATCTTCCAGAATTAACCCATTTATTTTTCTCTTTAGTCTTGATTTGTTCTGGGCACTGTGGCCACGTTCCTTTACAAAAATACTTTTCACTCTCTGTATGTCCTTCATCATATTTGCATGAGATTTTGACTCCGCCTCCTGAATATCCGGTCACTCTCATGGAGCTCACGACACCTACAACAAACCAGCATCTTAACACAACACTAAAACACACTGAAGGGAGATTCATGTCAAAGGTCATTAGTTATGGATAAAGACTTGTGTTCATTATTTAATCTCTGTTCTGGTTCTTCTGAGTTCAGACTCTTACCAGGAATCATCAGCAGAGTGAAAGTCCAGATGATCTTCATTCTTCTCTCTTATTAAAGGATCTTCTCTGTTGTCCGGAGATTCAGTTCTTCTGAAGCTCTCGCTGTGTGTTCAGAGGAGGTTTGAGTGTTTCTTTCCTGTTACATGTTTATCATGAAGTGTTGAATGTGACAGAGATGCGCACTTCCTCTGAGAAAGAGAGAGAGAGAGAGAAAGAGAGAGAGAGAGAGAGAGAGAGGGTTAACAAGCACTTTATTACTGTATGTAGTGATGTCGGGGGGGTGATCTACCCACCAGATTTCGTCATGAGTCATTTTGTACCCACCACATTTTTAAAAAAATGTTTACGGTGAAGCATTGCTGCCACATCCATATTGTTTTTTCAACTCAATTACGTCGTAATAACGAGATCGTATGTCGTTAAAACTACATATTTTTCTCGTTAAAACAACATCTTTTCTCCTAATAAGGGCATGTGTTGTATAGTGATGTGTGTATGTATGTCTGTATCCACATTAAAGAATTTATTTAGCCCATGCCTTTGTCACACTTGTTTGAAAAGCAGAAGCTCAGCGTAAAATAGGCTCATCCGCTGCCTGTATCAGTGGCAGTGCCCATGACACGAAATTGTTGTAATGTATTGATGTAGCCTATAGTTCATAACAGCCACGGGTAGCAGGTGCCATGGACCGCTCATGATTAGCGTAATGACGGACCCCGGTGCAGCCACAAATATCATAACTATCTATAGGCCTACTGTAATTAAGACATTCAAGAAATGTATTAAAAAGAAAGACGATTCCAGCCTTACTCAAAGGCCGTGGAAACAGGCCAGTGGGTTCGTTACGCACGCCAATCCATTCCCGGAGTTCCTATTTTGCTTCTTATGTATTAAATATACAGGCAATTCGTTTATGAAACCTTGATCAAAATTAAAATACAATTTATAGAAAACGAAATTCACTTTAAAGAAATGATTTCTGCAAAACAACACTCAATACAAATCATGTCTGACCCCACTCCATGTCTCCAGACATATTGCGCGTCTTATAGCCTATCTTACTCATGCTGCTCACTTTTCATCATCAACATATGAAATGAAAACAATAATATAATAGGCTAATATTTAAACATATAGCCTAACTATGAATCTAAATAGGCTACGTTTTGAATGTATATAACCTACTCCACTCCAAACGCTTCAAAAATGTATTTTGTTTATTAAACGCAAAGTTTCTAATTTCAAATTTAATTTCTAAATTCAGTTCATATTTCCAACAAACGAAATTCTGAGCCAAAATAACGAAGTGGTTAAAAAAACCCAGCAAAAATGAAAAATAGCCTATTAAAGAATTCGCGGGTGCTTAGATAGACGCGCAATATGTTTGGAGACATGGAGTGGGGTCAGACATGATTTTTATTGAGTGTTGTTTTGAAGAAATCATTTCTTTAAAGTGAATTTCGTTTTCTATAAATTTTATTTTAATTTGATCAAGGTTTCATAAACTAATTGCCTGTATATTTAATACATAAGAAGCAAAATAGGAACGCCAGGAATGGATTGGCGTGCGTAACGAACCCACTGGCCTGTTTCCACGACCTTTGAGTAAGGCTGAAAGCGTCTTTCTTTTTAATACATTTCTTGAATATATGTATTACAGTATAACATACAATATAGGCTATTAAAGTAGGCCTATTATAGATAGTTATGATATTTGTGCACCGGGGTCCGTAATTTCTAGGTTAAAGTCATGCCACTGATGTGAACATGAGCGGTCCATGGCACCTGTTACCCAATAACTACATCAATAAATTACAATACTTTCGTGCTATGGGCACTGCCACTGATACAGGCAGCGGATGAGCCTATTTTACACTGAGCTTGCTTCTGCTTTTCAGACATGGAAGTGTGACAAAGGCATGGGCTAAATTAATTCTCTAATGTGGATACAGGCATATTTTTTACACACCACTGTACAACACATGTCCTTAGGAGAATATATATGTCGTATTAATGACATAAGATCTTGTTATTACGAGAAAAGATGTCGTTAAAACGTCATAACATCTCCTTATTACGACATAATTGAGTGGAAAAAATAATATGTATGTGGCAGCAATGCCTCACCGTAAATGTAGCGGTTCTGCTGCTTTAGCTAGTTACAGTTTGCGTTCGTACAGCAGGCAAGTATTGGTGGAGATGATCGTGGAGTAGTCAGTATCTTGTTTAATTATTGCTTGAATCTATTGCTGAATTCTGGAATAGTTGTGATGATGATGATGATGATGATGATGATGATGATGATGATGATGATGATGATGATGATGATGATGATGAGGATTGGATGCTTTCAAGTTTTGGTCAAAATGCCTGATGTAGATTGGATGGATGCATGTTGTTGTGAATTGAGAGCAGTCAGATCATGGTGTGATAGGCTATAGCGTTCATCTGTGCAACACGTATTTTTGCTTTTTCAATCTTGGCAAAATTTGTAGTGCAGAAGTTGTGTTGTGTGTAGATATGGTCAGTTGTACTGTGAATTAAATCAAATTATTACATGGCTTGGTTGAATTCCACTGTAGAATGCGGTGTGTTATATTTATTGATATCAGACTGCTGCCAAGTATAACACACCGTTGCTATGAAAAACAAAGCGTTGCTATGGACGCGGCAGGATTCTAACCGTAGAGACGGAACTGACTATTTTCTTTAGCGGAAGCAATACAATCGTGTTTAAATCAATGAACTCCTTTTTAAATCAATATTTTGTGTCAAATTATTGATTTATTTGGTGGGTAGCCATGTAATAAGCGGGATAATGTAGAGCGAGGCCCGACTTTGGGTTTGATTTTTTTTTTTCGTTTTCTGTGGTTATGAGGAGCAACATGAGAGAAAAATTTGGTAATCATTGTTTAGGTACATTAAACCATGTCATGGCCATGTCATATTGTCAACATGGTACTTATGAAGCAGATTAGTGGGTCATATCATATGTCTAATGCTTTTTGAAAACTTACGGCTTTCTTCTTCATAAAACGAGTCAGACATCATCACATGATTTTTGTATACATTTTTATTTATTTACATTATAAGCTACAGGACATCGTCTTTCAAAAAATGACCTGCGCGAAAGAGAAAAACAATGAATGCATCATTGTACCCAGCACTTCTGAAAAAGCACTTCTGAATGCGTCTCTGTCCCCAGCATATTTCAAACCAATCTGACGCCCATGAAATCAGACACATAATTGCCTGTTATATTTAACAAATATGTTTTAAATACTTTGTGCTTAGTAACAGACCTTCCCCCAACACAACAGAGAAGGATCCTCAGTTAACCTGGAAACAAAACTGATAAGACGTTTTACGACCCCAAAGGAATGTGGCCACATGGAAAGTCCACAGGGGAAAGACACAAAGCCTGTAAAACACACGCTTTTGCCTCAAGTTATAGACAAACCGTCTATAAATGAACAAGCACCCTAGGACCTTGTATGTACACACATAACTGTCTTGTAAAGGGTCCGTTGCATTGTATGTCACTAATGAATGTCTTATGAACAACTTACTATTTCAGGTAACCTCATACATGTCGTGTCTCCTATCAAATTAATGCTCGCTTCACGACTAACACTTTCATGTGTGTCAATATGTGTTTGTTGCATTATTTAGAGTATAAATGGGCACAGACCTTTTTGATTTCAGGTTTGAAACAAAGAGCCATAAAATCTCCAAAGGAACTTCCCGCTTGGAAATCCCAACAATCTCATTGGTCAAGTCTACTTCAGGAGGTGGTGACCTCCTGCAGACTTCTTAAGGAGCGATGTCACTGCAAATCATGTTGTTATTCTTTGACGCTGTTCTTGATCCTCGTCCACCCGTCCTGACGTGGCCATCACAGGTACAGTACTTCAGCCGTCTCTCACACGCAGATTTGTTGAGGTTTTAATGAAGACATGAGTGGCATCAGCCAATCACTGAAGAGGGTTAGTCTTGAGTTACAGCTTCACTGGGCTCATGGCTTCTCTTACTGCTCTGTACATGAGACATCATCTAAACCTGATGATCCCACTCAGCTCATATCTCTGCTGGGATAGAGCGCCATCTACTGCATCCCAAACTGTGATCTTGCTTGGGCCTATTTATACCTGGTCATGTGTTTTTACAGATCAGATATCTGATTTATCAGAATGATTCCATTTACACTTGGTCACATAAATGTGTGTCCGCAAAACGGATATAAATCCGATCTTCAATTCCCACGCTATATGCATTTTTAACGGAGTTCACGTCACCGAAATCAACAAGTATGAGTTGCATTTTATTGATCAACAGCTAATTTCAAAATCAAGGACCGCAAGTCAAGTCAACTTTATTTATATAGTGCTTTTAACAATGCAGATTGTTTCAAAGCAGCTTCACAGTGTTAAACAGGAAAATAATGCAACAGAATTTTATTCAGCAGTTCTGGAGAAAACGGTGATGTCATCAGTTCATTTAAATTATCATACGGTGACAATGTGGGCTTTAGATCAGTAATTAGATCAGTCATTTAATTTATATGGTTAATTTAGTTTAATAATTAGATTTATTTCGATATTTAGTTAATGATTTAGTGGCAAGGAAACCAAAACCCCATCAGGAGCAGAATGGAGGAAAATAAACCTTGGGAGAAACCAGGCTCAGTCGGGGGGGCAGTTCTCCTCTGGCCAATTAACAAACAGCGTATGATTATTATTCTGGCAACTTTACAGGTCAGAGGTCATAATAGATCAGAATATTCGAAAGATCGGAGACGGGTTTATTGAGGATGATGTGTCGATTAAATAATTATTAAATAGGAATAATCGAAATATCGGAGTTGTCATGCCGGAGACGGGTTTATTGAGGATACCGTGTCAATGAGGCAATTATTAAAGTGCAATTTTCGAAAGATCGGATTAATAGGAGAGAGAGTGGCATAAGCACTGATCATTAAGTTTCTTTACTTTTAATGATGATGATGATTGTGTATTGAGCGTCTGCGATTTTTACTTTCATTAAAAGTTTGCTGAAGAGATCTTCAGCTGCTCGTGCTGCAGTAGTGCTGTCATATCTAACTATAACATCAGTCGATTTGTGTGGTTGCAGAGGATACATTTTGGGAGCATAGGGAGCGATTTCGAGCCTTGATAATGTGTTTGTAACACTTTACACAGAGGCCGGATAGCTGGCCTGAATGGTTGTAGCCAAGTGTAAGCAAAACTCACGCATCTGATATTTCACAGGGGTTTATTATCAGCGTCGTCAATCCCACACACGGGGCAGTTTGCAAAACACTCCACTAATAACTGTGTTACTGAACACAAAATAAACAGTGCAAAGAGCAACAGAAATATTACACGCATACATGTGATCTTCACAGCTCGCGCTCCATCCCACTGCCCACTCATCAGCGAGTGAGTGAGTGCGTGCATTCTGCCTTAAAGGGTTAGTTCACCCAAAAATGAAAATTCTGTCATTAATTACTTCCCCTTGTGTCATTAATGACTGAGCCTCATGTGGTTGGACACCCGTCAGACCTCCGTTCATCTTCAGACACAAATGAAGATATTTTAGTGTAAATCTGATGCTCTGAAAGGCCTCCATTGGCTCAACTTTACACTCTCAAGACCCTTAAAAGACACTAAAGACTAAAGTTACAAAGTCCATCTCACTACAGCGGCTCTACAATAACGTTATGAAGCGACGAGAATAGTTTTTGTGCACAAAAAAAACCTAAATAACGACTTATATAGTGATGACGATTTCAAAACACGGCATCATGAAGCTTCGAAGCGTTATGAATCAGTGAGTCGATTCAGCAGTTTGAAGCATTATGAATCAGTGAGTCGATTCAGCAGTTCGGAGCGTTATGAATCAGTGAGTCGATTCAGCGGTTCGAAACATTATGAATCAGTGAGTAGATTCAGCGGTTTGAAGCGTTGAATCAGTGAGTCGATTCAGCAGTTTGAATCGTTATGAATCAGTGAGTCGATTCAGCAGTTTGAAGCATTATGAATCAGTGAGTCGATTCAGTGGTTCGGAGCGTTACGAATCAGTGAGTCGATTCAGCGGTTCGGAGCGTTATGAATCAGTGAGTTGATTCAGCGGTTCGGAGCTTATGAATCAGTGAGTCGATTCAGTGGTTTGGATCACCAAAGTCACATGATTTCAGCAGTTTGGCGGTTTGACATGCAATCCGAATCATGATTCGACTCGCTGATTCATAACGCTCTGAACCGCTGAATCGACTCACTGATTCATAACACTTTGAAACATGACACCGCCGATCCACTAGGGGGAGGAGCCCAGTAGAAGAATTTATAGTACCGTTTCCGTCTGATTTCAAAACGGTTTTCACAGGATGAATTTTGAGTTCGTAAGCTTTCGAATGATACCTAATTTATGATAATTACTAAAATATTAATAATAAATAATACAAATTAACATGAACTAATAATGAATTGCATTAATAAAGCATTTATTTATCTTTGTTAATGTTAATTTCAACATTTACTAATGCATTATTAAAATCTTGTTAACATTAGTTAATGCACAGTGAACTAACATGAACAAACCATGAACAGCTGGATTTATATTAACTAACGCTAACAAAGATGAACTAATGCTGAACAGAGGTGTTGTTCATGGTTAGTTCATGTTAACTAATGCAACCTTATTGTAAAGTGTTACCAAATATATGATACAAAAAAGGCAATCAAAGAAAAGAGTGCCAGGAATTTGAAAATTTCTTCTCTATTAAAACTAGTACTAACGGAAAAGCTATTAAATGGATCCCATGGTGTTAAGACTTGCTAGCAGATGTTAGCAGTAGCACCTCATTACTATCGTCCTTCAGAAATCTGTATGCTAAATGACATCATCATCATCTACAGTAAAGTTACAGTAATTTAGCAGATATTCACATGGATTTATACGTTTGAGGGAGACAACAACACAACAAATATAAGTGATAATGCAATAACTAGTTCAGTATTTTCTATAAAGATATTGTCATGATGTATTTATTATTGTACTGATTTTGACATTTTAGCAATTTAGAATTTTTAAAAAATATATTTGCATGAAAGAGTTGTTAAATATTGGATATTTAAGACATTAAGATAAAACATATATGATACTTTGAACCGAATCAAAATGTATTTTAGGTAAATTCAAACAAAATACAAGTTTGTTTTTTTTGAAGAAGAGAAGAGAAGAGAGATCAGCAAACACACACACACACACACACACACACAGGAGAGAGAAGAGAAGAGAGATCAGCAAACACACACACAGGAGAGAGAAGAGAAGAGAGATCAGCAAACACACACACACACACACACACACAGGAGAGAGAAGAGAAGAGATATCAGCAAACACACACACACACACACACAGGAGAGAGAAGAGAAGAGATATCAGCAAACACACACACACACACACACAGGAGAGAGAAGAGAAGAGATATCAGCAAACACACACACACACACACAGGAGAGAGAAGAGAAGAGAGATCAGCAAACACACACACACACACACACACACACACACACACACACAGGAGAGAGAAGAGAAGAGAGATCAGCAAACACACACACACACACACACACACAGGAGAGAGAAGAGAAGAGAGATCAGCAAACACACACACACACACACACACACACACACACAGGAGAAGAGAAGAGAAGAGATATCAGCAAACACACACACACACACAGGAGAGAGAAGAGAAGAGATATCAGCAAACACACACACACACACACACACACACACACACACACACACACAGGAGAGAGAAGAGAAGAGAGATCAGCAAACACACACACACACACACACACACACAGGAGAGAGAAGAGAAGAGATATCAGCAAACACACACACACACACACACACAGGAGAGAGAAGAGAAGAGATATCAGCAAACACACACACACACACACACACACACACACAGGAGAGAGAAGAGAAGAGAGATCAGCAAACACACACACACACACACACACAGGAGAGAGAAGAGAAGAGATATCAGCAAACACACACACACACACACACACACACACAGGAGAGAGAAGAGAAGAGATATCAGCAAACACACACACACACACACACACACATTGGAGAGAGAAGAGAAGAGAGATCAGCAAACACACACACACACACACACACACACACACACACACACACACACACACACACACACACAGGAGAGAGAAGAGAAGAGATATCAGCAAACACACACACACACACACACAGGAGAGAGAAGAGAAGAGAGATCAGCAAACACACACACACACACACACACACACACAGGAGAGAGAAGAGAAGAGATATCAGCAAACACACACACACACACACACACAGGAGAGAGAAGAGAAGAGAGATCAGCAAACACACACACACACACACACACACACAGGAGAGAGAAGAGAAGAGATATCAGCAAACACACACACACACACACACAGGAGAGAGAAGAGAAGAGATATCAGCAAACACACACACACACACACACACATTGGAGAGAGAAGAGAAGAGAGATCAGCAAACACACACACACACACACACACACACACACACACACACAGGAGAGAGAAACACACACACACACACAGGAGAGAGAAGAGAAGAGAGATCAGCAAACACACACACACACACACACACACACACACAGGAGAGAGAAGAGAAGAGATATCAGCAAACACACACACACACACACACACATTGGAGAGAGAAGAGAAGAGAGATCAGCAAACACACACACACACACACACACACACACACACACACACACACACACAGGAGAGAGAAGAGAAGAGATATCAGCAAACACACACACACACACACACAGGAGAGAGAAGAGAAGAGAGATCAGCAAACACACACACACACACACACACACACACACACAGGAGAGAGAAGAGAAGAGATATCAAATCAAATCAAATCAAATCAAATCACTTTATTTGTCACTCTACATATGCACAAGTGCAACAGCAGGTGAAATTCTTAGGTGCAGTTCCGAGCAACATGGTAGTCATGACATGACATGTACAACATTTAAAGCAGCATCAGATTACACTGATGCGCCCACAATTACTCACAGCACAGTAAACTCTACAATAAACAATAAATAATTTACACAATGTGAGTGTAGTTCTCACAGCTTTAAACAATATACACATACTTACAATATACATATACTTTAAACAGTATACACTAAACATACACTAAACAATATACATTACGCTATAATAGTAATAATAATATACAATGTACAGTATAAAATATTATTCACAGATTGAAAAATTGAAATCCAAAGTGCAATAGATGCTGTATGATAAATAAATGTGTATATAATGTGTGTTTATCTACAGTGGGTTGTGCTGAGTGATATTCTGTCCAGTGTGTGTTATGATCCTGATGGGTCAAGAGTTAAGGAGTCTGATTGTTTGTGGGAAGAAGCTGTTCTGGAGTCGGCTGGTGCGTGATCTGATGCTGCGGTACCGTCTGCCTGATGGCATCAGTGAGAGCAGCCCATGGTTCGGGTGGCTAGAGTCTCTGATGATCCTCTGAGCTCTCTTCACACACCGCCTGACATAAATGTCCTGGAGGGAGGGAAGCTCACCTCCGATGATGCAGCTGGCCGTGCGCACTACCCTTTGCAGGGCTTTGCGGCTGCGGGCGGTACTGTTGCCGTACCAGGTGGTGATGCAGCCAGTCAGCAGGCTCTCTATGGTGCAGGTGTAGAACCGTGTGAGGATGTGGCGGCTCATTCCAAACCTCCTCAGCCGTCGCAGGAAGAAAAGGCGCTGATGAGCCTTCTTCACAACGGCCTCGGTGTGGACGGACCATGAGAGTTCCTCTGTGATGTGGACACCGAGGAACTTGAAGCTGCTGACTCTCTCCACCGGTGCTCCATCGATGGTGATGGGGCGGTGTTCTCTCTCATTCCTCCTGAAGTCGACCACCAGCTCCTTGGTCTTGCTGACGTTGAGGGAGAGGTTGTGCTCCTGACACCACCGTGTCAGAGTGTGCACCTCCTCTCTGTAGGCCGTTTCATCATTGTCAGTGATGAGACCTACCACCGTCGTATCGTCAGCAAACTTGATGATGGTGTTGGAGCTGTGGGTTGCCACACAGTCATGTGTGTACAAAGAGTACAGGAGTGGGCTGAGAACACAGCCCTGAGGGGCTCCAGTGTTGAGAGTCAGTGGTGAGGAGATGTTACTGCCCATTCTGACCACCTGGCGTCTGTTTGACAGGAAGTCCAGGATCCAGCTGCATAACAAGCTGTTTAAGCCGAGAGCCCGGAGTTTCATGTCAAGTATGGAGGGCACAATGGTGTTGAATGCTGAGCTGTAGTCTACAAACAGCATTCTCACATATGTGTTCCTCTTTTCCAGGTGGGAGAGAGCAGTGTGAATTGTTGATGAAATGGCATCATCAGTGGAGCGGTTTTTGCGGTATGCAAACTGCAGTGGGTCCAGTGAGGGGGGGAGAACAGAGCAGATGTGGTTTCTGACTAGTCTCTCAAAGCATTTGCTGATGATGGGGGTCAGAGCAACAGGACGCCAGTCGTTTAAGCAGAGTGTTTTTGACTGCTTAGGTACAGGAACAATGGTGGACGTTTTGAAGCATGTGGGGACCACAGACAGGGAGAGGGACAGGTTAAAAATGTCCGTGAAAACTCCAGCCAGTTGGCGCGCGCACGCTCTGATGACGCGGCCGGGAATCCCGTCTGGACCCGCAGCTTTACGGACGTTCACCCGCCGGAAGGATCGGGTTACATCCGCTTCAGATACGGAGAGTGCACTAACCTCTGTATCTTCAGCCGCGAGCTCTCTCTCCGCGAGGGCGGTGTTATTTCCCTCAAAGCGAGCATAAAAGGTGTTGAGCTCGTCCGGGAGAGAGGCAGCGGTGTTCACGGTGGAGTTTGTGTTCCCTTTATAGTCTGTGATGGTGTTAATTCCCCTCCACATGCTTCTGGAGTCGGTGGTGTTGAACTGTCCTTCAATCTTGTCCCTGTACTGGCGTTTTGCTGCTTTGATTGTTTTCCGGAGGGCATAACTTGCTTGTTTATGCTCCTCCGCATTACCAGAGTTAAAAGTGAAGGTCCGCGCATTGAGTGCCGCGCGAACATCCCCATTTATCCACGGCTTCTGGTTTGGGTACAGCCGAATTGTTTTGGTCGGAACAACGTCATCTACGCACTTCCTGATGAAACACGTTACGCTATCAGCGTAGACCTCGATGTCGTCATCAGAGGCCGACCGGAACATCTCCCAGTCCGCGTGATCAAAACAGTCCTGTAGCATAGAGTCCGATTGGTCTGACCAGCACTGGATGGTTCTGAGGGCGGGTGCTTCCTGTTTCAGTCTCTGCCTGTAAGCGGGCAAAAGTAGAATGGACGCGTGATCTGATTTGCCGAATGGTGGGCGAGGGAGGGACTTGTAACCCTCCTTGAAGGGGGAGTAGCAGTGGTCTAAAACACGCTTCCCTCGCGTGTTGATGCTAACATGTTGGTGGTATTTGGGTGCGATGCGCTTGAAGTTGGCTTTGTTAAAGTCCCCGGTCACAATAAACGCAGCCTCAGGATGCGCGGTTTCCTGCTCACTCACTGACCTATACAGTTCCTTTAGTGCCCGGTCTGTGTCGGCTTGTGGGGGAATATACACCGCTGTGATGATGACCGCGGTGAATTCCCTCGGTAGCCAGAATGGTCGGCACAGAACCATGAGAAATTCCAGATCAGGAGAGCAGAAAGACTTGATAGAGTGTACGTTCCTCTGATCACACCAGGATCGGTTGATCATAAAACACACACCCCCGCCTTTGCTTTTCCCGGAGAGATCTTTTTCTCTGTCCATCCGATGCACGGAGAACCCCGTGGTTTCGATGGCTGAGTCTGGAATCTCAGCGGACATCCAAGTTTCTGTAAGGCAGATAATGCAGCAGTCCCTCGTGTCTCGTTGGAAAGAGATCCGCGCTCTCAGCTCGCAGAGTTTATTGTCCAGAGACTGAACATTTGCCAGTAAAATACTGGGAAGCGGGGGTCGGTTTGCGCGGCGTCTTAATCTGACGAGTACGCCAGCTCTACAGCCCCTTCTCCGGCCGCGTCTCCGCGGCCGGGCCACCCAGACAAAGGGTTCCGCTGCTGTGTTTGTAAGCGGCGTGTCGTCGTTGATGAATTTAAAGTCCGGTTTTCGGTGTGCGATTGCCGAACCAATGTCCAAAAGTGTCTGTCTGTCGTACGTAGTAAGGCAGACAACATCCAAGACAAAAAACACAAAAACTATAAACAGAACAAACAAAAAACTACAATGCTTCAGCAGAGCTTGCGACGTTGCGGCCGTCCTCGGCGCCATCTTGACTCATTTCTATTCTATTCTATCAGCAAACACACACACACACACACACACAGGAGAGAGAAGAGAAGAGAGATCAGCAAACACACACACACACACACACACACAGGAGAGAGAAGAGAAGAGATATCAGCAAACACACACACACACACACACACACACACACACACACACAGGAGAGAGAAGAGAAGAGATATCAGCAAACACACACACACACACACACACAGGAGAGAGAAGAGAAGAGAGATCAGCAAACACACACACACACACACACACACAGGAGAGAGAAGAGAAGAGAGATCAGCAAACACACACACACACACACACACACAGGAGAGAGAAGAGAAGAGATATCAGCAAACACACACACACACACACACATTGGAGAGAGAAGAGAAGAGAGATCAGCAAACACACACACACACACACACACACACAGGAGAGAGAAACACACACACACACACAGGAGAGAGAAGAGAAGAGAGATCAGCAAACACACACACACACACACACACACACACACACACAGGAGAGAGAAACACACACACACACACAGGAGAGAGAAGAGAAGAGAGATCAGCAAACACACACACACACACACACACACAGGAGAGAGAAACACACACACACACACAGGAGAGAAGAGATATCAGGGAATGAAGATGATGAAAAGGGAAGTGAAGGTGCAGTTCAAGAGAGAACCTTTCACTATTTTGCACGGCCTCAGCCTAAAGATCTAAAAAAATTATGTGATGACCATACAAAACACTTGGTTCTCCGTGGTTCCAACATGTGTTGTGGGTTTATGGGATGGCCTGGATGATGGTGGTGATGATGATGTCTCTGAAAATTTTGTATATGAAAATGAAAAAAATTAATTTCTAAATTTTTTTTTTTTTCACACCCAGATCTCAGTCCTGTAGAATGACAATCATACGAACTGCAGTTTGTGGTTTTGTTGTTAAACAGACGGAACATCTAAATTAAAAATAACCCTGTGGTTAAACCTGCTTATAGATTCAGCTTCAAGCATCCTGATAAATAACACACAGTGATCTGCTGAAGAGATGTTATACTGCCTTATGATTAATATCAGTGAGAAAAGCATCCGCACCTGTGAGGTTGACCAGGACTCGTGTGATGAAGCTCTTGTGTCCTCCATCAGACTGAACTCCACACCAGTATTCTGAATATTGTTCAGTCACATGACTGATGCTTCCCGTCAGGAGCCACTCTTCTCTGTCATCATACAGCCGGATCTTTCCCTCACTCCATCTTCTGCTCTCATTCACAGACGTCTCTTCAGCACAGAGATCAGCTCCAGATCTCCGGCAGAGAAACTTCACATCACTGCTGTGGGATTGTGGGTATTTGCAGCTGATGTTCACAGATCCTCCTGCAGCCGCTGATAGACTGATGCTCTTCACACAATCATCTGTTTCAGATCCAAATAAAGCGCAGTAATGTTAGAATGACCAGATATATATTCATGGATTCACCTCATAATGACTGAAAGCGGCTCACCCTTCTTAATGTTCAGGCTAAACTCAGAGAAGAAACTGTAGTCTTCAGAAACTTTGACTATAATCTTATATTCTCCAGAGTCGTTCTCTTTCAGCTCTCTGATAAACACACAGAAGAGCCCTGCAGATCCGTCCTCGTGAACGGAGAATCGTCTGTCATGTGTCCATTCTGCGGCTCTGCTAGTGTTTATTACAGGAAAACATTCTCCAGATTTACAGATGTATATCAAAGGTGTCTCTTCTTGCGTCTCATATTTGAAGTTTATGATGACGTTTCCTCCTGAATATCCTCTCACGGTCCTGATTGGCTGATCTGTTCAACACAAACCCAGATCATTTGTCATTTTGTTCTCAATATAAACACATTTATCTTCACTTTGCTACAACATTTATGAACTCAAGTCTGTAAAAGAGTGTAAATCTTCCATCAGCAGATAAAAAGGTTATTGATGGTGTGAGTTATGAGTTAGACGAGTGAACGGCAGTAATTCCAGTCAGTGTTGAGTATCGTGATGTTGTCTCAGTTACTCACTGGTTATAACCTTCAGATTCACTTTAGTGGTGGGATCATTTAGAAACTTTTCAGTTCCACAATAGTACATCCCAGAATCCTCTTCACTCAGATTTCTGATGGTCACTCTGAAGACGGCTGAAGTTGTGTTGTCATACAGAGAGAATCTATCATTCTCAACCCATTTATTTTTCACATTAGTCTTTATTTGATCTTTGCACTGTTTCCACTTTCCTTTACAAAAATACTTTTCACTCTCTGTATGTGTTTTCTTATATTTGCATGAGATCCTGACTCCGCCTCCTGAATATCCAGTCACTTCTATGGAGCTCACGACACCTACAACAAACCAGCATCTTAACACAACACTAAAACACACTGAAGGGAGATTCATGTCAAAGGTCATTAGTTATGGATAAAGACTTGTGTTCATTATTTAATCTCTGTTCTGGTTCTTCTGAGTTCAGACTCTTACCAGGAATCATCAGCAGAGTGAAAGTCCAGATGATCTTCATTCTTCTCTCTTATTAAAGGATCTTCTCTGTTGTCCGGAGATTCAGTTCTTCTGAAGCTCTCGCTGTGTGTTCAGAGGAGGTTTGAGTGTTTCTTTCCTGTTTCATGTTTAACATGAACTGTTGAATGTGACAGAGATGCGCACTTCCTCTGAGAGAGAGAGAAAGAGAGAAAGAGAGAGAGAGAGAGAGAGAGAGAGAGAGAGAGGGTTAACAAGCACTTTATTACTCTATGTAGTGATGTGGGGGGGGGGGTGATTTTTTGAGTCATTTTGTACCCACCACTTTGAAAAAAAAAAAATGTTTACGGTGAAGCATTGCTGCCACATCCATATTGTTTTTTCAACTCAATTACGTCGTAATAACGAGACCGTATGTCGTTAAAACTACATCTTTTCTCCTAATAAGGGCATGTGTTGTATAGGCAAGGCAAGGCAAGGCAAGTTTATTTGTATAGCACATTTCATACACAGTGGCAATTCAAAGTGCTTTACATAGAAATTAAGTTAAAATAGTCATAAGCGGAAAAGAAATTAAAATATATATAGTTTTACAGTTATAATAGGAATTAAAAGGAAATAAAAAATAAAGATGAAATCCCCTATCTGGGGTGGAAGAAAATGGAGAGTCAGGTTTACTTTAAAAATATTTGTCAGGTAACTGTGCGTTTAGACATTACCCTTACAGACAAATCTTCCTGGACAGGAACACCAGGGCTATCTCTACTTTGTTCGACCGTCAGAGCGGATCTACACGGTCCTTCCTCTCACCACCAAGGCTATACAGATCTATCCGTCAGAGCGGATCTAAACGGATCGTCCTCGCACCGGAGGGATTTCGATTTATCGCTCCCCCGTCTCTCAACCTCTTCCACCCAGAAAGCCTTAACAAAATAAAAAATAATAAAAAATAAAAAGTATAATTAAAAACTAAAAATAAAACAGGGTTAAATTGAAACACATAATTACAGTGCAAGCAGTTCGGACAAAGCACTCCGCTCATTCAGTAAATGCATAAGATAAGGTGCAATCAGTCGGATGTACAGTGGCACAGCTCATTCAGTAAATGCACAGCTGAACAGATGTGTTTTGAGTCTGGACAGATGTGCACAGATGTGTTTTGAGTCTGGACAGATGTGCACAGATGTGTTTTGAGTCTGGATTTGAAAGTGGCTACTGTTGGAGCACATCTGATCTGTTCAGGAAGCTGGTTCCAGCTGTGGCTGGCAAAATAGCTAAAAGCAGACTCTCCTTGCTTTGAGTGAACCCTTGGTATTTCTAATTGACTTGATCCTGATGATCTGAGTGATCTGTTGGGTTTGTATTTAATCAGCATATCTGCAATGTATTGAGGTCCTAGGTCATTGAGTGATTTATATACAAGTAATAGTACTTTAAAATCGATCCTAAATGTAACTGGAAGCCAGTGTAAAGACCTGAGGACTGGTGTGATATGGTCATATTTTCTGGTTCTGCTCAGGATCCTGGCAGCAGCGTTCTGCATGAGCTGCAGCTTTCTAATGGTCTTTTTGGGAAGGCCAGTGAGAAGACCATTACAATAATCCACCCTGCTGGTAATAAAAGCATGAACGAGTTTCTCTAAGTCTTGCTTGGAAATAAAGCTTCTAATTCTTGCAATATTTTTCAGATGATAGTAAGCTGATTTAGTTATTGCTTTGACATGACTACTGAAACTCAGGTCTGACTCCAAAATCACACCAAGATTCCTGACTTGATTTTTTGATTTTAGACCTTTAGCCTCAAGATATGCGTTCACCTTGAGAATTTCATCTTTGTTTCCTAATGTAATGATTTCAGTTTTGTCTTTGTTTAACTGAAGAAAGTTTTGGCACATCCAACTGTTAACTTCATCAATGCATTTACATAGAGAGTCAATGGGGCTGTAGTCATTAGGTGATAGGGCTAAGTAGATCTGGGTGTCGTCAGCATAGCTGTGGTAAGCCATTTTGTTATTTTTCATTATTTGGCTCAGTGGCAGCATGTACAGGTTGAATAGGAGTGGTGCAAGAATTGACCCTTGTGGGACTCCGCATGTCATGGATGTCCACTCAGACTTATGGTCACCTATACTCACATAATAACCTCTCCCTTCTAAGTATGACCTGAACCATTTGAGGACCATTCCAGAAAGCCCAACCCAATTTTCTAGCCTGTCAAGAAGTATGTTGTGGTCAACAGTGTCGAATGCAGCACTGAGGTCCAGTAGTACCAGAATCGACGTTTTGCCTGTATCTGTATTGAGGCGAATATCATTTATAATCTTTATGAGCCCGTGGCTGTTATGAACTATAGGCTACATCAATACATTACAACAATTTCGTGCTATGGGCACTGCCACTGATACAGGCAGCGGAAGAGCCTATTTTACGCTGAGCTTGCTTCTGCTTTTCAAACAAGTGTGAGGCATGGGCTGAATAAATTGGAATCAGTGATGTGTGTATATATGTCTGTATCCACATTAGAGAATTTATTCAGCCCATGCCTTTGTCACACTTGTTTGAAAAGCAGAAGCAAGCTCAGTGTAAAATAAGCTCTTCCGCTGCCTGTATCAGTGACAGAGTCAACGGCCAGACTTGAATTTACTCACTCAGTATTGGCTGAAGCCACTACATTTAAACAAGAAAAATCCCTCGTGATTGGTTGGCAGATCACTGCAAACCAATCATTATTGGTCACCCTGGCTCATTATAAATGTAAACCCCAATAATAATAATAATAAATATATAATTTATGTTGTAATAATTTATGTTTTATATTAATAATGACCAAGATGGCGGCGCGAGTAGATCGCGAGGCTCAGCGTCTCTCCAGATTCTGCAATTTTGCGGTATTTTTCTTGTTCATCTCGGGTCTGTTCGTACAGAACAGTTGTGCTTTTACATCGTACACCCGTTGTGAGCTTTTGGATATTGGTTTGCGAATTTCCGACAGTTTTATGGACAATCTTCAACTCCTTCCTGAGATCGCTAGGACGCCCGAGGCGATGCGCTCTGCCCGGCCGGGCGGAAGTGCTAGAAGGCGGCGCTGTGATCGTAAACAAAGGCGGGGTAAGCGTGGAGGTCTAAGAGCTAAGCTAAGGCTAACTCCTTACCGGCTCTCTTTACCCAGCATTTTCCTTGCCAATGTACGATCGCTAGTGAACAAAATGGAGGAGATTCGACTCAGCATTACACACAGTAAGAAACTTTTGAACTGTAACGTCCTAATCTTCACTGAAACCTGGTTAAACAGCGGAATACCGGACAACGCTATTGAGCTAGCGGGACGCCACACACTCCGGGCAGACAGAACATTAGATGGCTCCGGGAAGAGCAGAGGGGGTGGATTGTGCATTTATATTAACAAAGCTTGGTGCACAAACTCTGCTATTGTTGGGAGTCATTGTTCAGCTAACCTGGAGTTTCTCATGTTTAAATGTAGACCGTTTTATCTACCGCGGGAGTTCACTTCCACCATTATAACTGCAGCCTATATTCCCCCGGATGCTGATGCCAAGCTTGCTATGAAAGAAATTCACGCAGCCATCAGTAAACAACAGACTGATCACCCGGAAGCTGCGTTTATTGTTGCAGGTGACTTTAATCATTCAAACCTAAAGTCAGTGCTACCCAAGTTTCACCAGCATGTTTCCTGCCACACCAGAGGAAACAAAACCTTAGACCATGTATATACAAACATGGCTGGAGCTTACGTTGCGACTCCCCTCCCCCACCTGGGACAGTCAGACCACCTCTCTTTGTTTCTATCACCCAAATATTCACCCCTCATCAACCGTGTGAAGCCATCAGTAAAGACCATCAAGGTGTGGCCTGCGGGGGTTGATTCCACACTCCAGGAAAGGTTTCTAAACACAGACTGGAGTATGTTTGCTTCTCAAGCCACCAGTGGCGCTCACACGGACATTGACTCATTCACTTCCTCTGTATTGGATCATATCAATACCACCATCGACAGTGTTACAACCCAGAAACAGATCACCACATACCCTAATCAGAAGCCTTGGATGAACAGGGAAGTTCGACTCCTGCTGAAGTCACGCAATACTGCCTTCAGATCAGGTGATGCACAAGCCTACAGTACGTCCAGGGCAAACCTGAAGAGGGGCATCAAAAAGGCCAAGCACTGCTACAAGCTAAAGATAGAGGGTCACTTTTCCAACTCTGACCCTCGACGCATGTGGCAGGGCATTCAGGCTATCAGTGACTACAAACCCCCCCACTCCACCCCCGCAGCCACTGATGTCAACTTCCTGAACGAGCTAAATTACTTTTATGCTCGTTTTGAAAGAGACAACAGAGAAACTGCCACCAAGCTCAAACCCTCAGCTGACCCACCAATCACACTCTCCTCCACAGATGTCTGCAAGGCACTGAGCCGGATCAGCGCACACAAGGCTGCTGGACCAGACAACATCCCTGGACGTGTGCTCAGGGCATGTGCGGAGCAGCTCGCTGGGGTTTTTACAGACATTTTCAACCTGTCTCTTGCCCAAGCAGCTGTACCTTCATGCTTTAAACGCACTTCCATTGTGCCAGTGCCAAAACACTCTAACCCGAGGTGCCCTAATGACTACCGCCCTGTAGCACTCACACCCATCGTCATGAAGTGCTTTGAGCGGCTGGTCCTGGAACACCTAAAAGACTCTATACCATCCACATTGGACTCACACCAGTTTGCCTACCGCAGCAATAGGAGCACAGAGGATGCCGTTTCCATGGCACTGCACTCTGTGCTCACCCATCTGGACCATAAGAACACGTATGCACGCATGCTGTTTGTTGACTTCAGCTCAGCATTCAACACTGTCATCCCATCCAAGTTAATAGCCAAACTTGGAGACCTGGGCATCAACACTTCAATGTGTAACTGGATTTTGGACTTCCTAACTGACAGACCCCAGAATGTTCGTTCAGGATTCACCTGCTCCACATCCATCACACTCAACACTGGTGTACCACAGGGCTGTGTGCTAAGCCCGTTTCTCTACTCCCTCTTCACCGCCGACTGCAAGCCTGTGTATGGATCTAATTCTATCGTCAAGTTTGCGGACGACACTACGGTGATTGGGCTCATCAGCAACAACGATGAGACTGCCTATAGGGAGGAGATCCAGCACCTGGCCACATGGTGCGCTGATAATAACCTGCTCCTCAACACCACCAAAACGAAGGAGCTCATCGTGGACTTCAGGAAAGAGTCAAGAGGCACACACGACACCATCCACATCAATGGAATGGCTGTTGAGCGTGTCTCCAGTTTCAAGTTCCTGGGGATCCACATCTCGGCGGACATGTCGTGGACGACCAACACCTCCAGCCTGGTCAAGAAGGCTCACCAGCGCCTCTTCTTCCTGAGGACACTGAGGAAGAATCAGCTCTCCTCGGCCATCCTGGTGAACTTCTATCGCTGCGCAATAGAAAGCATCCTGACCAACTGTGTGGCAGTGTGGTATGGGAGCTGCTCTGTTGCGGAGCGCAAGGCACTGCAGCGGGTGTTGAAAACTGCCCAGCGCATCACAGGGACTCCACTACCTGCCATCGAGCACATCCAGAGGAAACGCTGTCTGCATCGAGCTCGCAGCATCCTCAAGGACTCCTCTCACCCAGCCCACAGACTGTTTTCTCTCCTGCCCTCCGGCAGGCGTTTCAGGATCCACCGGACCAGGACCAGGAGACTAAAGAACAGTTTTTTCCCCAGAGCTGTCTCTTTATTGAACTCAAACCCCCGTTGATCCACTTCCCTCATAAACTGATAACTCTCCTACCTCACATCTTCCTTCACTTTGTTATTTGCACTACCGACTGTTTATCACAGTAACAACTGTTTACATATGCATCTTGCACTGCCATATCTTAACTGGATTATGCTCATTTGCACTGCCGACTGTATTTATAGTACCAATGTTTACATTTGCATTTTTGCACTGTACTTCTAAATGTAATATGCAACCACTTTCCACTGCACTTTCCACTTTTTTTTTTTTTTTCCGGATAGCTCTGTCCATAATTTATTGCACTACCCTAATCCACTGCTATTCCTCATATTAGCCTAACATATTATTGTATACCTTTATCTGTAAAATTCTGTTTATAGTAATAGCCATCTGTATATTGTATTCATAGTACATATTCACCTGTAAATTCTGTTTATAGTAATAGCCATCTGTATATTTATTCACTGTACATATTCACCTGTAAATTCAGTTCTGTTTATAGTAATAACGTCTCTCTATTTATACATATTTATACATATTCAGTACATATCCATGTCCTGCACTTACGCATCCATTGTATATCCTGCACTTGCTGCTATTGCACTTCTGGTTAGACCTAAACTGCATTTCGTTGCCTTGTACTTGTACTTGTGTAATGACAATAAAGTTGAATCTAATCTGAATCTAATCTAATGTTATTGTGCTATGAACTACACTATTCATACCATCAAGGAATATATGGGAAAATTTGCCCGGACCGTGCCGTTTATTCAAAGAAAGAGCTTCATTTATAAACACACAGCTGTTTATTCAAAGAAAGAGCTTTATTGTCAAACACACAACTATGTACAGTGCAGCAGTAATGTCTCTTATGTTGTCCTCTAAAAACGTCAAAAAGAAGTGCCCAGCACATTCGGGAAACACAGGCGTATATGGTGAGTTGCCTGTATTTCGGTATCGCCTCTAATCTGGATTGCAAAGTGGCACAGAGTTCGGAGAGCTCCAGGCTGCGAGAGGGCGGTGGCCGCACAATCCATCCAGACACACCGTCAACAATGCCGTCTTCCTCCTCAGACATGAGTTCAATGGTCGCGGACTTCCAAATGTCCACCTCATCCTCAGCCAGCACACTTCGTCTTGCTTCCAGCAACTGTAATACAATCCATAAAGACAATGAGCAACCTGAAAAATACTCACATTAACAAAAAACGGATCTAATATAATAAATCTTACCCTTTTTCTTCTTGATCGATTCCGAGCTAAACTTCGCAGTTTCCGCCTGCGATGTAAGTTCAGGTTGTTTGTATCTGAAGCTCCGGCGTGCCGATTCATAATACGTTTTACAGGCAGCTGGAAAACAATTACATGAGACTGGTATTACAGTTTTTTTCGATTGCTAAGACACATTTCTTGAAAGCTGCTCTCCTTTTCTCTAAACTGTGAACACAAAACCCAATTTTCAAGCTACATTCACAAAACCTCAGACTCTTCTTGCAAAACCAAACTTTCACCTCAAAACAGTTCAATCTGTGCTCAAAACTGAACTATGTTGTCAAATCGTGCCCCGTGTCAATCAAAATTAAAAACACTACTGAACAGTCACTAAACACTACGTAGAAAAATAGAAAACACAATGCTCAGGACATGAAGCTGGAGAAATAAATGTTTATTGTTCACTGTTGGCTAAATGCATGTTGCAAAACAAAAAAACCTGTGCATTTAGCACTTGTACAAAAAGACAAAACTGAAATCTTATTTGTTTGCCACTTGTGTACAGTAAGCCCATGTAAAAATAAAGAACAAAAATATACATGGAATACTAGGCCTACAAACAGTTAGACCAACCCTCCATTACAATACTACAGTATATGGTACAGTGATGTACTGAAACATATATTTAATTACAGTACACTGTGGTACAGTATATAGTATGTCATACAGTAATTGCTGTCAACATTTACATATTGTACTATAATGTCAAAAAGAGTTAATTACCTGTTCTCTTCTCTAAATCTCTGGATTATGGTGGACACAGTGAATCTACTGATGTTTGGTTGTACCCTTTGTCCAGCCTCCCTCATGCTCATACCATGGACAAGAACATGGTCAATCACAGTAGCTCTGATTTCATCAGATATTACTGTTCTTTGTTTTCGCTGACCACCTCGACCACCGCAACCTCCTTGACCTCCTCTCACACAAACTCTTCCTTTCAGATTTCTATCCATTGTAGGGCCTCACAAACCAGTGCTCTCTGAACTGGCTTACTGTATATGTTCCCTCACATCATTAGCCACAAGTGTGATACATTTTGAGTTGTTGTGTTCAAGTGGTGACATCTGTGCTTTAATTGTGTTTGACTTTTGTCACCTGTGCCCACCATTATGCAGCACGGGTGCATCACAATGAAAATGTGTTGGCAAGTTGTGTCTAAACAGCAGAGCATGTGAGCGGAGTGGAGCGCGAGCGGGCGGGTTTTGGACAGAGCGCAGAGCGACATTTTTAAAAGGACAGAGCGTTGGTTTCCCGCTCCAATTTCGCTCCGCTCACACCACGAGTCTGAAGCATGCTCAGTCAAGCCTGACCCAGAATCCATCTGTCTTGCACTGTCATCAACAGACTATTTTCATTCAAACCTCGGCTCACATTACTGCTCATAATGGAGTTCAAAATGTACTTCAAAAAAGAAAACGAGAAATCGTACAGGTGTACTATTAAAAAACGAACTAACAGTGATAATGGGGTACAAGAAAACGAATGTGGAGACATCGTTTCAGTAAGTAAAGATTCCTTTTGGAATCTAAAAAGGCACATCTCCCGAAAGCATGAAAGTGTGCTACGTGAACACGCACGGAATAAAGCAAAAGGTTAGCAAATTGAACTTGTAACAAAGTGTAAATTAAATATAGCGTAATATTCAAACAGATTTGTTTTGTCATTCAAGTAGGCCTAATGGTTCGTTTTATTTAATTTATGTCGTCCGTGAATTTGTATTTGATAGAGCGAGAGGAGGAACAGCAGCAACAGGAGAAAACTGTTGAGGAATTCAAAAGTTTCTTCACTGCACGCAAAGGCCCAAACATAACAAGGGAGAGAAAAAGAGAGCTGGATGTAGCATTTTTTTAAATGATTTACATGGACTATGAACCGCTGAGTAAAGGAGAACGCGAAGGGATGCAACTTTTCGCCAGCGCAGCTCAACCGGGCTACACACCTCCATGCTGTAATACCGTACGCGACACGCTCATGCCACATGCTCTGGAAGAGATGGAAGCCAAACTGCAAGACCTACTGCAAAATGGTGATGGGCTCGTTCTGTCAGCGGACATTTGGACCAGTAGAAGAGGGCACAGCTTCCTTGGCATCGTGGCCAGTTTCATTGATGGGATGTTCCGGGGGCACACGGTTTTGTTGGGCTGTGAGCACATACAAGGGCACCACACCGCAGATCGTATTTATCAAAAGTATGAAAGTGTACTGAAATTTTGGAACGTGCAACGACGTGTGATTTGTGTCGTTACTGACAGTGCCAGCAACATGATCAAGGCGCTTAACCTCCTCCCTGGCACTGAAGAGGAAGCGGAGGGTGAAGTGACCGCGGATGCCAGCAGCAGCACTGAACACGAAGAGGATGATGAGGAACCACCGGTGCCCTCGCAAGTCAGTGTGGAAGTGATAACAACTAATGTAGAAACTATGATAAATCAGTACTTTACTGTGTCAAATTTACATCTGAGATGCCCCATTCACATGCTTCAGCTAGCGATCAAAGATGCCGTTAACGAGCACGACAACATTAATAGGCTGTTAGTGAAAGTCGGCAAGCTGGTGAAAAGTGTACGCAAGAGCACCCTGAACACAGAGGAAACAGACCAATTAGGGGTCCGCCCCACAAATGCCTGCGCCACTCGATGGAGCAGCCAGCTTCGGATGATTCAGTCGGTCAT
This sequence comes from Gobio gobio, assembly GCF_949357685.1. NCBI lineage: Eukaryota > Metazoa > Chordata > Actinopteri > Cypriniformes > Gobionidae > Gobio > Gobio gobio. The sequence goes on along the minus strand of NC_137100.1, from coordinate 67,872,781 downwards.
CCGGTTGTTCCAAAAAGACCCGTTATGGCAAAACAAACTCTAGTCTAATGTTGCTAACATCCCCCTGAATCAAGTACGCCAGCTGACACACCTTGTCAGTGTGCTGACACCTCTGGCAGACCTCACAGACAAAATGCAGAAGGAGCTGGGGAACCTGGGGATGATCCTCCCTGCCGTCACAGAAATAAAATCCCTGCTCACCGATGACACTCACGCTGCACTTCCAATGGGCATCGCGGCTTTTGCAGAAACACTGGCAAACAACGTGTCAACTCGCTATGGAATATACTATACTGATAAACATCTCATTTTAGCATCAGTGTTAGATCCCCGTTTCAAGACAGAATGGATAATCCGAGATGAGTCTGCATGCAACAAACTCGGGGAGATCCGTGAACTCCTCATAAAAGAAGCGGAGGAAATTAACGGTCCCGGGACATCCGAGAACGACGCACCACCCGCCGCTGACCTTAATCCCGAGCCTGAACCAAAAAGAGCTCGCCTGTTCGGGTCACACTTCAGCGAGCAGCAACGCATTGCTGGAGACACCAAAGGTGAAGTTGAAAATTACCTCTCATCCCCGAGACAGAACCCGGACGCAGATGTCATTCGATTTTGGAAAGAAAGCTCAACGTCTTTTCCCCGCCTGTCTAAAGTGGCTTGCATTGTGTTCAGCATCCCAAGCGGGTCGGCGAGCGCAGAGAGGGTTTTCTCCGCTGCTGGCCTGCTCTCAAGAAACCACCGCATGAGTCTGAAGCCTCAGACATTGTCCAAACTTGTGTTCTTGAAGGTGAACTCAAAAGAACTGTAGATAGGAAAGCAATTTTTTTTTCTTTTGCACTCTGCGCAAAAGTTCAGTTTTCAGAATTTTGGCCTAATAGTTCATTTACTGTTAAAACTTTTATGTATATTTTTGTTTATATCATTTTTATTTATATTATTCGGCCCATTTATTCGTTTAATTTTACAGGACTTTTTGTGACTAGCCTAATTTGTCATTTGAAATAAAACATTTCTATTTGAAAAATGTTGTTGTTGCTCAGTTCTTTAGGAGGTAAGGCTGTGGTCTAAGCTAAAAGTGATTTACATGACATGTAGATTTTTTTCCTTTTTTGGAGCGGGGGGGGGGGGGGGGGGGGGGGCTTTTGAGTGGAGCGCGAAGCAAACTGCGTTGAGCGCTGAGCGATAATGAGCGGAGCGGCCTGATGTAGCTTTGAGCGGGGGAGCGGAGGGATGAACAGTTCTGTGAGCGATGAGCGGAGATTCTCACCGCTCCACTCCGCTCGTATGCTCTGCTAAACAGGTGAAAAGTGCTTATTGTTTTGCCAAAAGAGTGATTGATTCAATCAGTGGGTTCAGGCAATTGAGCAGTTGGTTCAGACAATAGGGTTTAGTGTTTTAGCAATTGAGAAAAACTAGAATAAAAACAGTCACGGTAAAATTAAACAAGGAATGAGAAAAACATTAGAAGTTATACTTACACACAATGTCGTCGTGATCAGCGGTTAAATCTGGACTCGCGGAAATCGCTCCAAGCAGATAAGAGGTCACGGCTTCGTTATGAGGCGAGGATAGTCTGTGAAAACAAAATGTGCAGTTTTAAGCTCGGATCTATTAACGCATCCATTTCCTTATACAGCTGAATAAAAGCATATTCTTTAAATCGTAACGTTACCAACTGTGTGGCAGTATGGTATGGGAGCTGCTCTGTTGCGGAGCGCAAGGCACTGCAGCGGGTGGTGAAAACTGCCCAGCGCATCACAGGGACTCCACTGCCTGCCATCGAGCACATCCAGAGGAAACGCTGTCTGCATCGAGCTCGCAGCATCCTCAAGGACTCCTCTCACCCAGCCCACAGACTGTTTTCTCTCCTGCCCTCCGGCAGGCGTTTCAGGATCCACCGGACCAGGACCAGCAGACTAAAGAACAGTTTTTTCCCCAGAGCTGTCTCTTTATTGAACTCAAACCCCCGCTGATCCACTTCCCTCATAAACTGATAACTCTCCTACCTCACATCTGCCTTCACTTTGTTATTTGCACTACCGACTGTTTATCACAGTAACAACTGTTTACATATGCATCTTGCACTGCCATATCTTAACTGGATTATGCTCATTTGCACTGCCGACTGTATTTACAGTAACAATGTTTACATTTGCATTTTGCACTGTACTTCTAACTGTAATATGCAACCACTTTCCACTGCACTTTACACTTTTTTTTTTCCGGATAGCTCTGTCCATAATTTATTGCACTACCCTAATCCACTGCCATATTCCTCATTTTAGCCTAGCATATTATTGTATACCTCTATCTGTAAAATTCTGTTTATAGTAATAGCCATCTGTATATTGTATTCATAGTACATATTCACCTGTAAATTCTGTTTATAGTAATAGCCATCTGTATATTTATTCACTGTACATATTCACCTGTAAATTCAGTTCTGTTTATAGTAATAACGTCTCTCTATTTATACATATTTATACATATTCAGTACATATCCATGTCCTGCACTTACGCATCCATTGTATATCCTGCACTTGCTGCTATTGCACTTCTGGTTAGACCTAAACTGCATTTCGTTGCCTTGTACTTGTGTAATGACAATAAAGTTGAATCTAATCTAATCTACTTTACCCATGCTCTGGTTCATAGCGCCTGGAGTTTGCCTCAGAGTTGTGAAGACGCCAGACAGCTGAAAATTAGTCGAAAAAGTTGGCCGCGTGCAGTTGGCCGCGTCCATGCAGAGGAGTTGAAGGGGAGCTAAAGGCGAAATGGCGTCCTGTCGTTGTTGATCACGAAAAAGCAAAGCAGCAAAAACACAGGAAATGTATTTTTTTTAAAAAGAGTCCAAAACACGTCTGTTTAAAGCTCGTCTTCAAGTTTTGTACGCGTCATGGCCATGACCTCGCACGTGATTGGGCGAGGGCGAGAAGCTCGTCGGGCTCCTCCAATCACATGCGAGGTCATTGTTATAAGGATGTTTTCCAGAATTAATGAAAAAACTCTGTATTAATACATTTTCCTGGACAGAATGGAAAATGTATTTAGTACCACATGCATGTACAGACTACAGTTCTCGCTCACAAATTTGATGGGATTAGGATTGATTGTCTTGATATAGTCAGTTTATGACAGTTTACAAAGAAGGGAGACTAACAACAAACTGATTTTAAGAAATGTATTAAATTAACAAGAAAATTAAACAAAACAATGTTAAGAGGTGAATAAAATAAAAAAAATGTTGATGTATTTTGGATGTGTGTGTGTGTGTGTGTGTGTGTGTGTGTGTGTGTGTGTGTGTGTGTGTGTGTGTGTGTGTGTGTGTGTGTGTGTGTGTGTGTGTGTGTGAGTGCGTGTGATTGTGTGTGTGTGTGTGTGTGTGTGTGTGTGTGTGTGTGTGTGTGTGTGTGTGTGTGTGTGTGTGTGTGTGTGTGTGTGTGTGTGTGTGTGTGTGTGTGTGTGTGTGTGTGTGTGTGTGTGTGTGTGTGTGTGTGTGTGTGTGTGAGAGAGAGAGAGATAGAGAATCACAAGAGTCCGGAAATCAGTCCACAGAGGGGCTGAATTTATCCCTATATTCTTCAACCTCATTGAGGTTTCAGACCACCAGCTCCAGAAAAACCTATTATATTTATTTTCACTTTATTTAAGTTAATGGGTGTGGCAAAAGTGCTTCAATTACATATAGGCATAACACCGTAACTTTTTATTTTGTTTTATTTTTTTACATAACATTGGTTATTGCTAATGACATACAGAGTAATTAATCTACTCTGTGAGCCCGGACAAGTTGAATCTACTTAAAAAATTGGAGCAAACTGGTTGCCCTAAAAATTTAGTAACGTGAACTAAAACGAGTACATTTAACTTAAAATATTTTAGTTAAAAATAAAACTAATTAAAAATTCAGAACCTAGATAAAACTCCCCCTGCTGCTACTCTGATTTGCATTTGTGTAGCTCACAGAATGTTCATTTACATGTTAAAGGGTAACTAAACCCCTGCTCAGAGCTTAACTCCACCCACTGGCAATTTTCAAAAAATGCTGGAAAAGTGGGCAGAGCCCGGCGGACACAGAGGGGACAAACCGAGGGCGGGGCTGAGCGGAGGGCGTGCACCTGAGACCCTCAGGGACGGGTTGATTGACAGCTGTCAGACTCGCGAGTCGCAAAGATGGAGAATGACTGGAGTGACTCCAGCTTTGCAACAGAGCGGTCATTTCGCCTACCTTCACCTGAAGTGGAGGAGGGTGGATTGTCTGTAACAGACACAAACCCGGAGCCTATCAATGCGAGCCGCTGCTCAAACTGCGTTAACTCCCGATGCAGACGATGCTAGTGAAGCAGCCGCGCAAGAGAACCGACCTAATCTATCTGCGTCCACGGCAACCACTTGCGTGTCAGGGTTTGAAAGCGCGTCTCATGTATGAAAATTATCTGTACACAAGACGGGCGGCAATAAAATCGCAAGAAAAGCCTGACGTGTACTGACAACTTCATTATTTAACCGTATTTTCTTCAATACAATGTTAAAGCATGTGTCAAGTGAGTTTCATTCATAATGTTTCCACTTCATGTAATATGACAGTTCATACTGGAGTGAAGCCGTTCTCATCCTGTGATTGGGGGAAACATTTCTGAGGGCGTGGTGAGCTCGTGCCAGGGGCGCGGATAGTGAGCCGTTGGAGGTACCATCCTACGTCACGATGTACCACAACGTCCAATAGGAAAATTCAACTGCAGTAGCCACCGTTCAACCTTAAGAGGGCAGCACTTTGGCGGTTTTACACCATATTTTATAGAATTAAAACACTTTATACTCAAATGTCAAAACATTTACTCGAATCAATGAACAGCATTAATAAAGCCCCAGTATTACAGATATTACAGACTCCTAGAATTAAGGGGAGGGGGGGTGATGGGGGGACAACTGCCAAGCAAGGCCCACGTCAATTTACGACAATTTACGGCAGTTTTCGGTGTTGCCTGCAAATTGCCGTGCACAGTCGTAAACCTGAAGTTTCACGGCAATCTGCAGTGCCACATACTGACAAAAATCCCACTTTTCATGCAGTGAACGTAGCTAAGTATTAAACTGCTAGCAGATGTTAGCTGAAGTAGCACCTCATTACTATCGTCCTTCAGAGAACTGTATGCTAAATGACATCATCATCATCTACAGTAAAGTTACAGTAATTTAACAGCTATTCACATGGATTTATACGTTTTGAGGGAGACAACAACTGTAAAAAAGGCCCCCTTGTGGCCGCTAAGCATCAAACACTTTACTGTGACTCTCTCTCTCCCTCCTACTAGAAGACGCCTCGCTTCACCTGGACTATTAGCCAATCACAAGTGACTCAGGATCGCTGCACGCTGGTAGCATTCTGTCCGAGACTTTGCCACTAGTTTACACTAACCGCACGGACTTGCAACCCGCCTTGATACAACTGCTTTATACAACTGCTTGATACAACTGATACAACTGCAACTGCAGGAGAAGCGCACAGAGAGTGAAGGAACGCATTGAAGCCGTGTGTGTTTTTTCAAATTGCTCAGTTTGCTGGATTTGCTCAGCATAGTACACTCTATCAAGTGGATATATTTCGATTCTGTAGTTATTTTTGGATTTATAATTTTACTGGCTAAGATAATTGTATTTGAATTAAAACCAGTGCTGTTTTAGCCGTCGGCACTCAAATATTATTTCTGGATATTCGCACGAGTAAGTGATAGTTTCGTTTTGGAGCTGAGCCATTGACAGGCTGTTACCTTGATTGTCTGAGCGAATTACAAAGGTGTCCTCACCTGGTCTGAGTGTAGTGATTAGCATCTATTTAATACGCTCGTGAACGCTGGTGCGGAAGCATCAGCGGGAGCTTTCAGCCTCCTCGTGTGAAGACCGAAGAGTGTAAAGACCATCGACTCTACTCTGCGCGACTCCACTCGAGCAAGGACACGACAAGGCATTTGAGTATAGCTTTCCTCCTACTTTGTCCACTTTGTGTTTTCATCTGTTTATTTCTCTAACCCCTATTCACTATGTGCTTCCAAATTGCTACCATTATCACATACACCCGTAAGTCACGCTCGTTACATTCTAGGCGACGCAATCCGAATAATCTGCAAAGTGTACCTATTTCCTCTGCTACATTAATGTCCATTCCAATTGGTCTGTGGAATTGCCAGTCTGCTGTAAACAAAGCAGACTTAATTCCATCTATTTCCGCTCATTCATGTCTCAGTCTCATGGCTCTAACTGAAACCTGGATCAAACCAGAAGACACTGCCACTCCTGCGGCCCTCTCAAATAATTTCACTTTTTCACACACCCCACGCCCGATTGGGAGGGGTGGAGGTACTGGTTTGCTCATCTCAAATGATTGGAAATTTGAGCCCATTCCTTCTCTATCTGGCAACTACTCATTTGAATCACACTCAATCACTATCACTCATCCTGCTAAAATCCATGTTGTAGTTATTTATCGCCCTCCAGGTCAACTGGGTAACTTCTTGGAGGAGTTGGATATTTTACTCTCTCACTTCCCTGAGGATGGCACTCCTCTGGTACTGCTTGGTGACTTCAACATCCACTTTGATAAACCCCAGGCTGCTGACTTCACCACTCTTCTGACCTCATTTGACCTTAAGCGAGTATCTACTACAGCTACTCACAAATCAGGTAACCATCTGGACCTGATCTACACACGCTGCTGCTCCACAGACAACACTTTAGTTACTCCACTGCACACCTCAGATCACTTTCTCATCACTCTTAACCTCATACTGACTCCGGACACAACACACACTCCTCCGCAGATCACCTTTCGGCGTAATCTACGCTCACTCTCTCCCTCCAGTCTATCCACTATGGTTTCATCCTCACTCCCTCCACCTGCTCAGTTCTCAGCACTGGACACTAACAGTGCTACTGACACTCTTTGCTCCACTCTAACATCTTGCTTAGACAACCTCTGTCCCGTTTCATCCAGGCCAGCCCGCACCACCCCCTCTGCCCCCTGGCTGTCCGATGTTCTTCGTGAACATCGCTCTGGACTCCGGGCAGCAGAGAGGAAGTGGCGCAAAACTAAAAGCGCTACTGACCTAACCCTGTATCAGTCTATTCTCGCTTCTTTCTCTACTAATGTCTCCACTGCTAAAACTACATACTACCACAACAAAATCAACAACTGCTCCAACTCTCGTGCACTTTTCAAAGCATTCTCCTCGCTCCTTTGTCCCCCCCCCCTCCTTCGTCAAACCTTACAGCTGATGACTTTGCATCATTCTTTACAAACAAAACCTCTTCCATCAGCAGCCAATTCTCCACACCACAAACCGACACACACATCTCAACGACCATCACACCCACGCTTCCCTCCTTCTCTCTGCTCTCTGAAGCAGATGTCTCCAAACTCATCCTTTCCAATCATCCCACTACATGTCCGCTTGATCCTATCCCCACGCACCTCCTTCAGGCCATTTCTTCTTCTGTTACAGGGAAAGCAAGAATTGACAAAATGTAAAATGTGTACCTTGAATGCAATGTAAGTCGCTTTGGATAAAAGCGTCTGCCAAATGCATAAATGTAAAAATGTAAATGTACTCCTGCACTCACTCACATTGTCAACACCTCTCTTCACACCGGGACTACTCACATTGTCAACACCTCTCTTCACACCGGGACTTTCCCCACAGCATTTAAGCTGGCTCGGGTAACCCCACTGCTTAAAAAACCCTCTCTAAACCCAGCACTTTTAGAAAACTACAGACCGGTATCCCTTCTACCTGTAAGACCGCATGAATTCGCTCCAAGGATCGGCAGCGAACCGCGGTGAAGGCCTTACGCGTTCAGTGTCTCAGCTGGAAGAATGGATTTGATTATAATATTCTTTATCTGACTCCATTTCATTTAGTTGTCGCATTTAGAAGAGAATCCCAACCGAATGTTTGGTCATCTATATTTGATAGTTAATCATACATTTAATCGTTCCGTTTTAACCCTTTGTTACAATTATAACGTTCCACATTGGAGATAGTTAATAATTACAGATTAATTCAGAAAGGATCAAAATGTAACAATTTATTAACAATCAAGTAAATGTAAAATGTCAATTACATCATAGACATAAATCTCTTCTAAAAGGAAACACAAATTCTGGTTATGGTTACACTTAAAATCGTTTCAAATAAATGTAAAACATAAACCCTTAATTATGCTCTGTAGGCCTCTGCCTAGAATGTTACCTGTGAGAGAGAGAGATAGAAAGAGAGAGAGAGAGAGAGAGAGAGAGAGAAAGGGAGAGAGCTAAAGAACAGCTCTCTCCAGAGAAAGCCAGAGAAACCAAAGAGAGCGAGCTACAGATGAAATCCTCTTTTATACTCTTCCCTGATGTCACCAAATTCAAATCTGACTCTTGTAAAACTGACCAATCAGACCAACCCGTGAGACATTTGAAAATAACCAATCAGACAAAACTTCCCCCATTGTATCAAAGGTGCGAAAACCTGTTGGCCAGCCGGCCAATCATTCTTTTGTCTTTCTAACTCAACCTGGCCCTTCTGATGGCGTTAAGGGGGAAGGGGTTGAGTCAATTTCAATATCTTGATCACGACGATGGCAGTTAACAGCAAAGCAGAGGATTTTGTTCCATTTCAAATATCTTTGATTATTTTCCACCTTACAGTTCCCCGTTTGGCACCATTGGCCACAACCATTGAGTCCAAAGGTGGCATTGTCCACAAAGATATGCTTTCTGTTGTGTGTAGATGTTATTCTTCAGACTTGCCCAGACTTGTTGCAAAAGCAGCTGATCAGTTTTCAGCCTTTGTTGTCCTTGTAGCCCTGCATGAGAACTTCATCATTGATATGCAAAACGTCCATTGAATACTTCACACCTCAAGAACAGTCACTCTTTTTGAGGCAGGACACAGGAGCGAACTTTTGCTGCAGGTATTCTGTGATTAAGCACAACAAAGAACAAAAGCATACATGGCATTTTTCATTGGTCAGAAGTCTGATGTGGTCATATTAAAATGGTCTCCGGCAATAAGCCCTTAAATCGATATACTTAATAAAGTGGTCAGGGTTTGAGAATAAAAAGAAGATTCCACAAGCTCGTACATTGTTTCTGGGAACATTGAAATAAAATGCATTATAACAAAACAAATCATTGTTGATTTTAAGTCCCCCTTTTCATGAGGAGTATTAGCAAAATATTCAGTGTAACCAAGACTCGGAAATCAAACTCAAAGTTCATGTAACTTTCCACTATTTCGGTGGTAGTGGAATTTGAGCATTTTGGTCTGAATTTCTCGAAGGAAATGTAGCAAAAGTCAGTGCAATTGATACATTAAAAAAAGATGGTACTCATCAATAAACCATAAAAGAAAAACAACAAATCAATCACATTTATGAAAACATATATATATATAATAACCACTGTGTTTGTTCAGGAATCTTCCAATGTAATTAATGTAGATCTAAATATGATTAGTCATACAATAATGGGTATTCCTGGTAACTGTGTGTGTGTGTGTGTGTGTGTGTGTGTGTGTGTGTGTGTGTGTGTGTGTGTGTGTGTGTGTGTGTGTGTGTGTGTGTGTGTGTGAGTGTAGCTATCTGGATCTGTTAGTGTGAAAAGATGAACAATAGATCTTTAGGGAAGTAACACTTTTAGACTCTATGTCATCTTTGTCGTTTATGATGTGTAGTGCTCAGCCTGAATAGATTTGGTCTATTCCAGGTGATGCTGTCTTCAGTGTAGGGTGTGTTCTGTGTTAATGTTTTGGAGATGGGTGGAATCTAATCAATATCAATCTGTGTTGCATAATTTAATTCCAGTTTTTTCACTGGGAGGTCATGTAGACATATTGTGAGGTGTGATTGACCCCATCAAATATATATAAAGATATTCGCACCCATCTCTCACATCTCCAGTTTTGAGATGCAGGGGGAGGAGGGCCTTTTGGCCGTCCGTCCTCCAAGGAATTGCAATTGTCATCCTGAGATAGAAACAAATTACAAATTTAAAGAGAAACAAATTTAGAGAGAAACACAGTTAATTGCTGCTGCTGTTTCTGTGTATTAACACTTAAGACTGTTCTGGCAGTCGAGCCTTCACAATCTGAGTGAAGGATGAATTGGTTATGAATTGGTTTTCTATTGTCTGTGCCACATTTAACAGCACAATTCCCCTCCTTTTTGGCACTGGGAATTGAACCAATGAAAAGTATTATAACTTGCTCAAATTAGAAATAGCAAAGGTCAGAGTTATTGAGTCCTGTTGCGATGAAGACATTTTCATGGTTAATGCAATTGTAATTCACACTGTAGCCAGATGGCAATTCTATGTTCCTGTTTATGGTTTACTGCAGCTATATGGGAAATAGCAGAGCTTCCACTATAGGAGACAAACAAATTCAACATTGACACATGCAACTTGAAATTGCTGTACAATTCCAGTATTAAAGTTATTCCAATTTACACAAGATACATGGCCTAGAATGCACAGCATCTACAGCCTTTATGCTAAGTGTTTCATCACTTACAGTAAAGCAATCATGTGTTTTAAAGAATAAACTTGACTAGTCTATGTGTATCTTGTAACACAAACAACTATTATGTGTAATCAATGCGCACAATGTGTTATACAATTACAAATTTGAAAATACAAACAGGATCATTGCAATCTGGATGTTTTATTATTAAACTCCTTGCTAAGAGGCTGCTAGCCCGCTGGCAAGTGAAGTTAATAGCTGAAGGCCTTGCATGAACACTGCAGTTAGCTCACTGAGAGTTTTACCTGCAAATGAGCGCTTTTCTTTGCCTTTAAAAAGTAATTTCCTATTTTTCTGAAAATACGGTGGAGGTCGCCCGTTACCCAGTGACCAGCATTTTCCATCGACATGTCCGATTTTCTGACAGGATCTGCAAAACCTGTTCTTTTTGCCATTGGGTTGTCTGTTGGGTTGTCTGCTACCTTCTCCTGGAGTTTCAGTATATTCATGACTCTCGGATGCTTGCAAATCATCCTGCATCCCCTTAAGAGCTAAAATAGACACACTTTCTTGTGCATTTTCTGAACTAAATGCTTCAGATTCATTAGAGCAAGTCACCTCATCTACGAAGTGAACATGCTTTTTAATCCCATTGCTGTTAAGCATTATGGGAGTCATGCACTTTTCAGCATTTAGCTTAGATTTCCATCTATTTTCTATTCTTGAGCCCCAGTCTACTATGGATTGGAATGTGTTTTTAACTGGATCGACGCCATTTGACAAAGCCCGTTGGATTGGGATGCCAGCATTATTTTTCACAAGTTGTAATAACGCGTCATGGTCTCGATCTGCATTTTCTAATCCTGAGTGTTCTCTGTAAGTTACCCATAACCGCTCGGCGTATGTCTCAAATGTTTCATCACTCGCCTGTTGGATTTCTAGTATTTTGCTCCAATCTGCGTGTGTCGGTCCCCTCATTTCTAATAATGCCTGTTTTAGTCGTTCATATATGGCTTCGTCTGTTTCGTTGCGGACTCGTTGGATTATGTTGCCAGATTTCATGCCTTCGGTTAGTTTCGGTCTGAGCTCTTCAGGGAGAGTGAGAAGTGCTATTTGCCACACGTCTCTAACTGCTAGCTTATACACCGTAGCCTGTAACATCAATGTTTCCCAGTAGGGTTGAAACGGCCCTTTTCTTGGCATTACTCCAACGACTTGTTTGTGTCTGGAACATTCTTCGCAGGTTAACGGACGGCTGATCGTTGTGGTTTCGTCGTTCGCATTAGTCATAGTTTTAAGCACGGCGACCTTAACAGATTTCTTAGCTGTGTCGTTAGCTTTTGTGCGAGTCTTTATCAGGCTTCGTTGTTTTGGATGTTCAGGCATTAACACAGGAGCTCGGTTATGAGTTTCTCTCTGTGGCCTGTATCCTAACGCAGCATCATTGTCATCATTATCATTTGGCTTCGCTAGCTCAAAAGTTTCATTCAGTGCTGCTTGTTTTACCGCGGCCACTGGAAATCCTGCATTATCACAACAATCTTCGAGAGCAGATATGTAATTATTGCCGGTTTGAAGTTTTCCTTGTAACTGATCAATTTTTGTTGCCATATTTTCACGCTGCCTAGCCCACTCAAGTTGCTCGTATGAGACTGATTCGACTTTTGATCTTAACTTTTGTAATTCGTCAGATCGCAATCTTTCAATTTCTTTGATATTTGCTATCGTTCGTTCGTTCTCGACCATTGTCTTGAGATCGTTACGACGAAGCAAATAAACAATTGCAGCGGGATTTTCTTGTATTTTGATTCAGATTTGAGCTGTGCGCCCTTAGCAGAATACCAGGATATAATTTCGGTGTTACTCCATTTCAGGTTCAATCCTTTATCGCTTAATCGAACGAGGAGATCTTGTAATTGTACGCCTAAAATTGCCATAATTTCCTCATCTACACTGCTGCTGTTATTTCCCTGAAAAGTCATGTTTCACGTCTAATTCTTACACAATATCGGATTTCTACGGTTCCGATCTATAGTGGGCATACCGACCCGTTCTAGAAATGTGTCTATATGTGTGAGTTGCAAATAAAACTTTCCCTCAACAAAACTAAAAGGCAAAGAAAGTTTACTTACTCATTCTCTGGTCGGAGGGTCAGCTTTAATCCATTCACAAGATCAACAGAACAGCTGAAAAAGAGAAGCTCAAATCTCTTGTTGATTTTAAATCCAATACTTCGCTGAAAACACGTTGCTCGTCTGCTCGCAACATCACGTCGAGGTCACCAACTGTAAGACCGCATGAATTCGCTCCAAGGATCGGCAGCGAACCGCGGTGAAGGCCTTACGCGTTCAGTGTCTCAGCTGGAAGAATGGATTTGATTATAATATTCTTTATCTGACTCCATTTCATTTAGTTGTCGCATTTAGAAGAGAATCCCAACCGAATGTTTGGTCATCTATATTTGATAGTTAATCATACATTTAATCGTTCCGTTTTAACCCTTTGTTACAATTATAACGTTCCACATTGGAGATAGTTAATAATTACAGATTAATTCAGAAAGGATCAAAATGTAACAATTTATTAACAATCAAGTAAATGTAAAATGTCAATTACATCATAGACATAAATCTCTTCTAAAAGGAAACACAAATTCTGGTTATGGTTACACTTAAAATCGTTTCAAATAAATGTAAAACATAAACCCTTAATTATGCTCTGTAGGCCTCTGCCTAGAATGTTACCTGTGAGAGAGAGAGATAGAAAGAGAGAGAGAGAGAGAGAGAGAGAGAGAGAGAGAGAGAAAGGGAGAGAGCTAAAGAACAGCTCTCTCCAGAGAAAGCCAGAGAAACCAAAGAGAGCGAGCTACAGATGAAATCCTCTTTTATACTCTTCCCTGATGTCACCAAATTCAAATCTGACTCTTGTAAAACTGACCAATCAGACCAACCCGTGAGACATTTGAAAATAACCAATCAGACAAAACTTCCCCCATTGTATCAAAGGTGCGAAAACCTGTTGGCCAGCCGGCCAATCATTCTTTTGTCTTTCTAACTCAACCTGGCCCTTCTGATGGCGTTAAGGGGGAAGGGGTTGAGTCAATTTCAATATCTTGATCACGACGATGGCAGTTAACAGCAAAGCAGAGGATTTTGTTCCATTTCAAATATCTTTGATTATTTTCCACCTTACATACCTTTCATTGCAAAGACACTTGAGCGGGCTGTGTTTAATCAGCTCTCTACGTTTCTTGAACAGAACAATCTCCTGGACATCAACCAATCCGGTTTCAAAAGCGGGCACTCAACTGACACTGCCCTGCTCTCAGTTACGGAGGCACTGAGACAGGCAAGAGCAGCCTCCAAATCCACAGTACTTATCTTACTGGATTTGTCTGCTGCTTTTGACACAGTTAATCACCAGATCCTCCTGGCAACTCTCATGAAGATGGGCATCTCAAGAACCGTTCTCCAGTGGTTCAAGTCTTACCTCTCAGGTAGGTCCTTCAGGGTGTCATGGAGAGGTGAAGTGTCTAAGTCACATCATCTAGCTACTGGAGTTCCCCAGGGCTCAGTGCTTGGACCACTACTCTTCTCCATCTACATGTCATCATTGGGATCGGTCATTCAGAAACATGGCTTTTCCTATCACTGCTATGCCGACGACACTCAACTCTACTTCTCATTTCAACCTGATGATCCATCGGTTGGTGTTCGTATCGCTGCCTGCCTAACAGACATTTCAGCCTGGATGAAGGAACATCACCTGCAACTCAACCTTGCCAGGAACCTTGGGGTTGTGATTGATGATCAGCTAAAATTCACTGACCACATCACTGCAACAACCCGGTCCTGCAGATTTGCACTATTCAACATTAGGAAGATTAGAGCCTTCCTATCAGATCATGCCACACAACTACTGGTCCAAGCTCTCGTTCTCTCCAGACTGGACTACTGTAATGCTCTTCTTGCGGGCCTTCCGGCATGCACTACTAAACCCTTGCAACTGATCCAGAATGCAGCGGCGAGGTTGGTCTTTGGTGAGCCGAAGAGAGCACACGTCACGCCTCTCCTCATCAGTCTGCACTGGCTACCAATAGCCGCTCGCATTAAATTCAAGGCACTGGTGCTCGCCTTCAAAACATCCACTGGCTCTGCACCAATATACCTAAACTCGCTCGTTCAGACTTACACACCCTCCAGGAACCGATCAAATGATCGAGAATAGCACTTATCATTCTATTCATTGTCTGTCTGTCTAATTTATTTAAAACAAAAAACAAAAAAAAAATAATTCTGTACTAGACTAACTGAGACTTGTTACAGCACTTGCATATTGCTGATATTGTTGCCCTTCGACTGCTCTAGCTGCTTCTATTGCCCTCATTTGTAAGTCGCTTTGGATAAAAGCGTCTGCTAAATGACTAAATGTAAATGTAAATGTTTATTCTGTGTGCGTCTTTACAAGTAATAATCTGTATTTTGTTGATCTTTTACTGTCATTGCTAAGGCTAGATTGGTAGTGTTTTGTCTGTTTAGTGTTGCTAACTGTAAGCTCAGGCGAGAAGGTCACGAGGTCACGGCAGGACAAGGAGGCCCTTGAATGCTTGGATAAACAAACGGTGTGAGTACAGGTTAATGGTGTCCACCGCTATGCTACTCCTCTCCTCCGCGTGAAGAACTTTCCCCAGCTCTGCGCACCAAAGGAGGCAGTACTTCCTCAGCTTCGGAACACGGAAAGGTGGCTGGCGAAGAACCCTGAGATGGCACAAGTTTATAACAAAGAGATCCAGAGACTTGAACAGGCTGGTTATGTGGCGAAACTACCCCCTGGCACAGAGAACACCTCAAGCAGCTGGTACATCCCTCATCACATTGTCGAGCACAATGGCAAGCACAGAGTGGTTTTTAATTGCTCTATCCAGTACAGCGCCGCTGACTTGAACAAACTCCTGCTCCCTGGTCCAACCCTTGGTCCACCACTCCTTTCAGTTCTCCTGCGATTCAGAGAATATTGTGTGGCCTTCAGCAGTGACATACGGGGATGTTTCACCAGGTCAGGCTCCTTCCAGAGGATGAGCCTCTCCTCCGCTTCCTCTGGAGGGAGCTCAAGCGTGATGAACAACCTACCATCTACCAGTGGAAGGTGCTTCCCTTCGGCACTACCTGTAGCCTCTGCTGTGCTACATATGCCCTACAGAAACACATCACCGACCATACTCAGCCAGCTGATGCAGTGAGCGACTCTGTGTTAAGACATTTCTACGTGGATAACTGTCTACAAAGTGTGCCTACAGTTGAAGATGCCAAGCCCATCATTGACAAGCTGCAGACTGTCCTTGCCGAGGGAGGCTTTGAGCTACGTCAGTGGGCCAGTGCTAAAAAAAGTGGATCGCCCAAGGTCAGCCAGGCCAAGAAGAATCAGCCTTGGGCCTGCAGTGGGACTGTCGAGAGGACACTCTGTCCTTCAAGTGTCGAGAGGCTGTAGCCACTGAAGAAGGCGTCACTATGCGCTCCATCTATAAAGTGGTGGCAAGCCAATACGCCCCCCTTGGCTTTCTAGTACCTTACACCACCAGGGCCAAAGTTGTCATCCAACATCTGTGGGACAAAAAGTGTGAATGGGACGACCCTGCTCTGCCAGATCACCTGCTAGCCACATGGAGAGAGTGGGAGGACGAGTTACCTCACCTACAGAGCATAGCACTTCCGAGGTGTTACACTGGCCGTGAGTTAGACTCTCCCACCTGTGAATATGAGATCCACGTGTTCTGTGATGCCTCAGAGCGAGCCTATGGCTCCGTGGCATACCTCCGAACCGAGAATCCTCATGGCGTCCAAGTAGCTTTCGTCACTGCAAGATCCAGAGTTGCTCCAAAAAGGCAGCAGTCAATCCCACGACTGGAGTTATGCACTGCTCTGACCGGAGCACAAATGGCTCGGATCCTCAAATCTGAACTCACACTGCACATCCAGCGGGTGGTGCTCTGGTCGGACTCTACTACCGTGCTCCAGTGGCTTCAGTCGGAGTCATGCCGATTCAAAGTGTTTGTTGGTACACGCGTGGCAGAGATTCAAGATCTCACTGAGGGTGACACATGGCGGTATGTGGACTCTGTGCAGAACCCTGCCGACGAAATAACGCGCGGCAAACCTCTCGACACATTGACACCAGACAGCCGCTGGGGGCAGGGCCCAACCTTCTTGTGGTGTGCCCCAGACACATGGCCACAAAGTCCTCAGATCCAGAAAAAGGGCAGATCAGGGTGAAGAGCTTAAGAAACCTCATTTCTGTGGCCTCACCACTACCGCGCCAAGTCATCTCCCGGACGCTAAGCAGTTCTCTTCCTTCAGAGACCTCCTGACCTCCACAACACAGACTCTACATGCCTCAGGCATCATCTCAGCCTACAGGCAAGCCCAGTTGGCTCTGCTACAACAGGTCCAACAAGACAGTTTTCCTATTGACTATGCCCAGCTGCAGTCAGGGAAACCAGTCGCCAAAAGCAGCAGACTTCTCAAGCTTGCACCAGAGTTCGACCACAGTGACAAGCTCATCCGTGTTGGTGGATGTCTGCGCCATAGTAACCAGCTGAAAACTGTTCACCTGGTGGTGCTGGATGCCAAACACCCAGTCACGCAGCAGCTCATCTAAGAGTATGATTATCAGCTGCACCATCCAGGCTCAGAGAGGGTCTTCGCAGAGATGCGCCGCAAGTATTGGCTACCAGGAGGGCGAGAGGCTATCCGCCGCTTTCATCGCAAGTGCCAAGAGTGTCAAAAATGGCGTGGAAAGCCACAATTCCCTAAAATGGCAGACCTGCCTCCATACTGAGTCCGACTTTTCAAGCCAGCATTTTACTCAGCAGGAGTAGACTGCTTCGGGCCATACTCGGTGGCGATTGGAAGGAGGAGTGAAAAGCGCTGGGGAATAATCTTTAAATGCATGACCACCCGAGCCGTGCATATCGACCTGCTCTCCAGTTTGAATACAGACTCATTCTTCATGGCCCTGAGACGGTTCATCGCCCGCAGAGGAAATCCATTCGAGCTGATTTCAGACCAGGGGACTAACTTCAGAGGTGGTGATCGAGAACTCCGGGAAGCATTCGCCGACCTTGCTCCAGACATCAAAGCTCAACTCGCTTTAAGTTTAATCCACCTAACGCCCCCCACTTTGGCGGCTGCTGGGAGCGCGAGATACGCTCAGTAAAACAAGCCCTGCAAGTAACCCTTGGAGCCCAGCTTGTTACAGATGAGGTGTTGAGAACCCTACTAGTTGAGATTGAAGGGATTCTCAACTCCAAACCATTAGGTTACACATCTGCGGACATTGCCGACCTTGATCCAATAACTCACTGCTCATTGGGCGGCCAGATGCCTCTCTCCCGCAGGTGGTTTATCCTGACTCCGAGCTCCTGAGCAGTAGGCGTTGGTGCCATAGCCAGCTGTTGGCTGACCACTTCTGGAAACATTTTATCCGTTTCTATCTGCCCAGCCTCCAGGCCCGACAGAAGTGGAATGCTGAAAACCCAGACCTGCACATCGGCAAGACGGTCATCATCATTGACCCGCAGCTCCCTCGCTCACTGTGGCCAGTGGGTACAGTGACCAGCGTCTCCCCCGGCCTCGACGGTAAAGTACGATCTGCTGAAGTGAAGGTGGGAGACCGGGCGTACACCCGCCCTGTGGCTCGACTCATCCAGCTTCCAGAGTTGTCAGACTGACCACTACCGGACGAGTGGGTGCCTTTTCTTCTTCTGCAGGCCCCCTTTGTGGCCGCTAAGCATCAGACACTTTACTGTGACTCTCTCCCTCCTACTAGAAGACGCCTCGCTTCACCTGGACTATTAGCCAATCACAAGTGACTCAGGATTGCTGCACACTGGAAGCATTCTGTCCGAGACTTTGCCAGTAGTTTACACTAACCGCACGGACTTGCAACCCGCCTTGATACAACTGCTTTATTCTGTGTGCGTCTTTACAAGTAAGAATTGGTATTTTGTTGATTTTTTACTGTCATTGCTAAGGCTAGATTGGTAGTGTTTTGTCTGTTTAGTGTTGCTAACTGTAAGCTCAGGCTTTCCTGCCCGGTTAGTCCTCGTGTCGTGATGCTTCTTTCTATCAATGTATTCTATCAATTCTATCAACCCGGCCATTATTCTTTGGTTACACATTGTAAAATACCAGTTAAAGACCCTCTGCGCATAGTTTGTAAGCTATTGCGGTGATATTCGCCTTCAATCTAGTTAATCGGTTATAGGGCACGCACCTCCCGCATGTACGCTGGTCATCACGTGACACCTCTCTGAGCGGCCTGGTGTAGTTATTGATGCGACCAGCAAATGGAGCCAATGTATAGTGAATGGTTCATAATTACTCATTGTTATAGTTGTAGCTGCCTAGACCTACAGTACAGCTATTTTCATTCTTTTAATGCCAGTTTTGGCCATGTTAAAATATTATTGTATTTATTTCTGCTATATTATTAGAATAGGATGCAGTTACTACAGTTGCAGTTGTCAATTCAATAAATACTTCCAATGAAGAAATCTTGCGTGATTCTGACCGATCACCCGCTGTGAGCTCTACGTAACGATCCTCACACTCTCTGAATCAAAGAAACCAATCCTCTTCTACAACAACACAACAACAAATATAAGTGATAATGCAATAACTAGTTAAGTATTTTCTATAAAGATATTGTCATGATGTATTTATTATTGTACTAATTTTGACATTTTAGCAAATTAGAATTTTTTAAATATATATATATATATATGCATGAAAGAGTTGTTAAAAATTGGATAATTAAGAGATTAAGATAAAACAACAACACATTGTCCTAATGTGATACTTTGCACAGAATCAAAATTTATTTGAGGTAAATTCAAACAAAATACAATGTTTTTTTTTTTTTTGCAACAACGTTTAGACAGTTCTGTTCCTAACGGTAGATCTGCTGAAGAAGAAGTGCAGCTACAAGAAAATCACCAAACACACACACAGGAGAGAGAAGAGAAGATATATCCGCAACACACACACACACACACACACACACACACACACACACACACACACACACACACACACACACACACACACACACACACACACACACACACACACACACACACACACACACACACACACACACACACACACACACACACACACACACACACACACACACACACACACACACACACACAGGAGAGAAGAGATATCAGGGAATGAAGATGATGAAAAGGGAAGTGAAGGTGCAGTTCAAGAGAGAACCTTTCACTATTTTGCACGGCCTCAGCCTAAAGATCTAAACTTTTTTTATGTGATGACCATACAAAACACTTGGTTCTCCGTGGTTCCAACATGTGTTGTGGGTTTATGGGATGGCCTGGATGATGGTGGTGATGATGATGATGATGATGATGGTGGTGGTGATGATGATGTCTCTGAAAATTTTGTATATGAAAATAAAAAAAAAATTATTTCTAAATTAATTTCTTTTCACACCCAGAACTTGACATCATTCTCTAATGGTGAAGAGACATGTTACTGATGGCTTTCACACATTCATTACCCAGAATTCAAGTTGCTAATACAGAGAAACTGTTTGTTTGAGTTTCTGTAAATAACGCCTGTGGTTTCACACTGAATAATACAGTCCAGCAGTGTCACTGATGAGCAGCCTTAAACTGCAGTTAACTACAGTACAAGTGTGGTAAAAGAACAGATGACCACACCTGTACTACAGGTAAAACTGCACTCAGAGCTCAGTCCTGTAGAATGACAATCATACGAACTGCAGTTTGTGGTTTTGTTGTTAAACAGACAGAACATCTAAATTAAAAAATAACCCTGTGGTTAAACCTGCTTATAGAATCAGCTTCAAGCATCCTGATAAATAACACACAGTGATCTGCTGAAGAGATGTTATACTGCCTTATGATTAATATCAGTGAGAAAAGCATCCGCACCTGTGAGGTTGACCAGGACTCGTGTGATGAAGCTCTTGTGTCCTCCATCAGACTGAACTCCACACCAGTATTCTGAATGTTGTTCAGTCACATGACTGATGCTTCCCTTCAGGAGCCGCTCTTCTCTGTCATCATACAGCCGGATCTTTCCCTCACTCCATCTTCTGCTCTCATTCACAGACGTCTCTTCAGCACAGAGATCAGCTCCAGATCTCCGGCAGAGAAACTTCACATCACTCCTGTGGGATTGTGGGTATTTGCAGCTGATGTTCACAGATCCTCCTGCAGCCGCTGATAGACTGATGTTCTTCACACAATCATCTGTTTCAGATCCAAATAAAGCGCAGTAATGTTAGAATGACCAGATATATTCATGGATTCACCTCATAATGACTGAAAGCGGCTCACCCTTCTTAATGTTCAGGTTAAACTCAGAGAAGAAACTGTAGTCTTCAGAAACTTTGACTGTAATCTTATATTTTCCAGAGTCGTTCTCTTTCAGCTCTCTGATAAACACACGGAAGAGCCCTGCAGATCCGTCCTCATGAACGGAGAATCGTCTGTCATGTGTCCATTCTGCGGCTCTGTTAGTGTTTATTACAGGAAAACACTGATCTGCTCCAGATTTACAGATTAATTTCTCATGGTTCATGTGTTTCTTCTCATATTTGACGTTTATGATGACGTTTCCTCCTGAATATCCTCTCACGGTCCTGATTGGCTGATCTGTTCAACACAAACCCAGATCATTTGTCATTTTGTTCTCAATATAAACACATTTATCTTCACTTTGCTACAACATTTATGAACTCAAGTCTGTAAAAGAGTGTAACTCTTCCATCAGGAGATAAAAAGGTTATTGATGGCGTGAGTTATGAGTTAGACGAGTGAACGGCAGTAATTCCAGTCAGTGTTGAGTATCGTGATGTTGTCTCAGTTACTCACCGGTTATAACCTTCAGATTCACTTCAGTGGAGGAATCTATTCCAAACTTTCCAGTTCCACAATAGTACATCCCAGAATCCCCTTCACTCAGATCTCTGATGGTCACTCTGATGACGGCTGAACTTGTATTGTCATGCAGAGAGAATCTTCCAGAATTAACCCATTTATTTTTCACATTAGTCTTGATTTGTTCTGTGCACTGTGGCCACGTTCCTTTACAAAAATACTTTTCATTCTCTGTATGTCCTTCATAATATTTGCATGAGATTTTGACTCCGCCTCCTGAATATCCAGTCACTTCTATGGAGCTCACGACACCTACAACAAACCAGCATCTTAACACAACACTAATACACACTGAAGGGAGATTCATGTCAAAGGTCATTAGTTATGGATAAAGACTTGTGTTCATTATTTAATCTCTGTTCTGGTTCTTCTGAGTTCAGACTCTTACCAGGAATCATCAGCAGAGTGAAAGTCCAGATGATCTTCATTCTTCTCTCTTATTAAAGGATCTTCTCTGTTGTCCGGAAATTCAGTTCTTCTGAAGCTCTCGCTGTGTGTCCAGAGCAGGTTTGAGTGTTTCTTTCCTGTTACATGTTTAACATGAAGTGTTGAATGTGACAGAGATGCGCACTTCCTCTGAGAGAGAGAGAGAGAGAGAGAGAGAGAGAGAGAGAGAGAGAGAGAGAGAGAGGGGGTTAACAAGCACTTTATTACTGTATGTAGTGATGTGTGTGTGTGTGGGGGGGGGGGGTGATCTACCCACCAGATTTCGTCATGAGTCATTTTGTACCCAACACATTTAAAAAAAAAATGTTTACGGTGAAGCATTGCTGCCACATCCATATTGTTTTTTCAACTCAATTACGTCATACAAAAAACGAGATCGTATGTCGTTAAAACTACATATTTTTCTCGTTAAAACAACATCTTTTCTCCTAATAAGGGCATGTGTTGTATAGTGATGTGTGTATATATGTCTGTATCCACATTAGAGAATTTATTTAGCCCATGCCTTTGTCACACTTGTTTGAAAAGCAGAAGCTCAGCGTAAAATAGGCTCATCCGCTGCCTGTATCAGTGGCAGTGCCCATAGCACGAAATTGTTGTAATGTATTGATGTAGCCTATAGTTCATAACAGCCACGGGTAGCAGGTGCCATGGACCGCTCATGATTAGCGTAATGACGAACCCCGGTGCAGCCACAAATATCATAACTATCTATAGGCCTACTGTAATTAAGACATTCAAGAAATGTATTAAAAAGAAAGACGATTCCAGCCTTACTCAAAGGCCGCGGAAACAGGCCAATGGGTTCGTTACACACGTCAATCCATTCCCGGCGTTCCTATTTTGCTTCTTATGTATTAAATATACAGGCAATTAGTTTATGAAACCTTGATCAAAATTAAAATACAATTTATAGAAAACGAAATTCACTTTAAAGAAATGATTTCTGCAGAACAACACTCAATAAAAAGCATGTCTGACCCCACTCCATGTCTCCAAACATATTGCGCGTCTTATAGCCTATCTTACTCATGCTGCTCACTTTTCATCATCAACATATGAAATGAAAACAATAATATAATAGGCTAATATTTAAACATATAGCCTAACTATGAATCTAAATAGGCTACGTTTTGCATGTATATAGCCTACTCCACTCCAAACACTTCAAAAATGTATTTTGTTTATTAAACGCAAAGTTTCTAATTTCAAATTTAATTTCTAAATTCAGTTCATATTTCCAACAAACGAAATTCCGAGCCAAAATAACTAAGTGGTAAAAAAACCTGCAAAAATGAAAAATAGCCTATTAAAGAATTTGCGGGTGCTTAGATAGACGCGCAATATGTCTGGAGACATGGAGTGGGGTCAGACATGATTTTTATTGAGTGTTGTTTTGCAGAAATCATTTCTTTAAAGTGAATTTCGTTTTCTATAAATTTTATTTTAATTTGATCAAGGTTTCATAAACTAATTGCCTGTATATTTAATACATAAGAAGCAAAATAGGAACGCCAGGAATGGATTGATGTGCGTAACGAACCCACTGGCCTGTTTCCACGACCTTTGAGTAAGGCTGAAAGCGTCCTTCTTTTTAATACATTTCTTGAATATATGTATTACAGTATAACATACAATATAGGCTATTAAAGTAGGCCTATTATAGATAGTTATGATATTTGTGCACCGGGGTCCGTAATTTCTAGGTTAAAGTCATGCCACTGATGTGAACATGAGCGGTCCATGGCACCTGTTACCCAATAACTACATCAATAAATTACAATACTTTCGTGCCATGGGCACTGCCACTGATACAGGCAGCGGATGAGCCTATTTTACGCTGAGCTTGCTTCTGCTTTTCAGACATGGAAGTGTGACAAAGTCATGGGCTAAATTAATTCTCTAATGTGGATACAGGCATATTTTGTACACACCAATGTACAACACATGTCCTTATTAGGAGAAAATATATGTCGTATTAATGACATAAGATCTTGTTATTACGAGAAAAGATGTCGTTAAAACGTCATAACATCTCCTTATTACGACATAATTGAGTGGAAAAAATAATATGTATGTGGCAGCAATGCCTCACCGTAAATGTAGCCGTTCTGCTGCTTTAGCTAGTTACAGTTTGCGTTCGTACAGCAGGCAAGCATTGGTGGAGATGATCGTGGAGTAGTCAGTATCTTGTTTAATTATTGCTTGAATCTATTGCTGAATTCTGGAATAGTTGTGATGATGATGATGATGATGATGATGATGATGATGAGGATTGGATGCTTTCATGTAGATTGGATGGATGCATGTTGTTGTGAATTGAGAGCAGTCAGATCATGGTGTGATAGGCTATAGCGTTCATCTGTGCAACACGTATTTTTGCTTTTTCAATCTTGGCAAAATTTGTAGTGCAGAAGTTGTGTTGTGTGTAGATATGGTCAGTTGTACTGTGAATTAAATCAAATTATTACATGGCTTGGTTGAATTCCACTGTAGAATGCGGTGTGTTATATTTCTTGATATCAGACTGCTGCCAAGTATAACACACCGTTGCTATGAAAAACAAAGCGTTGCTATGGACGCGGCAGGATTCTAACCGTAGAGACGGAACTGACTATTTTCTTTAGCGGAAGCAATACAATCATGTTTAAATCAATAAACTCCTTTTTAAATCAATATATTGTGTCAAATTATTGATTTATTTGGTGGGTAGCCATGTAATAAGCGGGATAATGTAGAGCGAGGCCCGATTTTGGGTTAGATTTTTTTTTTCCGTTTTCAGTGGTTATGAGGAGCAACATGAGAGAGAAATTTGGTAATAATTGTTTAGGTACATTAAACCATGTCATGGCCATGTCATATTGTCAACATGGTACTTATGAAGCAGATTAGTGGGTCATATCATATGTCTAATGCTTTTTGAAAACTTACGGCTTTCTTCTTCATAAAACGAGTCGGACATCATCACATGATTTTTGTATACATTTTTATTTATTTACATTATAAGCTACAGGACATCGTCTTTCAAAAAATGACCTGCGCGAAAGAGAAAAACAATGAATGCATCATTGTACCCAGCACTTCTGAAAAAGCACTTCTGAATGCGTCTCTGTCCCCAGCACATTTCAAACCAATCTGACGCCCATGAAATCAGACACATAATTGCCTGTTATATTTAACAAATATGTTTTAAATACTTTGTGCTTAGTAACAGACCTTCCCCCAACACAACAGAGAAGGATCCTCAGTTAACCTGGAAACAAAACTGATAAGACGTTTTACGACCCCAAAGGAATGTGGCCACATGGAAAGTCCACAACGGAAAGACACAAAGCCTGTAAAACACACGCTTTTGCCTCAAGTTATAGACAAACCGTCTATAAATGATCAAGCACCCTAGGACCTTGTATGTACACACATAACTGTCTTTTAAAGGGTCCGTTGCATTGTATGTCACTTATGAATGTCTTATGAACAACTTACTATTTCAGGTAACCTCATACATGTCGTGTCTCCTATCAAATTAATGCTCGCTTCACGACTAACACTTTCATGTATGTCAATATGTGTTTGTTGCATTATTTAGAGTATAAATGGGCACAGACCTTTTTGATTTCAGGTTTGAAACAAAGAGCCATAAAATCTCCAAAGGAACTTCCCGCTTGGAAATCCCAACAATCTCATTGGTCAAGTCTACTTCAGGAGGTGGTGACCTCCTGCAGACTTCTTAAGGAGCGATGTCACTGCAAATCATGTTGTTATTCTTTGACGCTGTTCTTGATCCTCGTCCACCCGTCCTGACGTGGCCATCACAGGAACAGTACTTCAGTCGTCTCTCACACGCAGATTTGTTGAGGTTTTAATGAAGACATGAGTGGCATCAGCCAATCACTGAAGAGGGTTAGTCTTGAGTTACAGCTTCACTGGGCTCATGGCTTCTCTTACTGCTCTGTACATGAGACATCATCTAAACCTGATGATCCCACTCAGCTCATATCTCTGCTGGGATAGAGCGCCATCTACTGCATCCCAAACTGTGATCTTGCTTGGGCCTATTTATACCTGGTCATGTGTTTTTATAGCCTGGATGCCAGCCGAATTTAGCCCCGCCCACAAAATGTTTTGCTCGGGCAATTCGGTCTGGACTCGCTCCATAGAGGAGGAATTATGCCCGAACAGAAACTGTTCGGACCAATGAAATTGTCAGGGCGGGCTTTAGACGATGATTGACACTGATAAACAGTAACGTAATCATCTACGTCATCGAAGGCTCTTGGGTTGAATTTGCTCTTATCCTAAACGGAGAACTTGTTCGTATATGCATTCACCTTCACTATTTCTCTCAGAAACGATGATCGTGTTGGTAAGTACTCTGTGTATCCTTAAATTATTTTATTACTGCCAAAGATCGTTTACACTCATGTTTTTCTTGTAACGTTACTTAATCATGCGTGCGTGCAGACAGGGTTTCCAAGTGTTTTTGCAAAGTCGCGCACAATTGCTACTCAAAACGTTTGGTTGGCAAAATATGTTATTTTGGCAAGGTTGCCTGCTAAAATTCGCATTCCTGGGTTTATATAATCACATAATTGGGGTCGCTTCAACCCGCGGACATGGAGAAAAACACGGACTTGGTAACAGTGCAGTTGAGTTCTGTTGACATTTGACAACTAACGTTACGCGTCGCTCCGTTGCTCTGATTGGTTGTGGGTCTATCCAATTGAGGTCTTTCCTGGCTCGGTTGAAACACGCCCCATAATCAAAGCTCAATGGAGCGGTACCAGACTCAAATTCTGACTAGAATTGAGTATGGCCACGCCAGGCTAGTATTTTTACAGATCAGATATCTGATTTATCAGAATGATTCCATTTACACTTGGTCACATAAATGTGTGTCCGCAAAACGGATATAAATCCGATCTTCAATTCCCACGCTATATGCATTTTTAACGGAGTTCACGTCACAGAAAATATGAGTTGCATTTTATTGATCAACAGCTAATTTCAAAATCAAGGACCGCAAGTCAAGTCAACTTTATTTATATAGTGCTTTTAACAATGCAGATTGTTTCAAAGCAGCTTTACAGTGTTAAACAGGAAAATATTGGAACAGAATTGTATTCAGCCGTACAGCCGCTCCGGAGAAAACCTTGATGTCATCAGTTCATTTCAATTATCATACAGTGACAATGTGGGCTTTAGATCAGTAATTTAGTTTATATAGTTAATTTAGTTTAAAGGTCCCATGGCATGGCATTTTTCTATTATTTTATAATGTTTCCTGAGGTGTACTTATATTGTTAGTATGATTTTTACATCATAAAATGTCATAATTTAGAAATAAAAGGCATTTTTTCTATACTGATTTTTGCCCTGTGGCTGAATGCCCTGTTTCAAGCGGCCTGTCTGCTGTGAGACTTCAGTAAAAACGCCCACTGTTGTGATTGGCTGACATCTTTGCATTTGAAATGAGTATCAGATCTTGTAGCAGAGGGGGCGTGGTTTAACGAGGTCTACGAGGCACGAGCCTGCAAGAGAGACGGATGGACCTGAGTTCACTTCTCATCAGTTCTCAGCATGTCTCAGTTCAGTGAACTGTTGTAGTTACAGCATATACTACAGGTTATTCATTTATTTCTAGTCGGAGGGGCTGTCACTCATGTCAGAAAGTTAGTAACTTTAGTAAATTATGGATCAGCGCTGACTGGAGACACGAACCGTTTAGAACGATTCAGTCCGATTTGGTGAACTGGTTCGGTTCACTAAAAAGAACCAGTTCAAAAGAATGATTAGTTCGCGAACCGGACATCACTAATGTACCAGAGACTGAGCGATTGCTAACAAAGTTATTTATAGTAACAACAGAGTTGTGAGCTTATTGTGTTTGTATCTGAGAGTTCTGAATAAACATGAGTCTCAGTCACACTGAGTCCGTCTTCATCATTATTCTACCAACTTTGTAACACATGCAATGTACCATTACAGCTGTCGAGATGAACGAGTTACGAGTAAGTGTTGATTATAGCATTATTTTTAGATATTTTCCTATCAAATGAAAAGCGTCAGTGACGCGCATTGAGTACACAGCGCAAACAAAGACACAACAGCAGTAATCGAATGTAATCCAGTTTATTGTGGGGCTAGGCTGGCTAGCCTAGCCGGATACCCTCATGCTTACCCCCTTCTGCTTAATCTCACGCCGCGTTTGGCTCCTCCGCTGTGGGCCAGATGCAGTACTGGGGGTCGGGGATGTTGAAGGCCGAGCTTCGGCGTGCATGAGTTTTATCTCTAAAGATGTGACTCTGCTGATGTTGAGCAGAAACTCACGACTGTATGCACATTTTAGAACAGATAGACGCGACGAGGACGTACAAAAACATGGACTCACAAGATAGAAAACACGAAAACACCATTCTGTCGGGAGAGAGAGAAGCCGCAGCCTGTGCACGAATAATAAATAATTAGCTACACATCAGAAATCACTGATCACAGATCAGAAGGAACTGAAAAAAGACTTCTGTTTTCATTTGTACATCCAAACACTGAGAAACTGCCAGCATTCACTCGTTCACAACCCATGATCTCTCGAGGACAAATATGGCGCTTGCATGGGCGTGCCAGATTCTCTGGGCGGAGGAAAGGGAGGTAACCGTTCTTGTTATGACTTCATAACAGGAAAATTCAGGATTGGCTAGTCTGGCCTGTCATTTTCTCAAAGGCAGAGAAAGACACCCACAACTCGGTTTACACTGATCAAAATTTCTAGCCACTTGGGGACAATATTCAGGCTAGGGGAACTCATATTAATGTTGAAAAACCTCATAAAATGAAAATTTCATGCCATGGGACCTTTAAAGTACACAATTACCAGACATTGAGGAATCATCTTCATGAAGAAACGCTATCACGCTAACATTTTATTTTTTCCTTGGCACACAAGCCAGTGCCTCTCTCATGTCCACATGTCCTAAAATATAAGGCAAAGGAGCATCACTGAAGAAGACGAACACAAACTCATTGATATTCTCAAGCCGAGAGATGATTGACAGCAGCGTATTCACTGTAATCCGGATTATTCCTGACTCCAGCAGGACCGTCCGACTGCTTGTGGAAATTCACCACTGCGTAATTCAGATCCTCAGCAGAAGCGATGCAGCACTGAGAGTCTCCAGCGGCTTTCTGAACCGTAGCGTAAACGCAGTCAGAGGGGTTTGTGGGTAATTGGGCAGTGGCGTATAGGAAGTCAGAGGAATCAGAGGGGTTTGTGGGTAATTGGGCAGTGGCGTGTAGGAAGTCAGAGGAATCAGAGGGGTTTGTGGGTAATGGTTTGTGAGGGTCTTTAATCTCCTCATAAACACAACCAGTGTGAGAAACCTGAGGAGAGACAGAGGGATTATTTACAGTTAATAATTTAACATTATTTACATCATTATGAATAAAAATCAGTAACTGGACTCACCACTTCATGTTTGCCTGATCCAGTGTGAGATGACGAATCAGCGCCTGTCAAAAACAAGCATCCTAAATGAATGACATTACTGTACGTCTCAATTCAACTCTGATGTCTTGTGTAATGTTTTCACACATCATCAATGTCTGTATTTTGCCATTTACCTTCAGTCTTTGTGCGAAGCTAGGCTAGCTGGAGCAGTTTACCTCCAGTCTTTGTGCGAAGCAAGGCTAGCTGGAGCAGTTTACCTCCAGTCTTTGTGCTAAGCTAGGCTAGCTGGAGCCATTTACCTCCAGTCTTTGTGCTAAGCTAGGCTAGTTGGAGCCATTTACTTCCAGTATTTGTGCTAAGCTAGGCTAGCTGGAGCAGTTTACCTCCAGTCTTTGTGCGAAGCTAGGCTAGCTGGAGCAGTTTACCTCCAGTCTTTGTGCTAAGCTAGGCTAGCTGGAGCAGTTTACCTCCAGTCTTTGTGCTAAGCTAGGCTAGCTGGAGCCATTTACCTCCAGTCTTTGTGCTAAGCTAGGCTACCTGGAGCCATTTACTTCCAGTATTTGTGCTAAGCTAGGCTAGCTGGAGCAGTTTACTTCCAGTCTTTGTGCTAAGCTAGGCAAGCTGGAGCCATTTACTTCCAGTCTTTGTGATTAAGCTAGGCTAGCTGGAGCCGTTTACTTCCAGTCTTTGTGCTAAGCTTGTCTAGCTGGAGCCATTTACTTCCAGTCTTTGTGCTAAGCTAGGCAAGCTGGAGCCATTTACTTCCAGTCTTTGTGCTAAGCTTGGCTAGCTGGAGCCGTTTACTTCCAGTCTTTGTGCTAAGCTAGGCTAGCTGGAGCCGATTACCTCCAGTCTTTGTGATTAAGCTAGGCAAGCTGGAGCCATTTACCTGAAGGAGTTTAGAGTGAGTTTTACCTGGAGACTGACGCTTCTTACAGAGAAACAGTAACAAGAGTCCAGCGATGATCAGAACCAGAAGCAGCAGAACCAGAGAGATGATCAGAGAAGAGTCTGAAAACACAGGAGGAATAATCAGAGTCTGATCACTGTGAGATAAACATCAGATTAGATCATGGGCGGAGCTGGAGGAGGACTGACCAGACATGATACCGGATCTTCATGGTTAGCCCCATGGCTAAATCACCTAGTCAATCGCGCTGCAGAGGATTATGTAGAAGATTTTTGTGGACTCTGTTACTTGGTGGACTTTAATGATGTGGCACTCAAAGACATTTTTCGATTGGGTTTGGATGAACCCATTCATTCCCAGATGCCTGGAGGGAAAACCCATTTTTCCCTAGTGGAATATATTGACCTTGCATTATTACTGAGTGGATTCTCTTTTACTGTGGGGACAGTGGAAGAGGAACCCCGCAATTTTCCAGTATCTACTAAGCTAGAGCCCCCAAGATGGCCGCTGAGCCTGAGCCCTCGGCCAAGATGGCCGCTGAGCCTGAGCCCTTGGCCAAGATGGCCACTGAGCCAGAGCCCTTGGCCAAGATTGCCGCTGAGCCTGAGCCCTTGGCCAAGATGGACACCGAGCCTGAGTCCTCTGCCAAGATTGCCGCTGAGCCTGAGCCCTTGGCCAAGATGGCTGCCGAGCCTGAGCCCTCGGCCAAGATGGCCGCTGAGCCAGAGCCCTCGGCCAAGATGGTCGCTGAGCCAGAGCCCTTGGCCACCACGTTTGAGCCCTCAGCCATTACGGCCGCCACACCAGAGTCTCTATGCATTATATTCGCCATGGCTAAGTCACCAGAAATTTTTCGACCAAGATGGCCGCTGAGCCAGAGCCCTCGAACAAGATGGCCGCTGAGCCAGAGCCCTCGAACAAGATGGCTGCTGAGCCCTCAGCCAAGATGGCCGCTGAGCAAGAGCTCTCGACCAAGATGGCCGCTGAGCCCTCAGCCAAGATGGCCGCTGAGCCAGAGCCCTCGACCAAGATGGCCGCTGAGCCCTCAGCCAAGATGGCCGCTGAGTCAGAGCCTTTGGCCAAGATGGTCGCTGAGCCAGAGCCCTCATCCAAGATGGCCGCTGAGCCAGAGCCCTCGGCCACCACGTTTGAGCCCTCAGCCATTACGGCCGCCACACCAGAGTCTCTATGCATTATATTCGCCATGGCTAAGTCACCAGAAATTTTTCGACCAAGATGGCCGCTGAGCCAGAGCCCTCGAACAAGATGGCCGCTGAGCCAGAGCCCTCGAACAAGATGGCTGCTGAGCCCTCAGCCAAGATGGCCGCTGAGCAAGAGCTCTCGACCAAGATGGCCGCTGAGCCCTCAGCCAAGATGGCCGCTGAGCCAGAGCCCTCGACCAAGATGGCCGCTGAGCCCTCAGCCAAGATGGCCGCTGAGTCAGAGCCTTTGGCCAAGATGGTCGCTGAGCCAGAGCCCTCATCCAAGATGGCCGCTGAGCCAGAGCCCTCGGCCGCCACGTTTGAGCCCTCAGCCATTACGGCCGCCACACCAGAGCCTCTATGCATCATATTCACCATGGCTAAGTCACCAGACATTTTTTTGGGGGGTATAACACTTCCGGCCACGATTCCCGGTTCACTGTACCTCTATTGGTGAGTCCATGTTTAGTCCAGGTTTATGTTTATTTCATGTTTCTATTTAAGATAAATCTAGTCCTTATTTTGTATTTGTTCACGTTTTGTTTAAATAATAAACTGCACTTGGGTTCATATACACTGGCCTCAGTGGAATCATATGTATTAATTTATTTTTTCGGGAGTTTTGGCATTCCATAACGAACCACCAAAATGCAGATTCAACTCAGTATGCAATTGAGAATGATTGGGTTATTATTACTATTTATTTTTATACATATTAACTATTTAAGATGTATTAAATTTAATATATGCCTGCTCACAAGCTTCACCCACTGATCACATGTTTGTATTTCCGCTCAAGATCACCTGAGTTTGTGTTCGGAGACGGTGGTGATGTAGAAGTTTTGGAAACACCTGTGAACGGTGAAGGAGAAGTAGCTGATGATGATGATGATGATGATGATGATGATGATGATGGTGGTGGTGATGATGATGTCTCTGAAAATTTTGTAAATGAATATGAAAAAAAATTCACACCCAGAACTTGAAATCATTCTCTAATGGTGAAGAGACATGTTACTGATGGCTTTCACACATTCATTACCCAGAATTCAAGTTGCTAATACACAGAAACTGTTTGTTTGAGATTCTGTAAATCTCTTCCCACTGAATAATACAGTCCAGCAGTGTCACTGACGAGCAGCCTTAAACTGCAGTTAACTATAGTACAAGTGTGGTAAAAGAACACACATCAGTGATAAAAACTGTGTCCAGATGACCACACCTGTACTACAGGTAAAACTGCACCCAGAGCTCAGTCCTGCTGTCACAAACTTGGCCTCTGTGGCTCTCTCCGATCACCACCAGAGGGCTCCCTCTCCTGAGTATTAACCTTTCCTGGACTGCATTTCCCATAACCCTGTACCTGGACTGATTACACACACACCTGTCTCCTATCACCCAGTATATTTAAGCTTCACACACTCATGCACTTATCGCGAAGTCTTGTTCTGCCACGGCTGACACTACTGAGCGTTTATCCTGTGATCTTTATTCCTGTGTTTGACCTCGGACTGTTGTGTACCCTTGAGTTTGTCTTGCCGCCTGCCCTGTGACCTACCTGCCTGTTTACTGGTTATCTCTGTCTTGTCTGCTGCCTGCCCTGACCCTGTGCCTGTCTCCCTTTCCGACTCTTCTTTGCCTAGGACATTGTTGTTGCTGTTATCGACCTCTGCCTGTACGACTACGTGTGTTCTCAATAAAACTGCAAATGGATCCGACTGAGTCTGCTGCCTCGTTACAGAAGACTTCGCCTGACCAGGATCCAGCAGCCATCTATCGTCTGTCAACAGAGGTTTCCGCCCAGGCCAGTGTACTAGCCGCCCACCAACAACAACTGGCCCGTCTCTCCGCCTTAACCGAGGAATTAGTGGAGACGCTACAGAGTATGCTCACCAGCAAGATGCAAGGGGTTTCTGCTGCAATGCACACTGTTTATGTCGCAACAGCCCACTCTATATACCAGCGATGAGAGTCGTATAGCCTTTGTGTGTTCCCTTCTAACTGGTAAAGCACTGGAGTGGGCCACCACTGTGTGGAATAACACCCAACCTACGTTTACTTCACTAGATGACTTCTTACAACGATTCCGCAAGGTTTTTGAACACGCAGAGGGAGGTAAGGAGGCGGGTGAATTACTACTGGCACTTTGCCAAGGAAGACAAACTGCTGCAGAATACGGCCTCACTTTTCGCACACTGGCTGCTCAAACAACCTGGGTTGATGACACGCTAAAACTACTGTTCCGCAAGGGCTTAAACATGGACCTTCAATCCGAGGTAGCTTGTTGTGACGAGGGGAGAACTTTGAATGACTTCATTGATCTGGCGATCCGTGTCGATAATTTAATTCGCTCCCGACGTCCTCTGAGAAACACTTTGTCAGCCTCAGCCACCACCCCACCCATGCAGGATCCTGAGCCCATGCAAATCCGTACCACTCACCTATCCTCGGAGGAGAGAGACAGGCGTATTCGACAATGCCTTTGTCTTTATTGTGGTCAACCCGGCCATATGAGAGCATTGTGTCCCACTCGACCCGCAAGCCGAGATGTCACTGCAGTGAGTTTCCATTCTATCTCTCCCAATATTGAAATTTCGGCCAGATTCATGTTAAAAGATAGCTCAGTTAATGCCCTAGCCATGATAGACTCAGGGGCAGCGGGTAATTTCATGGACTTTGAATTCTCCAAGACACATAATATGGCACTAATTCCCTGTGATTCTGTGTTGTCAGTGGCAGCGTTAGACGGTCGCCCCCTGGGGACTGGAAGGGTTCGTTACACCACTGACGATGTGACTCTTCAAATTGGGGCATTACACACAGAGAAAATCCGTTTCTTTATAATCAAGTCACCTCAGAGTCCTATCATCCTCGGATTACCATGGTTACACCAACATAACCCACAAATATCATGGGCAGACAACCAAATCATCCACTGGTCAAACTATTGTCACCGAAACTGCCTCCAGGCCCCTCAATTACCGAACTCTCCCAAACAATCACTACCCACTGACCTACTACCAGCCGAATACCAGGATCTCCTCGAGGCCTTCAGCAAGTCCAAGGCAGCCCAGTTACCACCTCATCGCCCTAGCGATTGTGCCATTGATTTAATCCCAGGTACGACACCTCCCAAGGGTCGCATCTTCCCGCTTTCACAGCCTGAGTCTGAAGCAATGAAGAAATATATTGAGGAGGAGCTGGCCAAGGGCTTCATTCAACCATCTACCTCCCCTGCATCTGCTGGGTTCTTCTTCGTAAAGAAGAAAGACGGGGTCCTAAGACCCTGTATCGACTACCGCGGCCTCAACGACATCACAGTGAAATTTCGGTATCCCCTACCGTTGGTTCCAGCTGCCCTAGAACAACTTCGTACCGCTAATTACTTTACCAAGCTAGACCTTCGGAGCGCTTATAATCTGATACGCATCAGGGAAGGGGATGAGTGGAAGACAGCTTTCTCCACTACCACAGGGCACTATGAATACCGCGTGATGCCATTCGGGCTGGTCAATAGTCCTTCCATCTTCCAGGCCTTCATCAATGATGTCTTCCGAGACATGCTAAACAAGTGGGTAATAATATACATCGACGACATTCTTATTTATTCAGATACTTACCCCGATCACATCCACCACGTCCGCTCCATCCTGCAGAGACTTATTGAAAATCAACTCTACGCCAAAGCTGAGAAGTGTGAGTTTCACCAGACAAACATTTCTTTCCTGGGTTACATTATCAGTCCTGAGGGGGTCGCTATGGATGACAGCAAGGTTCAGGCAGTGGTTAATTGGCCATTACCAACCACCATCAAGGAACTGCAACACTTCTTAGGATTTGCCAACTTCTACAGAAGATTTATCAGAGGCTTCAGCATGATTGCTTCACCTCTCACCTCCATGCTCAAGAAGGGAAGTACAAAGCTGGTCTGGTCTACTTCTAGTAAGGATGCTTTCCACAAGTTGAAGGAACTGTTTACAACCGCCCCTATCCTGCATCATCCAGACCCCGAACGAGAATTCCTTGTCGAGGTAGACGCCTCCAACACGGGTATAGGGGCTATCCTCTCTCAACGTCAGGGCAATCCTCCCAAACTGTTTCCTTGTGCATATTACTCCCGCAAACTCACACCCACCGAACAGAATTACGATGTGGGAGATCGTGAGCTACTGGCCATGAAGGCAGCCTTGGAACAATGGCGGCATTGGTTGGAGGGAGGTAAGCACCCATTCATTGTCTTAACCGATCACCGAAACTTGGAGTACCTTCGTTCAGCGAAGCGTCTCAATCCCAGACAAGCCAGATGGGCTCTGTTCTTCACCAGATTTCAATTTACTGTTATCTACAGACCCGGCTCCAAGAACACCAAGGCTGATGCTCTCTCACGTCAGTATGAGTCCTCCGTAGTATCACCGACCAACGAACCTATACTTCCTCCCACTATCATTCTCGCACCCATTCAATGGGACATCATGACAGAAATCACCGATGCACACCATGCTGAACCACCTCCTCCGAACTGCCCCACTGGTCGTACTTATGTTCCCACATCTCTCCGCCAGAAGGTCATTCAGTGTGTACATACATCGCCCAGTTCCGGTCATCCAGGTATAGCTACCACCACCCAACTTGTCAGTAACCGTTTCTGGTGGCCCACCTTACAGTCTGATATCATCATCTTCATCCGCAACTGTGCCATATGTCAGACTTCCAAACCGTCACACCAAAGGCCTGCTGGACTGTTACATCCACTGCCCATTCCACAATGCCCCTGGTCTCATATCGCTATCGACTTTGTTACCGACCTCCCCAACTCTCAGGGCCAGACTACCATCCTTACAGTAATTGACCGCTTCTCCAAGGCCTGTCGCTTCATCCCCTTACCTAAACTCCCTACTGCTCTAGAGACCGCTGAACACCTCTGCAATTATGTATTTCGATTCTATGGCCTTCCTGAGGACATTGTTTCCGATCGGGGACCCCAGTTCACCTCAAGGCTCTGGAAATCCTTCTTCCAAAAACTCAATATCAACGTCAGCCTAACTTCGGGCTATCACCCCCAAGCGAATGGTCAAGTGGAATGCCTCAATCAAGAACTCACCCGGTATTTACGTTCCTATTGTCACAACAATCAAACCGACTGGAGT
The DNA here is from genome assembly GCF_949357685.1 of Gobio gobio. NCBI lineage: Eukaryota > Metazoa > Chordata > Actinopteri > Cypriniformes > Gobionidae > Gobio > Gobio gobio. The sequence continues at coordinate 67,836,145 of NC_137100.1, read as the reverse complement.
CGGTACCTGTTCTGGGCCGAGTATGCTCAGAACTCGCTTCAGAAACCTTCGACGGGACTCACACCCTTTAAGTGCATACTCGGATATCAACCTCCACTCTTCCCTTGGTCAGGAGAGCCCTCGGATCTCCCCTCGGTGGACCATTGGCTCCAGTGGAGCGAGGCTGTCTGGAACGAGGCTGTCTGGAACGAGGCCCACGTTCACCTGCAGAGGGCAGTTCGACGACAGAAGGAACAGGCTGACCACTATCGTCGTCAGCACCCGGACTACCGCCCTGGACAGTGGGTCTGGTTATCAACCAGGGATCTTCGTCTCAGGCTACCCTGTAAGAAGCTCAGTCCGAGGTACGTGGGTCCATTCAAAATCATCAGACAGATAACTCCAGTTTCTTATCGTTTAGCATTACCGCCTGAATACCGTATCTCACCCACTTTCCACGTCTCTCTGCTCAAGACCGCAGGTGGTCCGAGAGGAGAGGAGAACCTAGACGAGGCCAGTGACCAGAGACCTCCTCCCCTGATCGTGGAAGGCGAGGTGGCATATCGAGTACACGAGCTCATCGATTTCAGACGTCGGGGCAGAACACTACAATATCTCGTCGACTGGGATGGATACGGCCCGGAGGAACGGTCCTGGGTTAATGCAGAGGACATTTTGGACCCATCTCTCATCAATGAATTTCATAGGACCCATCCGGAGCGACCTGCCCCTCGTCCTCGTGGAAGACCCCGGCGTCGACCGCCTCCTCGCCTCAGGAGCTGCTCGCAGGGAGGGGGCTCTGTCACAAACTTGGCCTCTGTGGCTCCCTCCGATCACCACCAGAGGGCTCCCTCTCCTGAGTATTAACCTTTCCTGGACTGCATTTCCCATAACCCTGTACCTGGACTGATTACACACACACCTGTCTCCTATCACCCAGTATATTTAAGCTTCACACACTCATGCACTTATCGCAAAGTCTTGTTCTGCCACGGCTGACACTACTGAGCGTTTATCCTGTAATCTTTATTCCTGTGTTTGACCTACCTGCCTGTTTACTGGTTATCTCTGTCTTGTCTGCTGCCTGCCCTGAACCTGTGCCTGTCTCCGTTTCCGACTCTTCTTTGCCTAGGACATTGTTGTTGCTGTTATCGACCTCTGCCTGTACGACTACGTGTGTTCTCAATAAAACTGCAAATGGATCCGACTGAGTCTGCTGCCTCGTTACACCTGTGTTCACACACTGCTGTACAATGACAATCATACGAACTGCAGTTTCTGGTTTTGCTGGTAAACAGACAGATCATCTAAATTAAAAATAACCCTGTGGTTAAATCTGCTTATAGATTCAGCTTCAAGCATCCTGATAAATAACACACAGTGATCTGCTGAAGAGATACTGCCTTATGATTAATATCAGTGAGAAAAGCATCCGCACCTGTGAGGTTGACCAGGACTCGTGTGATGAAGCTCTTGTGTCCTCCATCAGACTGAACTCCACACCAGTATTCTGAATGTTGTTCAGTCACATGACTGATGCTTCCCGTCAGGAGCCGCTCTTCTCTGTCATCATACAGCTGGATCTTTCCCTCACTCCATCTTCTGCTCTCATTCACAGACGTCTCTTCAGCACAGAGATCAGCTCCAGATCTCCGGCAGAGAAACTTCACATCACTCCTGTGGGATTGTGGGTATTTGCAGCTGATGTTCACAGATCCTCCTGCAGCCGCTGATAGACTGATGCTCTTCACACAATCATCTGTTTCAGATCCAAATAAAGCGCAGTAATGTTAGAATGACCAGATATATATTCATGGATTCACCTCATAATGACTGAAAGCGGCTCACCCTTCTTAATGTTCAGGCTAAACTCAGAGAAGAAACTGTAGTCTTCAGAAACTTTGACTATAATCTTATATTTTCCAGAGTCGTTCTCTTTCAGCTCTCTGATAAACACACGGAAGAGCCCTGCAGATCCGTCCTCATGAACGGAGAATCGTCTGTCATGTGTCCATTCTGCGGCTCTGCTAGTGTTTATTACAGGAAAACACTGATCTCCAGATTTACAAACATATTTCTCATGGTTCTTGTGTTTCTTCTCATATTTGAAGTTTATGATGACGTTTCCTCCTGAATATCCTCTCACGGTCCTGATTGGCTGATCTGTTCAACACAAACACAGATCATTTGTCATTTTGTTCTCAATATAAACACATTTATCTTCACTTTGCTACAACATTTATGAACTCAAGTCTGTAAAAGAGTGTAACTCTTCCATCAGGAGATGAAAAGGTTATTGATGGCGTGAGTTATGAGTTAGACGATTGAACGGCAGTAATTCCAGTCAGTGTTGAGTATCGTGATGTTGTCTCAGTTACTCACTGGTTATAACCTTCAGATTCACTTTAGTGGTGGCATCTATTCCAATCGTTCCAGTTCCACAATAGTACATCCCAGAATCCTCTTCACTCAGATCTCTGATGGTCACTCTGAAGACGGCTGAACTTGTGTTGTCATACAGAGAGAATCTATCATTCTCAACCCATTTATTTTTCTCATTAGTCTTGATTTGTTCTGTGCACTGTGGCCACGTTCCTTTACAAAAATACTTTTCATTCTCTGTATATCCTTTATCATATTTGCATGAGATCCTGACTCCGCCTCCTGAATATTCGGTCACTTCCATGGAGCTCACGACACCTACAACAAACCAGCATCTTAACACAACACTAAAACACACTGAAGGGAGATTCATGTCAAAGGTTATTAGTTATGGATAAAGACTTGTGTTCATTATTTAATCTCTGTTCTGGTTCTTCTGAGTTCAGACTCTTACCAGGAATCATCAGCAGAGTGAAAGTCCAGATGATCTTCATTCTTCTCTCTTATTAAAGGATCTTCTCTGTTGTCCGGAGATTCAGTTCTTCTGAAGCTCTCGCTGTGTGTTCAGAGCAGGTTTGAGTGTTTATTTCCTGTTACATGTTTAACATGAAGTTTTGAATGTGACAGAGATGCGCACTTCCTCTGAGAAAGAGAGAGAGAGAGAGAGAGAGAGAGAGAGATGGGGGGGGGATAACAAACACTTTATTTTTATACGCTCCTCTCTAAAAACACTTCTCCATGTCTGCAGCACAGACTTATAAAAGTGTGGCGGCTCTGAAGCCCCAAGATGGCCGCCACGCCTGAGCCCTCAGCCAAGATGGCCGCTGAGTATCGTGTTTTTAGAGAGGAGCGAGACATGGAGGGTCACCGACATTGGGCTCTTTTGTTTTTCAGCCCAATGATCCAGACTAGACTCCTGTCCTCTGTGAGTGTGAGGAGATGTTTAATGAGGAATGGCGTTCACACACTTGGTCCATGATGCAAGTTTCATAGAGTAATAAAGTGCTTGTTAACCCTCTCTCTCTCTCTCTCTCTCTCTCTCTCTCTCTCTCAGAGGAAGTGCGCATCTCTGTCACATTCAACACTTCATGTTAAACATGTAACAGGAAAGAAACACTCAAACCTCCTCTGGACACACAGCGAGAGCTTCAGAAGAACTGAATCTCCGGACAACAGAGAAGATCCTTTAATAAGAGTTTGAGCCCTCGAGCCTGAGCCCTTGGCCAAGATGGCCGCCGAGCCGGAGCCCTCCTATGTACTTCCGCTCAATTTTCATTTTCCTTCAGGACTCGTCTGGGATTACGGTATATTCGCTGGTTTTCTCCGGTCCTGTAATAAGGGCACTGTAAGTCACTTTGGATAAAAGCTATAGTCTTGTTATTGACCACCAGAGCTCTCCTCCTATTGGACAACTGTGGCAAAAGCCATTTCCATTTCAGCCGTTTAGAGACACGTTCTCCAGCAGAGCTTCACGGTTTTTCTTTTGAAACTGGTCGTTCCCCAAAATAACTCATAATGTTTTCAATCCGTCCTGTCTTCACCGTTGAGGAAACCCAGTACCTTCCCAATAATAAACCCTTCACTTTTAGAGCAATAACTCCAGCAGAAGAGGCTTTTTCATATTTAATTTCATAATAAACAACTTTATATTATTTGTGTGTGTATCCAACTTTTTACGACCACAAAAAATCTCGAGTCAGGATTCATGGTATGGTATGGGAGCTGCTCTGTTGCGGAGCTCAAGGCACTGCAGCGGGTGGTGAAAACTGCCCAGCGCATCACAGGGACTCCACTGCCTGCCATCGAGCACATCCAGAGGAAACGCTGTCTGCATCGAGCTCGCAGCATCCTCAGGATCCACCAGACCAGGACCAGCAGACTAAAGAACAGTTTTTTCCCCAGAGCTGTCTCTTTACTGAACTCAAACCCCCACTGATCCACTCCCCTCATATACTGATAACTCTCCTACCTCACATCTGCCTTCACTTTGCTATTTGCACTACCGACTGTTTATTACAGTAACAACTGTTTACTTATGCATTTTGCACTACCATATCTTAACTGGATTATGCTCATTTGCACTGCCGACTGTTATTTACAGTACCTACTGTTTACATTAGCATTTTGCACTGTACTTCTAACTGTAATATGCAATCACTTTCCACTGCACTTTTACACTTTCTCGGATAGCTTCTGTCCATAATTTATTGCACTACCTTAATCCACTACCATATTCCTCATCTTAGCCTAACATATCATTGTATACCTCTACCTGTAAAATTCTGTTTATAGTAATAGCCATCTGTATATTTATTCACTGTACATATTCACCTGTAAATTCTGTTTATAGTAATTACCATCTCTCTATTTATATATATTAATATATATTCAGTGCATATTCATGTCCTGCACTTTTGCAACCGTTGTATACATTTACATTTACATTTATGCATTTAGCAGACGCTTTTATCCAAAGCGACTTACAACTTGGGGGTACAATAAGCGATTGGTCGTGAAGAGTCGAGTGAGCGCAACAAGTGCCTGAAATACTTAGTCCGTGTACATTTCTCAGTGTAGCACAGGCTAGAGTAGGGCGGGAAAGAGGAGGAAAAGAGGAAAGGAAAATTTTTTTTTTTTTTTTTTAGGAGGTTAAGTGCTCACGGAAGAGATGAGTTTTTAGTTGACTTTTGAATGTTGTCAATGAATCCGCATTTCGGATGGCGGTGGGCAGATCATTCCACCAGCTGGGAACGTTGAATGAAAATGTTCTGGAAAGGGATTTTTTGCCTCTCTGTGAAGGTACCACAAGCCTTCGCTCCTTGGTTGAACGAAGGCTTCTGGTGGGGGTGTGGCGACGTAGAATCGAGTCAGAGTATGCAGGAGCTGAGTGCGTGGTGGCTCTGTAGGCAAGCGTCAGCGACTTAAACTTGATGCGAGCAGCGAGTGGACGCCAGTGCAGAGAGATGAAGAGTGGTGTGACGTGGGTCCTTTTGGGCTCGTTGAAGACCAGACGTGCCGCTGCATTCTGGATCATTCGAAGTGTTTGGATCGCACAAGAGGGGAGACCAGCCAGAAGCGCATTGCAGTAGTCAAGTCTAGAAATAACCAGGGCCTGGACAAGAAGCTGTGTTGCGTGTTCTATATATATCCTGCACTTGCTGCTATTGCACTTCTGGTTAGACCCAAACTGCATTTCGTTGCCTTGTACTTGTACTTGTGTAATGACAATAAAGTTGAATCTAATCTAATCTAATCTAATCATGCCATTCCACTCAGCGATGTACCACATATACTAAATATTCCACGCTCAACTGTTAGTGGGATTATAACAAAGTGGAAGCGATTGGGAACAACAGCAACTCGGTCACAGAGCGGGGTCAGCGCATGCTGAGGGTCACAGAGCGGGGTCAGCGCATGCTGAGGGTCACAGAGCGGGGTCAGCGCATGCTGAGGGTCACAGAGCGGGGTCAGCGCATGCTGAGGGTCACAGAGCGGGGTCAGCGCATGCTGAGGATCACAGAGCGGGGTCAGCGCGTGCTGAGGGTCACAGAGCGGGGTCAGCGCATGCTGAGGGTCACAGAGCGGGGTCAGCGCGTGCTGAGGGTCACAGAGCGGGGTCAGCGCATGCTGAGGGTCACAGAGCGGGGTCAGCGCATGCTGAGGGTCACAGAGCGGAGTCAGCGCATGCTGAGGATCACAGAGCGGGGTCAGCGCGTGCTGAGGGTCACAGAGCGGGGTCAGCGCATGCTGAGGGTCACAGAGCGGGGTCAGCGCATGCTGAGGATCACAGAGCGGGGTCAGCGCGTGCTGAGGGTCACAGAGCGGGGTCAGCGCATGCTGAGGGTCACAGAGCGGGGTCAGCGCATGCTGAGGGTCACAGAGCGGAGTCAGCACATGCTGAGGATCACAGAGCGGGGTCAGCGCATGCTGAGGGTCACAGAGCGGGGTCAGCGCATGCTGAGGATCACAGAGCGGGGTCAGCGCATGCTGAGGGTCACAGAGCGGGGTCAGCGCATGCTGAGGGTCACAGACTGGGGTCAGCGCATGCTGAGGGTCACAGAGCGGGGTCAGCGCATGCTGAGGGTCACAGAGCGGGGTCAGCGCATGCTGAGGGTCACAGAGCGGGGTCAGCGCATGCTGAGGGTCACAGAGCGGGGTCAGCACATGCTGAGGATCACAGAGCGGGGTCAGCACATGCTGAGGGTCACAGAGCGGGGTCAGCGCATACTGAGGGTCCCAGAAGTGGCCAACTTTCTACAGAGTCAAGAGCTCCAGACCTCCAAACTTTTGTGGCCTTCAGATGAGCTCAAGAAGTGTGTAGAGCTTCATGGAATGGGTTTCCATGGCCGAGCAGCTCATCCAAGCCTTAGAGGAGGGGGGATTATGGGGTGGACAATTTCATGCTCCCAACTTTGTGGGACCAGTTCCTGTCCCAGCATGACTGCGCTCCAGTGCACAAACTTCTAGAAGATTTCCCATAAACACACTCCTAAACCTTGAGGAAAACCTTCCCAGAAGAGCTGCGACTCCATATTAAACCCTACGGATCGAGAATGGAATGGCATTAAAGCTCATGAAGAGTCATGAGTGAATCTGAGGCTGATGTTCAAGTTCATCTCAACAAAGAGTGGCTCATTTATTTATAGTTACAGTAGAAATATGTACAGTACAGAACCATTTCAGAAGGGCATTTTCTGACCAAATCAAAGGAAACGGATCCCTTGAATATTGCATATCATTACAGTACCGGATCGGTAACGATTCAAAACATTCATGCACACAAAGAAAACCAGACCGGAAGAAATACGCCTGATCAAATTCGTCAGCACACTCATGTACAGTGTTGGGGGAAACGCATTACAAGTAACTTGAGTTATGTAATAATATTACTTTTCCAAGTAACTAGTAAAGTAACGCATTACTTTTCAAATTTACAACAAAATATCTGAGTTAATTTTTGACATTTATTTGACTGACAGCTCTCCTTCCCCATGTTGAGAAAAATCGAGAGTAAATGCAGAGGCGTTGTGAGTAAATGTGTTATTGTAGTTCTAGACTAAATGTGATCTTTTATTCATCTCACTTGCACAATAAAGATTCTGTACTCCTAAAATTAATAAAATCAGTCAAAATCAGAGTACTATGCAAACCTCAAATATATAAATGTTAAATAAAATATATTTTTAAGCATTTAATCTACCTTTATTGACTAATGTCTTGTTCCTAACCTTCGATGATTCAGTTAAACTATGAGCAAAAATTACTAGATTTTTTTGTTTTCATTGGTAAAACTTTTTTCTCCTGCGTCCTTTTCTTCCATGATCCAGAATGGCAGCACATCTTTACCTAAGCCTGAGGCTTATTATTTAAATTTTGTTATGAAGAGGTCTTTACATTTGCACAAAATATAACTTTTTTTGCTATTAAAAAACCCCCAAAAAACAAAAATTAACGCAAAAGTAACGTAACGCATTACATTTCTAAAAAAGTAACTAAGTAACTCAATTAGTTACTTTTTAAGGGAGTAATGCAATATTGTAACGCATTACTTTTCTAAAAAAGTAACTAAGTAACTCAATTGGTTACTTTTTAAGGGAGTAACGCAATATTGTAACGCATTACTTTTCAAAGTAACTTTCCCCAACACTGTTCATGTCACATTAAATGCATGAGTTATTAAATTACAAAAGAATGTTTCAGATGTTGTTCTTCTTCTGTTCCGCCGAGTGAGACGACCGAAACTCAAGCCAGACAAAATGTCAGTCGTTTTATCAAAAACACTTGAACTGAGGCAGAATCAAGGATCCGCGGTGCGTTTGATGGAGTGTCCGCCTAAGGGCCGGAGCCCCAGCTGAATGTCCCGATGGAGAGGAGCGTCTGACAGGAGCCGGACGACAGCCACACCGTCTCCATCAGAGCGAAGTGAAGGAAGCCCAGGGCAAATCCGCACGCCATGTCGGTCAGGTGGTGCTGACCCAGCAGGACCCGCGACAGGCCCACCAGGACGGCCCACAGCACCAGCAGGACCCGCAGCGGGACGGCCAGCACCAGGTGGGACAGGAGGAACTTGGACACCAGGGCGGCTCGGCTGGCGTGTGCCGCCGGGAACGAGAACGTGTCCAGAGCCACGCAGTCCAGGAAGCCGGGACTCATGTCCCATGGGCCTTTGCGCCGGACCAGTTTCTGAACGCCCGCCACAGTCAGGACGTCCAGAACCAGCGCTGAAAAACACACCAAAGAGGGACATTTAACCAACTAAATATGACTAAAACACAACAAAATGACTAAAACTTGAACTTGAATGAAAATAAAACCTGAATCTGAAATTAAAATTAATTTTTAGACATTTTTAACACATGAAAATTCTAAATAAAAGCAGAAAAAATTTAAAATAAAACCAAATCTGAAATGGAAATGAATTAAAAGTATTTAGACCTTTAAAATATAAATGTATAAAAGACATAAAGATGTGTAAAGACATTTAAAAAACTACTAAAAATGACAAAAACACAAGATAATTACTAAAATTGTAACTAAAATTCAAAATGAACATGGAAAATACAAAAATAAATTTGAAATAAAATTAATAAAAACTATTTAGACAGATCTTTAAAAAAAAACACTTATATCCAAAAAAATATCCAAAACTTCCACTAAAATAAATATTAAAAACTGAAAATAAAAGCAGAAAATGCACAAAAAAAAAAAAAATATTAATAATAATTAAAATAGACCTTTTTAAAAATAACTACTAAAAATGACAAAAACACAAGAAAAATTGTAACTAAAATTCTCAATGAAAACAGAAAATACGGAAAACAAACTGAAATAAAAAAATGAATAAAAACTATATTACATTTTTTAAAAACTACTGAAAATTACCCAATTGAACAACAAAATGGCTAAAACTTTAACTAAAATGAAAATAAAAGCAGAAAATACAAACATAAAATCTAAATTTGAAATCAAATTTAATACCTATTTAGAAATATATTTAAAAATGAAAAAACTAAAATGAGCTAAAATTCAAAAACAAAAAATAAATCTAATATACTAAAATGACAAAAACAAAAGAAAATTACTAACTTTAACTAAAATGAAAATAAAAACAATACAAAAATGACTCTGTCAGGAGACATTTAACCAACTAAATATGACTAAAACACAACAAAATGACTAAAACTTGAACTTGAATGAAAATAAAACCTGAATCTGAAATTAAATTAAATTTTTAGACATTTTTAACACATGAAAATTCTAAATAAAAGCAGAAAAAATTTAAAATAAAACCAAATCTGAAATGGAAATGAATTAAAAGTATTTAGACCTTTAAAATATAAATGTATAAAAGACATAAAGATGTGTAAAGACATTTAAAAAACTACTAAAAATGACAAAAACACAAGATAATTACTAAAATTGTAACTAAAATTCAAAATGAACATGGAAAATACAAAAATAAATTTGAAATAAAATTAATAAAAACTATTTAGACAGATCTTTAAAAAAAAAAACACTTATATCCAAAAAAATATCCAAAACTTCCACTAAAATAAATATTAAAAACTGAAAATAAAAGCAGAAAATGCACAAATAAAATAAAAAATATTAATAATAATAAAAATAGACTTTTTAAAAATAACTACTAAAAATGACAAAAACACAAGAAAAATTGTAACTAAAATTCTCAATGAAAACAGAAAATACGGAAAACAAACTGAAATAAAAAAATGAATAAAAACTATATTACATTTTTTAAAAACTACTGAAAATTACCCAATTGAACAACAAAATGGCTAAAACTTTAACTAAAATGAAAATAAAAGCAGAAAATACAAAAATAAAATCTAAATTTGAAATCAAATTTAATACCTATTTAGAAATATATTTACAAATGAAACAACTAAAATGAGCTAAAATTCAAAAATAAAAAATAAATCTAATATACTAAAATGACAAAAACAAAAGACAATTACTATAACTAAAATGAAAATAAAAACAATACAAAAATGACTCTGTCAGGAGACATTTAACCAACTAAATATGACTAAAACACAACAAAATGACTAAAACTTAGAATTGATTAAAACTTGAACTAGAATAAAATAAAAACTGAATCTGAAATAAAAATTAAATTATAAAAAAAATATATATAGACATTTTTAACACAAGAAACAAGAAAATTCTAAATGAAAGCAGAAAATTAAAAATAAAAATACATCTGAAAGAAATTAATAAAAACTATATAGATATATTTAAAAACTAAAAATGACAAAAACGCACAACAAAATTACTAAAACTAAGTAAAAACCAATTAATAAAAAAAATTATATATAAACATATTTTTAAACACTACTAAAAATAGCAAAAACACACTTTAACTAAAACTTTAAAAACTAAATCTGAATTAAAAATGTATAGACATTTTAAAAGAAGAAAACAAACCCTAAAAATTATTTAAATTTTTTATAAATAATAAACTATATAGACATTACAAAAACTGCTAAAAATGACAAAAACACGAAATCATGAACTAAAATGAAAACATAAGGTAACTTTATTTTATAGTGTCCTTGTTACACGTTACATGTTCCTGTAGTAATAACAGTAAATTATGCATAATTACATGCAACTAACCCTGACCCTAATTACTATTAGGCAGTATTTAAAGCTGCAGTGTGTAAGTTGTGCCTCTCTGTCGCCCTCTCTGTGTGAAACCTGTAACTGCAGTTATTTGTGAATTATCATCTTTACGTGTGTGTGTGTGTGTGTGTGTGTGTGTCGGCGGCTCCTCAGAGCGGATTAACCTCATGTTGTGAGGAGTGTGTGTGGCTGTCAGTGTGAGGAGTGTGTGTTGCTCTGAGGAGTGAGGAGTGTGTGTGGCTCTGAGGAGTGAGGAGTGTGTGTGGCTCTGAGGAGTGAAGAGTGTGTGTGGCTCTGAGGAGTGAGGAGTGTGTGTGGCTCTGAGGAGTGTGTGTGAGGAGTGTGTGTGAGGAGTGTGTGTGGCTCTGAGGAGTGGCTGTGAGGAGTGTGTGTGGCTCTGAAGAGTGTGTGTGAGGAGTATGTGTGGCTCTGAGGAGTGTGTGTGGCTGTGAGGAGTGTGTGTGACTGTGAGGAGTGTGTGTGACTGTGAGGAGTGTGTGTGAGGAGTGTGTGTGGCTGTGAGGAGTGTGTGTGGCTGTGAGGAGTGTGTGTGAGGAGTATGTGTGGCTGTGAGGAGTGTGTGTGGCTGTGAGGAGTGTGTGTGACTGTGAGGAGTGTGTGTGAGGAGTGTGTGTGGCTGTGAGGAGTGTGTGTGAGGAGTGTGTGTGGCTGTGAGGAGTGTGTGTGGCTGTGAGGAGTGTGTGTGGCTGTGAGGAGTGTGTGTGACTGTGAGGAGTGTGTGTGAGGAGTGTGTGTGGCTGTGAGGAGTGTGTGTGACTGTGAGGAGTGTGTGTGACTGTGAGGAATGTGTTTGGCTGTGAGGAGTGTGTGTGACTGTGAGGAGTGTGTGTGACTGTGAGGAGTGTGTGTGGCTGTGAGGAGTTTGTGTGAGGAGTGTGTGGCTGTGAGGAGTGTGTGTGGCTGTGAGGAGTGAGGAGTGTGTGTGGCTGTGAGGAGTGTGTGTGGCTGTGAGGAGTGAGGAATGTGTGCGGCTCTGAGGAGTGTGTGTGGCTGTGAGGAGTGAGGAGTGTGTGTGGCTGTGAGGAGTGAGGAGTGTGTGTGGCTGTGAGGACTGAGGAGTGTGTGTGGCTGTGAGGAGTGTATGTGGCTGTGAGGAGTGAGGAGTGTGTGTGGCTGTGAGGAGTAGCTGTGAGGAGTGTGTGCGGCTCTGAGGAGTGAGGAGTGTGTGTGGCTGTGAGGAGTGAGGAGTGTGTGTGGCTGTGAGGAGTGTGTGTGGCTGTGAGGAGTGAGGAGTGTGTGCGGCTCTGAGGAGTGAGGAGTGTGTGTGGCTGTGAGGAGTGTGTGTGGCTGTGAGGAGTGAGGAGTGTGTGCGGCTCTGAGGAGTGAGGAGTGTGTGTGGCTGTGAGGAGTGTGTGCGGCTCTGAGGAGTGAGGAGTGTGTGTGGCTCTGAGGAGTGAGGAGTGTGTGTGGCTGTGAGGAGTGTGTGCGGCTCTGAGGAGTGAGGAGTGTGTGTGGCTGTGAGGAGTGTGTGTGGCTGTGAGGAGTGTGTGTGGCTGTGAGGAGTGTGTGTGTGGCTCTGAGGAGTGTGTGTGAGGAGTGTGTGCGGCTCTGAGGAGTGAGGAGTGTGTGTGGCTCTGAGGAGTGAGGAGTGTGTGTGTGGCTCTGAGGAGCGTGTGTGAGGAGTGTGTGTGGCTCTGAGGAGTGGCTGTGAGGAGTGTGTGTGGCTCTGAGGAGTGTGAGTGAGGAGTGTGTGAGGCTCTGAGGAGTGTGTGTGAGTAGTGTGTGCGGCTCTGAGGAGTGAGGAGTGTGTGTGGCTCTGAGGAGTGAGGAGTGTGTGTGGCTCTGAGGAGTGAGGAGTGTGTGTTTGGCTCTGAGGAGTGTGTGTGTGTGAGGAGTGTGTGTGGCTCTGAGGAGTGTGTGTGAGGAGTGTGTGTGGCTCTGAGGAGTGTGAGTGAGGAGTGTGTGTGGCTCTGAGGAGTGTGTGTGAGGAGTGTGTGCGGCTCTGAGGAGTGAGGAGTGTGTGTGGCTCTGAGGAGTGAGGAGTGTGTGTGGCTCTGAGGAGTGAGGAGTGTGTGTGTGTGGCTCTGAGGAGTGTGTGTGAGGAGTGTGTGTGGCTCTGAGGAGTGTGAGTGAGGAGTGTGTGTGTGTGGCTCTGAGGAGTGGCTGTGAGGAGTGTGTGTGGCTCTGAGGAGTGGCTGTGAGGAGTGTGTGTGGCTCTGAGGAGTGGCTGTGAGGAGTGTGTGTGGCTCTGAGGAGTGTGTGTGAGGAGTGTGAGCGGCTCTGAGGAGTGAGGAATGTGTGTGGCTCTGAGGAGTGGCTGTGAGGAGTGTGTGTGGCTGTGAGGAGTGGCTGTGAGGAGTGTGTGTGGCTGTGAGGAGTGTGTGTGTGGCTCTGAGGAGTGTGTGTGAGGAGTGTGTGTGGCTGTGAGGAGTGTGTGTGGCTGTGAGGAGTGTGAGTGTGTGGCTCTGAGGAGTGTGTGTGAGGAGTGTGTGTGGCTCTGAGGAGTGAGGAGTGTGTGTGGCTCTGAGGAGTGTGTGTGAGGAGTGTGTGTGGCTCTGAGGAGTGGCTGTGAGGAGTGTGTGTGGCTCTGAGGAGTGTGTGTGAGGAGTGTGTGTGGCTCTGAGGAGTGGCTGTGAAGAGTGTGTGTGGCTCTGAGGAGTGGCTGTGAGGAGTGCGTGTGGCTCTGAGGAGTGAGGAGTGTGTGTGTGGCTCTGAGGAGTGTGTGTATGAGGAGTGTGTGTGGCTCTAAGGAGTGTGTGTGAGGAGTGTGTGTGGCTATGAGGAGTGTGTGTGAGGAGTGTGTGTGGCTCTGAGGAGTGGCTGTGAGGAGTGTGTGTGGCTCTGAGGAGTGTGTGTGAGGAGTGTGAGCGGCTCTGAGGAGTGAGGAGTGTGTGTGAGGAGTGTGTGTGGCTCTGAGGAGTGTGTGTGAGGAGTGTGTGTGGCTCTGAGGAGTGGCTGTGAAGAGTGTGTGTGGCTCTGAGGAGTGTGTGTGTGAGGAGTGTGTGTGGCTCTGAGAAGTGTGTGTGAGGAGTGTGTGTGGCTCTGAGGAGTGGCTGTGAGGAGTGTGTGTGGCTCTGAGGACTGTGTGTGAGGAGTGTGTGTGGCTCTGAGGAGTGGCTGTGAAGAGTGTGTGTGGCTCTGAGGAGTGTGTGTGTGAGGAGTGTGTGTGGCTCTGAGGAGTGTGTGTGAGGGGTGTGTGTGGCTCTGAGGAGTGAGGAGTGTGTGTGGCTCTGAGGAGTGTGTGTGGCTCTGAGGAGTGTGTGTGAGGAGTGTGTGTGGCTCTGAGGAGTGTGTGTGAGGAGTGTGTGTGGCTCTGAGGGGTGTGTGTGTGTGTGTGTGTGTGTGTGTGTGTGAGGAGTGTGTGTGGCTCTGAGGAGTGTGTGTGTGTGTGTGAGGAGTGTGTGTGGCTCTGAGGAGTGTGTGTGAGGAGTGTGTGTGGCTCTGAGGAGTGAGGAGTGTGTGTGGCTGTGAGGAGTGTGTGTGGCTCTGAGGAGTGTGTGTGAGGAGTGTGTGTGGCTCTGAGGAGTGGCTGTGAGGAGTGTGTGTGGCTCTGAGGAGTGTGTGTGAGGAGTGTGAGCGGCTCTGAGGAGTGAGGAGTGTGTGTGGCTGTGAGGAGTGTGTGTGAGGAGTGTGTGTGGCTCTGAGGAGTGTGTGTGAGGAGTGTGTGTGGCTCTGAGGAGTGTGTGTGTGAGGAGTGTGTGTGGCTCTGAGGTGTGTGTGTGGCTCTGAGGAGTGAGGAGTGTGTGTGGCTGTGAGGAGTGTGTGTGGCTCTGAGGAGTGTGTGTGAGGAGTGTGTGTGAGGAGTGTGTGTGGCTCTGAGGAGTGTGTGTGAGGAGTGTGTGTGGCTCTGAGGAGTGGCTGTGAGGAGTGTGTGTGGCTCTGAGGAGTGGCTGTGAGGAGTGTGTGTGGCTCTGAGGAGTGTGTGTGAGGAGTGTGAGCGGCTCTGAGGAGTGAGGAGTGTGTGTGGCTCTGAGGAGTGTGTGTGGCTCTGAGGAGTGTGTGTGAGGAGTGTGTGTGGCTCTGAGGAGTGTGTGTATGAGGAGTGTGTGTGGCTCTAAGGAGTGTGTGTGAGGAGTGTGTGTGGCTATGAGGAGTGTGTGTGAGGAGTGTGTGTGGCTCTGAGGAGTGGCTGTGAGGAGTGTGTGTGGCTCTGAGGAGTGTGTGTGAGGAGTGTGAGCGGCTCTGAGGAGTGAGGAGTGTGTGGCTCTGAGGAGTGTGTGTGAGGAGTGTGTGTGGCTCTGAGGAGTGTGTGTGAGGAGTGTGTGTGTGGCTCTGAGGAGTGTGTGTATGAGGAGTGTGTGTGGCTCTAAGGAGTGTGTGTGAGGAGTGTGTGTGGCTCTGAGGAGTGAGGAGTGTGTGTGGCTCTGAGGAGTGTGTGTGAGGAGTGAGGAGTGTGTGTGAGGAGTGTGTGTGGCTCTGAGGAGTGAGGAGTGTGTGTGTGGCTGTGAGGAGTGAGGAGTGTGTGTGGCTCTGAGGAGTGGCTCTGAGGAGTGTGTGTGAGGAGTGTGTGTGGCTCTGAGGAGTGAGGAGTGTGTGTGGCTCTGAGGAGTGTGTGTGGCTGTGAGGAGTTTGTGTGAGGAGTGTGTGTGGCTCTGAGGAGTGAGGAGTGTGTGTGGCTGTGAGGAGTGTGTGTGGCTCTGAGGAGTGAGGAGTGTGTGTGGCTGTGAGGAGTGTGTGTGGCTCTGAGGAGTGAGGAGTGTGTGTGGCTGTGAGGAGTGTGTGTGGCTCTGAGGAGTGAGGAGTGTGTGTGGCTCTGAGGAGTGGCTCTGAGGAGTGTGTGTGAGGAGTGAGGAGTGTGTGTGAGGAGTGAGGAGTGTGTGGCT
Source organism: Gobio gobio (assembly GCF_949357685.1). Taxonomy (NCBI): domain Eukaryota; kingdom Metazoa; phylum Chordata; class Actinopteri; order Cypriniformes; family Gobionidae; genus Gobio; species Gobio gobio. Next base: position 67,820,357 of record NC_137100.1, on the reverse strand, counting down.
GTGAGGAGTTTGTGTGAGGAGTGTGTGCGGCTATGAGGAGTGTGTGGCTGTGAGGAGTGTGTGTGGCTGTGAGGAGTGTGTGTGAGGAGTGTGTGCGGCTCTGAGGAGTGTGTGCGGCTATGAGGAGTGTGTGTGTCTGTGAGGTGTATGGGGCTGTCAGTGTGAGGAGTGTGTGTGTCTGTGAGGAGTGTGTGTGACTGTGAGGAGTGTGTGTGACTGTGAGGAGTGTGTGTGTCTGTGAGGAGTGTGTGTGACTGTGAGGAGTGTGTGTGACTGTGAGGAGTGTTTTACTGTGAGGAGTGTGTGTGACTGTGAGGAGTGTGTGTGACTGTGAGGAGTGTGTGTGACTGTGAGGAGTGTGTGTGGCTATGAGGAGTTTGTGTGAGGAGTGTGTGTGGCTCTGAGGAGTGTGTGTGTGAGGAGTGTGTGTGGCTCTGAGGAGTGTGTGTGTGTGTGAGGAGTGTGTGTGGCTCTGAGGAGTGTGTGTGGCTCTGAGGAGTGTGTGTGAGGAGTGTGTGTGGCTCTGAGGAGTGTCTGTGAGGAGTGTGTGTGGCTCTGAGGAGTGTGTGTGTGAGGAGTGTGTGTGGCTCTGAGGAGTGTGTGTGTGTGTGTGTGTGTGTGTGTGTGTGTGTGTGTGTGTGTGTGTGTGTGTGTGTGTGTGTGTGTGTGTGTGTGTGTGTGTGTGTGTGTGTGTGTGTGTGTGTGTGTGTGTGTGTGTGTGTGTGTGTGTGAGGAGTGTGTGTGGCTCTGAGGAGTGTGTGTGAGGAGTGTGTGTGGCTCTAAGGAGTGAGGAGTGTGTGTGGCTGTGAGGAGTGTGTGTGGCTCTGAGGAGTGTGTGTGTGAGGAGTGTGTGTGGCTCTGAGGAGTGTCTGTGAGGAGTGTGTGTGTCTGTGAGGAGTGTGTGTGACTGTGGGGAGTGTGTTTGACTGTGAGAAGTGTGTGTGTCTGTGAGGAGTGTGTGTGTCTGTGTGGAGTGTGTGTGACTGAATCAGTGTTTTTGAGAAAATCTCGTGAGTGAATGATTCAATGACTCACTCATAAAGACTTCATTTGTTTCATTACTGGATGAATCAGTGTTTCTGAGCGAATCTCTTGAGTGAATGATTCAATGACTCACTCATAAAGACTTCACTTGTTTCATTACTGGATGAATCAGTGTTTCTGAGCGAATCTATTGAGTGAATGATTCAATGACTCACTCATAAAGACTTCACTTGTTTCATTACTGGATGAATCAGTGTTTCTGAGCGAATCTCTTGAGTGAATAATTCAATGATTCACTCATAAAGACCTCACTTGTTCCATTACTGGATGAATCTGTGTTTTGAATGAATGATTTAATGACTCACTCATAAAGACACACAGGAGTGTGTGTGGCTCTGAGGAGTGAGGAGTGTGTGTGGCTGTGAGGAGTGTGTGTGGCTCTGAGGAGTGAGGAGTGTGTGTGGCTCTGAGGAGTGGCTCTGAGGAGTGTGTGTGAGGAGTGAGGAGTGTGTGTGAGGAGTGAGGAGTGTGTGGCTGTGAGGAGTTTGTGTGAGGAGTGTGTGCGGCTATGAGGAGTGTGTGGCTGTGAGGAGTGTGTGTGGCTGTGAGGAGTGTGTGTGAGGAGTGTGTGCGGCTCTGAGGAGTGTGTGCGGCTATGAGGAGTGTGTGTGTCTGTGAGGTGTATGGGGCTGTCAGTGTGAGGAGTGTGTGTGTCTGTGAGGAGTGTGTGTGACTGTGAGGAGTGTGTGTGACTGTGAGGAGTGTGTGTGTCTGTGAGGAGTGTGTGTGACTGTGAGGAGTGTGTGTGACTGTGAGGAGTGTTTTACTGTGAGGAGTGTGTGTGACTGTGAGGAGTGTGTGTGACTGTGAGGAGTGTGTGTGACTGTGAGGAGTGTGTGTGGCTATGAGGAGTTTGTGTGAGGAGTGTGTGTGGCTCTGAGGAGTGTGTGTGTGAGGAGTGTGTGTGGCTCTGAGGAGTGTGTGTGTGTGAGGAGTGTGTGTGGCTCTGAGGAGTGTGTGTGGCTCTGAGGAGTGTGTGTGAGGAGTGTGTGTGGCTCTGAGGAGTGTCTGTGAGGAGTGTGTGTGGCTCTGAGGAGTGTGTGTGTGAGGAGTGTGTGTGGCTCTGAGGAGTGTGTGTGTGTGTGTGTGTGTGTGTGTGTGTGTGTGTGTGTGTGTGTGTGTGTGTGTGTGTGTGTGTGTGTGTGTGTGTGTGTGTGTGTGTGTGTGTGTGTGTGAGGAGTGTGTGTGGCTCTGAGGAGTGTGTGTGAGGAGTGTGTGTGGCTCTAAGGAGTGAGGAGTGTGTGTGGCTGTGAGGAGTGTGTGTGGCTCTGAGGAGTGTGTGTGTGAGGAGTGTGTGTGGCTCTGAGGAGTGTCTGTGAGGAGTGTGTGTGTCTGTGAGGAGTGTGTGTGACTGTGGGGAGTGTGTTTGACTGTGAGAAGTGTGTGTGTCTGTGAGGAGTGTGTGTGTCTGTGTGGAGTGTGTGTGACTGTGAGGAGTGTGTGTGACTGTGAGGAGTGTGTGTGTCTGTGAGGAGTGTGTTTGACTGTGAGAAGTGTGTGTGACTGTGGGGAGTGTGTGTGACTGTGAGGAGTGTGTGTGTCTGTGAGGAGTGTGTGTGTCTGTGAGAAGTGTGTGTGTCTGTGAGGAGTGTGTGTGTCTGTGTGGAGTGTGTGTGACTGTGAGGAGTGTGTGTGACTGTGAGGAGTGTGTGTGTCTGTGAGGAGTGTGTGTGTCTGTGAGGAGTGTGTGTGTCTGTGTGGAGTGTGTGTGACTGTGAGGAGTGTGTGTGACTGTGAGGAGTGTGTGTGTCTGTGAGGAGTGTGTTTGACTGTGAGAAGTGTGTGTGACTGTGGGGAGTGTGTGTGACTGTGAGAAGTGTGTGTGTCTGTGAGGAGTGTGTGTGTCTGTGTGGAGTGTGTGTGACTGTGAGAAGTGTGTGTGACTGTGAGGAGTGTGTGTGTCTGTGAGGAGTGTGTGTGTCTGTGAGAAGTGTGTGTGACTGTGAGAAGTGTGTGTGACTGTGAGAAGTGTGTGTGACTGTGGGGAGTGTGTGTGACTGTGAGAAGTGTGTGTGTCTGTGAGGAGTGTGTGTGTCTGTGAGGAGTGTGTGTGTCTGTGAGGAGTGTGTGTGACTGTGAGAAGTGTGTGTGACTGTGGGGAGTGTGTGTGACTGTGAGAAGTGTGTGTGTCTGTGAGGAGTGTGTGTGTCTGTGAGGAGTGTGTGTGTCTGTGAGGAGTGTGTGTGTCTGTGAGGAGTGTGTGTGGCTGTGAGGAGTGTGTTTGACTGTGAGAAGTGTGTGTGACTGTGGGGAGTGTGTGTGACTGTGAGAAGTGTGTGTGTCTGTGAGGAGTGTGTGTGTCTGTGAGGAGTGTGTGTGTCTGTGAGGAGTGTGTGTGACTGTGAGAAGTGTGTGTGACTGTGGGGAGTGTGTGTGACTGTGTGGAGTGTGTGTGACTGTGAGGAGTGTGGGGCTGTCAGTGTGAGGAGTGTGTGTAACTGTGAGGAGTGTGTGTGACTGTGAGAAGTGTGTGTGACTGTGAGGAGTGTGTGTGACTGTGAGGAGTGTGTGTGACTGTGTGGAGTGTGTGTGACTGTGTGGAGTGTGTGTGACTGTGAGGAGTGTGTGTGACTGTGAGGAGTGTGTGTAACTGTGAGGAGTGTGTGTGACTGTGAGAAGTGTGTGTGACTGTGAGGAGTGTGTGTGACTGTGTGGAGTGTGTGTGACTGTGAGGAGTGTGTGTGACTGTGAGGAGTGTGTGTGACTGTGAGGAGTGTGTGTGTCTGTGTGGAGTGTGTGTGACTGTGAGGAGTGTGTGTGACTGTGAGGAGTGTGTGTGGCTGTGAGGAGTGTGTGTGACTGTGAGGAGTGTGTGTGGCTGTGAGGAGTGTGTGTGGCTGTGAGAAGTGTGTGTGACTGTGGGGAGTGTGTGTGACTGTGAGAAGTGTGTGTGACTGTGAGGAGTGTGTGTGACTGTGTGGAGTGTGTGTGACTGTGAGAAGTGTGTGTGACTGTGGGGAGTGTGTGTGACTGTGTTGAGTGTGTGTGACTGTGAGTGTGTGTGTCTGTGAGGAGTGTGGGGCTGTCAGTGTGAGGAGTGTGTGTAACTGTGAGGAGTGTGTGTGACTGTGAGAAGTGTGTGTGACTGTGAGGAGTGTGTGTGACTGTGAGGAGTGTGTGTGACTGTGAGGAGTGTGTGTGTCTGTGTGGAGTGTGTGTGACTGTGAGGAGTGTGTGTGACTGTGAGGAGTGTGTGTGGCTGTGAGGAGTGTGTGTGGCTGTGAGGAGTGTGTGTGACTTTGTGGAGTGTGTGTGTCTGTGAGGAGTGTGTGTGTCTGTGAGGAGTGTGTGTGGCTGTGAGGAGTGTGTGTGACTGTGTGGAGTGTGTGTGTCTGTGAGGAGTGTGTGTGTCTGTGAGGAGTGTGTGTGGCTGTGAGGAGTGTGTGTGGCTGTGAGGAGTGTGTGTGACTGTGAGGAGTGTGTGTGTCTGTGAGGAGTGTGTGTGGCTGTGAGGAGTGTGTGTGACTGTGATGAGTGTGTGTGGCTGTGAGGAGTGTGTGTGTCTGTGAGGAGTGTGTCTGACTGTGAGGAGTGTGTGTGACTGTGTGGAGTGTGTGTGACTGTGAGAAGTGTGTGTGACTGTGGGGAGTGTGTGTGACTGTGTGGAGTGTGTGTGTGACTGTGAGAAGTGTGTGTGACTGTGGGGAGTGTGTTTGACTGTGAGAAGTGTGTGTGTCTGTGAGGAGTGTGTGTGTCTGTGTGGAGTGTGTGTGACTGTGAGGAGTGTGTGTGTCTGTGAGGAGTGTGTTTGACTGTGAGAAGTGTGTGTGACTGTGGGGAGTGTGTGTGACTGTGAGTGTGTGTGTCTGTGAGGAGTGTGTGTGGCTGTGAGAAGTGTGTGTGACTGTGAGGAGTGTGTGTGACTGTGAGGAGTGTGTGTGACTGTGAGGAGTGTGTGTGTCTGTGTGGAGTGTGTGTGACTGTGAGGAGTGTGTGTGACTGTGAGGAGTGTGTTTGACTGTGAGGAGTGTGTGTGACTGTGAGGAGTGTGTGTGACTGTGAGGAGTGTGTGTGTCTGTGAGGAGTGTGTGTGACTGTGTGGAGTGTGTGTGACTGTGAGGAGTGTGTGTGACTGTGAGGAGTGTGTGTGTCTGTGAGGAGTGTGTGTGACTGTGTGGAGTGTGTGTGACTGTGAGGAGTGTGTTTGACTGTGAGGAGTGTGTTTGACTGTGAGGAGTGTGTGTGACTGTGAGGAGTGTGTGTGACTGTGAGGAGTGTGTGTGGCTGTGAGGAGTGTGTGTGACTGTGTGGAGTGTGTGTGTCTTTGAGGAGTGTGTGTGACTGTGAGAAGTGTGTGTGACTGTGAGGAGTGTGTGTGACTGTGAGGAGTGTGTTTGACTGTGAGGAGTGTGTGTGACTGTGAGGAGTGTGTGTGACTGTGAGGAGTGTGTGTGGCTGTGAGGAGTGTGTGTAACTGTGAGGAGTGTGTGTGACTGTGAGAAGTGTGTGTGACTGTGAGGAGTGTGTGTGACTGTGTGGAGTGTGTGTGACTGTGAGGAGTGTGTGTGACTGTGAGGAGTGTGTGTGACTGTGAGGAGTGTGTGTGTCTGTGTGGAGTGTGTGTGACTGTGAGGAGTGTGTGTGACTGTGAGGAGTGTGTGTGGCTGTGAGGAGTGTGTGTGACTGTGAGGAGTGTGTGTGGCTGTGAGGAGTGTGTGTGGCTGTGAGAAGTGTGTGTGACTGTGGGGAGTGTGTGTGACTGTGAGAAGTGTGTGTGACTGTGAGGAGTGTGTGTGACTGTGTGGAGTGTGTGTGACTGTGAGAAGTGTGTGTGACTGTGGGGAGTGTGTGTGACTGTGTTGAGTGTGTGTGACTGTGAGTGTGTGTGTCTGTGAGGAGTGTGGGGCTGTCAGTGTGAGGAGTGTGTGTAACTGTGAGGAGTGTGTGTGACTGTGAGAAGTGTGTGTGACTGTGAGGAGTGTGTGTGACTGTGAGGAGTGTGTGTGACTGTGAGGAGTGTGTGTGTCTGTGTGGAGTGTGTGTGACTGTGAGGAGTGTGTGTGACTGTGAGGAGTGTGTGTGGCTGTGAGGAGTGTGTGTGGCTGTGAGGAGTGTGTGTGACTGTGTGGAGTGTGTGTGTCTGTGAGGAGTGTGTGTGTCTGTGAGGAGTGTGTGTGGCTGTGAGGAGTGTGTGTGACTGTGTGGAGTGTGTGTGTCTGTGAGGAGTGTGTGTGTCTGTGAGGAGTGTGTGTGGCTGTGAGGAGTGTGTGTGGCTGTGAGGAGTGTGTGTGACTGTGAGGAGTGTGTGTGTCTGTGAGGAGTGTGTGTGGCTGTGAGGAGTGTGTGTGACTGTGATGAGTGTGTGTGGCTGTGAGGAGTGTGTGTGTCTGTGAGGAGTGTGTCTGACTGTGAGGAGTGTGTGTGACTGTGTGGAGTGTGTGTGACTGTGAGAAGTGTGTGTGACTGTGGGGAGTGTGTGTGACTGTGTGGAGTGTGTGTGTGACTGTGAGAAGTGTGTGTGACTGTGGGGAGTGTGTTTGACTGTGAGAAGTGTGTGTGTCTGTGAGGAGTGTGTGTGTCTGTGTGGAGTGTGTGTGACTGTGAGGAGTGTGTGTGTCTGTGAGGAGTGTGTTTGACTGTGAGAAGTGTGTGTGACTGTGGGGAGTGTGTGTGACTGTGAGTGTGTGTGTCTGTGAGGAGTGTGTGTGGCTGTGAGAAGTGTGTGTGACTGTGAGGAGTGTGTGTGACTGTGAGGAGTGTGTGTGACTGTGAGGAGTGTGTGTGTCTGTGTGGAGTGTGTGTGACTGTGAGGAGTGTGTGTGACTGTGAGGAGTGTGTTTGACTGTGAGGAGTGTGTGTGACTGTGAGGAGTGTGTGTGACTGTGAGGAGTGTGTGTGTCTGTGAGGAGTGTGTGTGACTGTGTGGAGTGTGTGTGACTGTGAGGAGTGTGTGTGACTGTGAGGAGTGTGTGTGTCTGTGAGGAGTGTGTGTGACTGTGTGGAGTGTGTGTGACTGTGAGGAGTGTGTGTGACTGTGAGGAGTGTGTTTGACTGTGAGGAGTGTGTGTGACTGTGAGGAGTGTGTGTGACTGTGAGGAGTGTGTGTGGCTGTGAGGAGTGTGTGTGACTGTGTGGAGTGTGTGTGTCTTTGAGGAGTGTGTGTGACTGTGTGGAGTGTGTGTGACTGTGAGGAGTGTGTGTGACTGTGAGGAGTGTGTTTGACTGTGAGGAGTGTGTGTGACTGTGAGGAGTGTGTGTGACTGTGAGGAGTGTGTGTGACTGTGAGGAGTGTGTGTGGCTGTGAGGAGTGTGTGTGACTGTGTGGAGTGTGTGTGTCTGTGAGGAGTGTGTGTGTCTGTGAGGAGTGTGTGTGGCTGTGAGGAGTGTGTTTGACTGTGAGGAGTGTGTGTGGCTGTGAGGAGTGTGTGTGTCTGTGAGGAGTGTGTGTGACTGTGAGAATTGTGTGTGACTGTGAGGAGTGTGTGTGACTGAGGAGTGTGTGTGACTGTGAGAAATGTGTGTGACTGTGGGGAGTGTGTGTGACTGTGTGGAGTGTGTGTGTGACTGTGAGAAGTGTGTGTGACTGTGGGGAGTGTGTGTGACTGTGTGGAGTGTGTGTGTCTGTGAGGAGTGTGTGTGTCTGTGAGGAGTGTGTGTGGCTGTGAGGAGTGTGTGTGACTGTGAGGAGTGTGTGTGACTGTGTGGAGTGTGTGTGTGACTGTGAGAAGTGTGTGTGACTGTGGGGAGTGTGTGTGACTGTGTGGAGTGTGTGTGTCTGTGAGGAGTGTGTGTGTCTGTGAGGAGTGTGTGTGGCTGTGAGGAGTGTGTGTGACTGTGAGGAGTGTGTGTGACTGTGAGGAGTGTGTGTGGCTGTGAGGAGTGTGTTTGACTGTGAGGAGTGTGTGTGACTGAGGAGTGTGTGTGACTGTGAGAAGTGTGTGTGACTGTGAGGAGTGTGTGTGACTGTGTGGAGTGTGTGTGACTGTGAGAAGTGTGTGTGACTGTGGGGAGTGTGTGTGACTGTGTGGAGTGTGTGTGTCTGTGAGGAGTGTGTGTGTCTGTGAGGAGTGTGTGTGGCTGTGAGGAGTGTGTGTGGCTGTGAGGAGTGTGTGTGTGTGTGTGTGCGGCTATGAGGAGTGTGTGTGTGTGTGTGTGTGTGTCTGTGAGGAATGTGTGCGGCTATGAGGAGTGTGTGTGTGTGTGTGTGTGTGTGGGCATGTTTTTGTGAAATATCAGGACACAAATGTGTATAATGACATGGGTATTACAAAAAGAGGGTGAAATATGAGGACGTTCCCCATGTCCTCACTTTTCAAAATGCTTATAAATCACAGAATGAGGTTTTCTTCACAGAAAGTGAACTGCACAGTCTCCTGTGAGGGCTAGGTTTAGGGGCAGGGGCAGTGTGTGTGTGTGTGTGTGTGTGTGTGTGTGTGTGTGTGTGTGTGTGTGTGTGTGTGTGTGTGTGTGTGTGTGTGTGTGTGTGTGTGTGTGTGTGTGTGTGTGTGTGTGATGGGTAGGTTTAGGGTCAGTGTAAGGGGATAGAAAATACGGTTTGTACGGTATAAAAACCATTACGCCTATGGAATGTCCTCACATTTCACAAAAACAAACATGTGTGTGTGTGTGTGTGTGTGTGTGTGTGTGTGTGTGTGTGTGTGTGTGTGTGTGTGTGTGTGTGTGTGTGTGTGTGTGTGTGTGTGTGTGTGTGTGTGTGTGTGTGTGTGTGTGTGTGTGTGTTTGTCACCGATCAGCAGGTTGACGAGCAGCTCCTGTCCCGCCGGCGTGTCGCTCTGGCTCAGGCACAGTAGAGTCCCGCAGACCCATGTGACCCCGTGACCCGTCAGAGCCAGCAGGGCCACGGCCGACCGGACCCCGGCCCAGGAGGAGGAGCCGTGCACACACACACTCATGCGCTTGGACAGGCAGATGTCGATGGCCAGCAGAGAGCTGAGGGCGATGCCCCTGAAGGACGGGTTGAGGAGCATGCAGTCTTCATCCGGCGGGTCCGCGGGGCCCTCGCTCGACGGGTTCTGCTGGCTCCTGGACGGGCCGGCCCTTCTCCACGCTTTGCTGGTGCTCCGGGGCGGGACATTCAGCGACAGAAACTCGGGCCGGCCCAGAACACTGCTCCGGTCTCTGGCTCTGGAGCGGCTCGGGTTCAAACGCATCGCTTCAGATTCAAAGCAGGCTGTGAAAACAGTGTCAAATCTCTTGAGTGAATGATTCAATGACTCACTCATAAAGACTTCACTTGTTTCATTACTGGATGAATCAGTGGTGAATGATTCAATGACTCACTCATAAAGACTTCACTTGTTTCATTACTGGATGAATCAGTGTTTCTGAGCGAATCTCTTGAGTGAATGATTCAATGACTCACTCATAAAGACTTCACTTGTTTCATTACTGGATGAATCAGTGTTTTTGAGAAAATCTCGTGAGTGAATGATTCAATGACTCACTCATAAAGACTTCACTTGTTTCATTACTGGATGAATCAGTGTTTCTGAGCGAATCTCTTGAGTGAATGATTCAATGACTCACTCATAAAGACTTCACTTGTTTCATTACTGGATGAATCAGTGTTTCTGAGCGAATCTATTGAGTGAATGATTCAATGACTCACTCATAAAGACTTCACTTGTTTCATTACTGGATGAATCAGTGTTTCTGAGCGAATCTCTTGAGTGAATAATTCAATGACTCACTCATAAAGACCTCACTTGTTCCATTACTGGATGAATCTGTGTTTTGAATGAATGATTTAATGACTCACTCATAAAGACTTCACTTGTTTCATTACTGCATGAATCAGTGTTTTTGAGCGAATCTCTTGAGTGAATGATTCAATGACTCACTCATAAAGACTTCACTTGTTTCATTACTGGATGAATCAGTGTTTCTGAGCGAATCTCTTGAGTGAATGATTCAATGACTCACTCATAAAGACTTCACTTGTTTAATTACTGGATGAATCAGTGATTTTGAACGAATCTCTTGAGTGAATGATTCAATGACTCACTCATAAAGACTTCACTTGTTTCATTACTGGACGAATCAGTGTTTTTGAGCAAATATCGTGAGTGAATGATTCAATGACTCACTCATAAAGACTTCACTTGTTTCATTACTGTATTGATCAGTGGTGAATGATTCAATGACTCACTCATAAAGACTTTACTTGTTTCATTACTGGATGAATCAGTGGTGAATGATTCAATGACTCACTCATAAAGACTTCACTTGTTTCATTACTGTATTGATCAGTGGTGAATGATTCAATGACTCACTCATAAAGACTTTACTTGTTTCATTACTGTATTGATCAGTGGTGAATGATTCAATGACTCACTCATAAAGACTTTACTTGTTTCATTACTGGATGAATCAGTGGTGAATGATTCAATGACTCACTCATAAAGACTTTACTTGTTTCATTACTGGATGAATCAGTGGTGAATGATTCAATGACTCACACATAATGACTTTACTTGTTTCATTACTGGATGAATCAGTGTTTTTGAGCAAATCTCTTGAGTGAATGATTCAATGACTCACTCATAAAGACGCCACCTACTGGTGTAACAATGAAACCTGCAGAAAGAGTGACTGAAAATGACAAAATGTTGCAGTGTTTTATTTCATAACTCTTTTAATCTTATAATTATGAATTAATGTCATAATCTCGACTTTTTAAAAAAAAGATACACGTCTACAAAACTATCTTCGTCATTCCACACATTGTTTTTGTTTCTCTCACTGTAAGAAATGCATTTTATAAAGATTATTGGAGCATGTTTTACAATAAACATTATTTTTAGTATACAGCTAGTTTTAAATACTGTAACCCCCTGACCAAAAACTTTCTGCATTTTTACCATTTTAAATATACTTGCTTTTTATATCGTTTTTACAAATAAGGAAGGTTTTTATCAGATATAGCTCTCAATGTGTCCCAATATGGTTAAGTGTGTCCACACACAAACACACTCTCAGTGGAGCATTTGGTGTTTATGGCTGAACTCTGCTTGTCCAAACGGTGAATATGTCAGAGAAACAATGAGCGTCCTTTATAAAAAACAACAAACAATAAACAATTACTACCAGCAGCCATCTCGTATTGTTTTAATCAGATGCTGGTTCAGTCCTAAACCACATGTAAACCCATCAGCTGGCCTACCTCAGCTCAGATCGGGTTTATTATGATCCTCCTCACAGTCGCATCAGGCGTCGAGACTCCGTGGTTTTGGAAAACATCTTTACAGATCATATGAATCTGTCAGCACTGCTCCAGCATCCTCTCCGCAGAATCACTAACACTACTATGGTGAAGGGTTGCCTGTTTAATATTAATGAGGAACGCCCACAAGCCATGCTGATTGGCTGCAAGGCACACAGCTGGCGAATGAAGCTCCGGCTCGTGAATATAAGTCACGTGATTTAATACATATTAATGAGCTCTGTTCTTTGTGTTCACTTGGCGTTCTCCAAGGTGCTTAAACGAAGCATTTTACTCTTTTGATGCCTGAAATCCCTTCAGAATATATAAATAGACCAAATTTGGTTCAACAAACTCGTTGCGTTTTTTACTTTTTTAAATCTTATTAAAATTCAAAAGGTGTATAAATCTGCTAAGGACCTTTTATAGGAATGTTTGTTTAGTTGAAAAGTGGAAAAAGGATTATTTTTCTTTCTCTTTTCAGAAACTGTGGTCAGATACTACATGTAATCCATAATAAAGTCAAAGAAACTCCCTTTAGAGTAATACATCTATATTAAATTCAAAAAAGGTTTTTTTCCCCGTCATTATGTTGTTTCTGTAAAGAGTCACACCATTTGAACTCTAAATATGTTGAAGTTAATTTAAAAAAATAAAAATTGAGACATTATTACAGCATTTTTCCTATTTCCCCAGGTTTGCATATCCCAATTTCATGATAAACAAAACACTGTATGTGATTATTTCCAAACTGTTTACATTGTTGGGTATATCAGTATGATTCTCTCTATATATTATTTCTGTTATTATTTTGTCCGCTCTGTTATCACTTTGTCTATATAAAGTTTATTTTTTTCAATTATTACATTTATTTAAATGGTTATAATAAATGTTTTAGCATAATAAATAAATGTTTTATCACTTTGTCCACCCTGTTATTATTTTGTCAGCTCTGTTATTATTTTGTCCACTCTGTTATTATTTTGTCAGCTTTGTTATTATTTTGTCCACTCTGTTATTATTTTGTCCACTCTGTTATTATTTTGTCCACTCTGTTATTATTTTGTCCACTCTGTTATTATTTTGTCAGCTCTGTTATTATTTTGTCCACTCTGTTATTATTTTGTCAGCTCTGTTATTATTTTGTCCGCTCTGTTATTATTTTGTCCGCTCTGTTATTATTTTGTCCACTTTGTTATTATTTTGTCCACTCTGTTATTATTTTGTCCACTCTGTTATTATTTTGTCCACTCTGTTATTATTTTGTCAGCTCTGTTATTATTTTGTCCGCTCTGTTATTATTTTGTCAGCTCTGTTATTATTTTGTCAGCTCTGTTATTATTTTGTCCACTCTGTTATTATTTTGTCAGCTCTGTTATTATTTTGTCCGCTCTGTTATTATTTTGTCCACTCTGTTATTATTTTGTCAGCTCTGTTATTATTTTGACCGCTCTGTTATTATTTTGTCCACTCTGTTATTATTTTGTCCACTCTGTTATTATTTTGTCAGCTCTGTTATTATTTTGTCCACTCTGTTATTATTTTGACAGCTCTATTATTATTTTGTCCGCTCTGTTATTATTTTGTCCACTCTGTTATTATTTTGTCCACTCTGTTATTATTTTGTCAGCTCTGTTATTATTTTGTCCACTCTGTTATTATTTTGACAGCTCTATTATTATTTTGTCAGCTCTGTTATTATTTTGTCCACTCTGTTATTATTTTGTCAGCTCTGTTATTATTTTGTCCGCTCTGTTATTATTTTGTCCACTCTGTTATTATTTTGTCCAGTCTGTTATTATTTTGTCAGCTCTGTTATTATTTTGTCCACTCTGTTATTATTTTGACAGCTCTATTATTATTTTGTCCACTCTGTTATTATTTTGTCCACTCTGTTATTATTTTGACAGCTCTATTATTATTTTGTCCACTCTGTTATTATTTTGTCAGCTCTGTTATTATTTTGTCAGCTCTGTTATTATTTTGTCCACTCTGTTATTATTTTGTCCACTCTGTTATTATTTTGTCCACTCTGTTATTATTTTGTCCACTCTGTTATTATTTTGTCCACTCTGTTATTATTTTGTCAGCTCTGTTATTATTTTGTCAGCTCTGTTATTATTTTGTCCACTTTGTTATTATTTTGTCCACTCTGTTATTATTTTGTCCACTCTGTTATTATTTTGTCCACTCTGTTATTATTTTGTCAGCTCTGTTATTATTTTGTCCACTCTGTTATTATTTTGTCCACTCTGTTATTATTTTGTCAGCTCTGTTATTATTTTGACCGCTCTGTTATTATTTTGTCCACTCTGTTATTATTTTGTCCACTCTGTTATTATTTTGTCAGCTCTGTTATTATTTTGTCCACTCTGTTATTATTTTGACAGCTCTATTATTATTTTGTCCGCTCTGTTATTATTTTGTCCACTCTGTTATTATTTTGACAGCTCTATTATTATTTTGTCCGCTCTGTTATTATTTTGTCCACTCTGTTATTATTTTGTCAGCTCTGTTATTATTTTGTCTGCTCTGTTATTATTTTGTCCACTCTGTTATTATTTTGTCAGCTCTGTTATTATTTTGTCCACTCTGTTATTATTTTGACAGCTCTATTATTATTTTGTCCACTCTGTTATTATTTTGTCCACTGTTATTATTTTGTCCACTCTGTTATTATTTTGACAGCTCTATTATTATTTTGTCCACTCTGTTATTATTTTGACAGCTCTATTATTATTTTGTCCACTCTGTTATTATTTTGACAGCTCTATTATTATTTTGTCCACTCTGTTATTATTTTGTCAGCTCTGTTATTATTTTGTCCACTCTGTTATTATTTTGTCAGCTCTGTTATTTTTTTGTCCGCTCTGTTATTATTTTGTCCACTCTGTTATTATTTTGTCCACTCTGTTATTATTTTGTCCACTCTGTTATTATTTTGTCAGCTCTGTTATTATTTTGTTATTATTTTGTCAGCTCTGTTATTATTTTGTTATTATTTTGTCAGCTCTGTTATTATTTTGTTATTATTTTGTCCACTCAGTTATTATTTTGTCCACTCTGTTATTATTTTTTCCCCTTTCTCTGTCTCCCTCTTGTGGTCACACACTCATTCGCACACTCACTCACACAATCACGCACACTCATCATCTCCTCTGCTCATTATCTCTTACAGCTGTTTCCCCTTTCGTTCCTATCTCCTCACCTGTTCCCTTTTTCCCTTGATTATCTCAGCTTCTTATTCCCTCTCCTACCCTGTCTTGTTGTCTGATTATTCAATGGCCTCATATGAGAAGCGTCTGTGATCTCACCCTGTCCTGTCCTGTCTGCTTGACGTGATACCAGTTGTTCTACTGTGAGTTATACAGCCATCAGACTGTGTATTATCCAGCGGTGCCTGTTTGCAGAGTACCTGGTCAGCGCCTGCTCACGGCTGTTCACCCTCTCTGCTGCCATTACAATTCCTGACTGGCTATAAGCATCTCAGGGTCCCTGGCCACCGTCCTCGTGGGAGTTTGTGTTGTTATTATCCAGCCATCTGGCAGTTTCCGTTCTGGCTCTTATTAATGCCTGTGATTTGTGTTCTAATTATTCATCTAGGACCATTTCCTTTATCCATTAAAGACTGTTAATTGCACCCCGCCCTGGTCTTCCATCATCCTTACCATAACAGAGTGGCAATCCCCTTCACAACGCTGTCGAGCTCCAGGGTGCCCTGTTGGGAAAGCATGAAGAGGATTTATCCGCTGCGAGACTTGCTGTTGATTCCTTGACCGCCCAGCTCTCGGATCTTACCCAGCAATTCCATTACTACCGTCATGAAGCCACTGGTTTGGCTGGACAGCGCGATTCTTCCGAGCCGCGTATTAACAACCCGCCATGCTACTCGGGTGAGCCCTTACAGTGTTGATCTTTCCTCACCTAATGCAAGGTTGTTTTTTCCCTCCAGCCATATACTTATGCCAAGGAGCGGTTTAAGGTGGCTTATGTGATTTCTCTCCTCAGTGGGCGGTGGCGAACTGGGAGGCAGAGGTAGACAGTGTTTTCAAGTTTTCTCTTTTTAAGGACGAGATGATCCAAGTTTTTGACCGGTCTGCACACGGTGATGAAGCATCCCGCCACTTTGCGCCAGGGGAAGAGGTCAGTCACTGATTACTCGATTGAGTTTCGAACCCTGGCCTCCACGAGTGGATGGAACGATCCGGCACTCCTTGCCCGCTTTCTCGAGGGTCTGAACTCAGAGATCAAGGATAAGGTCTTTGTCCGAGAGGTTCTTGACAGTTTCGATTCCCTTGTTCCATGGGCGTCGGAAGCAAAAAAAATGTGGGTGGGTCCTCAGAATTTTTTTACTGGAGTAGATGCCAATTACATTAAGTACAAATATACCGCTTTGCTTGCTAAACGTATAGTTCGGAAATACAAAATTACGGAAATCGCCATATCATTGAGAGCGGTAGTAGTGTAGGGGTAAGACGCACGGCATCTAGTTTTGACAGAAATCAACCCGCGATTTGATATGTAATGGGAAAACAGAGAAGATTGAGTTTGGCGAATGCCGGACTCAATCTTCTCTGTTTTCCCATCACATATCAAATCGGAATGGCATTTTATTTTCAATAAAACTGAAGAAAATATTAGAAAAGTGGAAATAAAGCGTCTAACGTTTTTAATAATAACTGTTTATCGATTAAGGGTAGGTAAACAGACATGTACTGAATGTTAGAGACGATAAACGTGAGTGGTCCAATATCATTGACCGTAAAAAGTGGTTGGGTCTTGTCCCACACAGGATTATGAATCGCCTTTGCATGTACTGTGCTGCCGCTGATCATTTTGTCTCTAGGTGCCCAGTAAAAGCCAGCGCTCGTCAGTAGGCGGAGGGTTGCTCTCCATGGGTCTCTCCATCTAGGTCCTGCACTTCCCTTCCTGTACACCTCCGCTGGCTGGGATCGTCAGTTTCTTGCTCTGCATTGATTGACTCAGGGGAACTATGTGAGATGGTGGTCCAGTGGGTTAAACCATGGAACTGATACGCAGAAGGTTGCTGGTTTGATCCCAGCGATCACCACCAGTGTGTCGTTGAGCAAGGCACTTTACTCCATGTTGCTCCAGGGGGATTGTCCCTGTAATAAGGGCACTGTAAGTCGCTTTGGATAAAAGCGTCTGCCAAATGCATAAATATAAATAAATATATAAATATAACTTTGTTGATGAGACTTGGGCCTTGGAACAAGGTATTCCCCTCTTAGATTTACAAGACTCCACCTCCCTGTTCGCTCTAAATGGCAGCTCCCTTCCTAGGGTGCAGAGAAGAACTTCTCCATTGACTCTTACTGTTTCAGGAAATCATAGAGAGACTATTTCTTTTTTTCTTTTTCATTCCCCTTTTTCTCCAGTGGTTTTAGGCCATCCGTGGTTAGTTCTCCACAACCCCCAGCTTAGCTGGGCGGAGGGATCTATTCTATCTTGGAATTTGTCTTGTCATGTTGATTGTCTGTCTTCTGCTGTGCCCCCAGTCTCATGTGTAAGTGTTTTTCAGGAGGAGCCAGGTGATTTATCTGGAGTGCCGGAGGAGTATCACGATTTGCGGGAGGTAGTCAGCTGTTCCCGGGCCACTTCTCTCCCTCCTCATCGCCCGTATAACTGCAGTATAGATCTTCTCCCGGGTACCACGCCCCCTCGGGGAAGACTATTGAGAATGAGGAGATGTCGTCACGACACAGCGCCCCGCCCCCAAATATCACGGCATCCTCCCCCTTCCGCCATTTTGGGAGGATACCCACCAGGTAATGGATTCTGACAGAGACTAGAGAAGAGATATCGATCTGAGAAAGCAGCGGCTGGTAAACCGATGCCATTATTTCACCACAGGGTGTCAGTCATGGTCTAAACTAATGATCGCAATGCTGAAGTGTGAGACACTTGATGAATACGAGCCTTTATTTATTTGTATTAAACATGTTGATCACTATTCTGTCATTTTTCATTGTCAGTCATTTTACTGTATGTTATAAACATGATTATGCCCAAAACGCTTAATTAATATTCAAGGTAGGCCTAGTTGACTGTTGATTTTCCTCTACTGTGTGCATCGCTGTTTGAGATTAATTCAATATTTAACATTGTTAACGTTACATTTATTTAAGGCACGTACCGAGCATTCATTCTACTTAAGAAGGCTGGAATAAAAGCACCAGCGCACACAAACGATCATTTAAATTTTTAGTCAAATTCATTTAAAAATGTAAAATCAACAGATATAAAATATGATCAGTAAGAGAAAAACACTGTTAATGAGTACGAGCACTGGACTGCTGCAGGATAGTGGGGATGCACAGGAAATATATTTATAGAAACATTTCAGTGCAAGGTGGTAAAGAGTTCTGAGTTCTGCCACGGAAGCTCGTATGGGTCAACGGTTTTGATATCAGCCAGCTTCTCTAAATACCTCAGCTTGGCGCTGGTGGTAAGTTTCTCCCTGTAAGAGACCTCTTCTTCTCCATTTCTTCTAAGTTTTCTCGTAATTTCTCAGCTTAAACTCTGCGATGATAATTCCTTGAGCCGTCTTTCCTGCTTACAATGTTGCCCCTGGCAACCGATAGCGTGGGATCCCAAAAGGGTGGACGGGCTCAGACTCCGCCCAATTTGTCACATGACAGCAAGCAACCATGACGTATCTCCTCATTCTCAATACTCGTTATCCACTCCCGAACGGGAGGCGCTCGAGATATACCTTTCTGACTCGTTCAACACCAGTACTATCATTCCCTCCTCATCTCCAGCGGGAGCCGGCTTCTTCTTTGTGAAAAAGAAGGACGGCTCCCTGCATCCCTGTATAGACTATTGGGGTTTAAATGACATCACTGTCAAGAATCGTTATCCATTGCCACTGATGTCATCTACCTTCGAAGTCTTACAGGGAGCAAAGATTTTTACAAAGCTCGATTTACGTAACGCCTATCACCTAGTGCGTATAAGGGAGGGGGATGAATGGAAGACCGTGTTTAACGGGCTCCTCGGGCACTTTGAATACCGAGTCCTTCCTTTCGGGTTAGTAAATGCCCCCGCGATCTTTCAAGCCTTAGTCAATGATGTCCTACGGGACATGCTCAACGTAGGACATCATCGTGTTCTTCGTGTTCGTCTACCTCGACGACATTTTTATCTTTTCGCCATCATCCAGGTGCACGTCCAACATGTTCGTCGTGTCCTTCAGCGTCTACTGGAGAATCGACTTTATGCAAAGGCTGAGAAATGTTCTTTCCACGTCCCCTCATCTCTGCAGAAGGGATTAGTTTGGACCCAGCTAAGGTCCAGGCGGTCACTGACTGGCCCGTGCCCGAATCCCGCCTCGCGCTACAACTTTTCTCGGGTTTGCAAATTTTTAGTGTCGTTTTATAGCAGGTTTCAGTCAAGTGGCCGCTCCCCATACCGCTCTGACCTCAGTCAAGTCCCAGTTTAGGTGGTCAGATTCTACGCAGACTGCGTTTGACGTTCTAAAGTCTCTTTTCACTATCGCGCCTATCCTTCTTACTCCTGACTTCACTAGACAATTTATAGTCAAGGTCGACGCCTCGGAGGTGGGGGTCGGGCGGTTCTTTCCCAGCATTCCACCGCTGATGGAAAGATACACCCTTGCGCTTTTTTTTCTCACCGTCTTTCCCCCACTGAGCGTAATTTCGACGTGGGCAACCGCAAACTGATCGCCATCCGTGGTCTGGACAGATCACCGAAATCTAGAATATATCCGTAAGGCCAAGAGAATTAACGCTCGTCAAGCCCGCTGGGCTCCTTTCTTTACCCATTTCGATTTTACCATCTCTTATCGCCCGGGCTCCAAGAACGTCAAGCCTGACGCGCTCTCATCTTTTTGACTCATCTTCATCGACTGAGCCTGAGGAGATTATTCCCCTGGGTCGTGTTGTTGGGGAATAGAGAGGCTGGTTAAGCGTTCTCTTTTTCGAGTCATAGTCCCGCGCAATGTTCCGAAGGAGCTTCTTTTTGTTCCCGTATCCGCGAGACGAGCTGTCCTTCAGTGGGGACACACCTCTAAATTAACTGCCCATCTCGGCTCGCTTTTATCCGTCAGCGCTTTTGGTGGACTTCTTTGGAACGAGATGTGCGACGGTTCATTGCCTCCTGCGTTATGTGCTCGCAAACTAAGGCTTGCAATTCCCCTCCAGCCGGTCTGCTTCGTCCGTTACCGGTTCCTACAAACCGTGGTCTCACTTAGCTCTCGACTTTATCACCGGGCTCCCTCTCTCGGCGGGTAACACCGTTATTCTAACCGTGGTAGATCGTTTTTCTAAGTCGGCCCATTTTATTCCGCTCGCTAAACTCCCCTCTGCCAAAGAGACCGCCCAGATCATGGTTGATCATGTTTTTAAGCTACATGGTTTACCAACTGATATAGTGTCTAATAGAGGCCCCCAATTTTCTTCTCAGTTCTGGAGGGAATTTTGTTGCCTGATTGGGGCATCTCATCCGGGTTTCACCCCCAAACGAACGGTCAAGCAGAACGGACCAATCAAATTGTCGCCAGCATTCTTCTTAGTCTCACCCATCAGAATCCCGCGTCCTGGTCACAGCAACTTTCCTGGGCTGAATACGCCCATAATTCGCTTCCGTCCTCTGCTACCGGATCTTTCACCCTTCCATTGCTGTCTCGGCTATCAACCTCCGTTATTTGCGTCCCAAGACTCTGAGTCTA
Organism: Gobio gobio; assembly: GCF_949357685.1. NCBI lineage: Eukaryota > Metazoa > Chordata > Actinopteri > Cypriniformes > Gobionidae > Gobio > Gobio gobio. The sequence goes on along the minus strand of NC_137100.1, from coordinate 67,800,438 downwards.
ATGTTCCATCTGTACAAGCTTTTATTAGCCGTTGCAAACGCACCTGGAGGAGAGTGCGGTCTGCTCTCTGTCAGGCTAGAAGACGCATGACAGTTGCGGCCAATAAGCGCAGAATTAAGAGTCCTCGTTATGTTTGTGGTCAGAGAGTGTGGTTATCCACTTCAAATTTACCTCTCCAGTCCGATTCACGTAAATTGTCTCCCCGTTTTGTTGGACCATTCCACATTGTAAGGATCACAAGTCCTGTCGCAGTAAAACTTCACCTTCCGCCTAATTTACGCCGGGTTCATCCCGTGTTTCATGTCTCCTGCATCAAGCCAGTCATCCGTCCCCCCTCTCGCCCGGTTTGCGCTCCTAGTCTTGTCAATGATACCCCTATCTACAGGGTTCGTCAAATTCTCGACATGCGCCGTCGGGGACATGGCCATCAGTATCTCTTCGACTGGGAGGGGTATGGTCCTGAAGAGAGAAGCTGGGTTCCCTCCCGGGACGTCCTGGATCCTTCACTCATCGCTGATTTCCTCCGGTCTCGCCAATTGCCCTCAGGAGCGCCAGGTAGCGTTCGTTGAGAGAGGGATACTGTCATGATCCTGGGTTTTCTTTCCCCTTTCTCTGTCTCCCTCTTGTGGTCACACACTCACTCGCACACTCACTCACACAATCATGTACACTCATCCTCTCCTCCGCTCATTATCTCTTACAGGTGTTTCCATATTTTGTCTGCTCTGTTATTATTTTGTTCGCTCTGTTATTATTTTGTCCGCTCTGTTGTTATTTTGTCCACTTTGTAATCACTTTGTCCACTCTGTTATTATTTTGTCCACTGTTATCACTTTGTCCACTCCACTCTGTTATTATTTTGTCTGCTCTGTTATTATTTTGTCCGCTCTGTTATTATTTTGTCCACTCTGTTATCACTTTGTCCACTCTGTTATCACTTTGTCCGCTCTGTTATTATTTTGTCCGCTCTGTTATTTTTTTGTCAACCCTGTTATCACTTTGTCAACCCTGTAATTTTTTTTGTCAACCCTGTTATTATTTTGTCAAACCTGTTATTATTTTGTCAACCCTGTTGTCACTTTATCAAACCTGTTATTATTTTGTCAACCCTGTTATCATTTTGTCAACCCTGTTATTATTTTGTCAACCCTGTTATCATTTTGTCAACCCTTTTATTATTTTGTCAACCCTGTTATCATTTTGTCAAACCTATTATTATTTTGTCAACCCTGTTATCACTTTGTCAAACCTGTTATTATTTTGTCCGCTCTGTTATCACTTTGTCAACCCTGTTATCACTTTGTCAACCCTGTTATCATTTTGTCAACCCTGTTATTATTTTGTCAACCCTGTTATTATTTTCCACTCCACTCCTTTATCATTTTGTCAACCCTGTTATCATTTTGTCCACTCTGTTATCACTTTGTCCACTCTGTTATCACTTTGTCCGCTCTGTTATCACTTTGTCCACTCTGTTATCACTTTGTCCACTCTGTTATTATTTTGTCCACTCTGTTATCACTTTGTCCACTCTATTATTTTGTTTGCTCTGTTATTATTTTGTCCGCTCTGTTATTATTTTCTCCACTCTGTTATTATTTTGTCCACTCTGTTATCACTTTGTCCACTCTGTTATTATTTTTTCCACTCTGTTATTATTTTGTCCACTCTGTTATTATTTTGTCCACTCTGTTATCACTTTATCCACTCTGTTATTATTTTTTCCACTCTGTCCACTCTGTTATTATTTTGTCCGCTCTGTTATTATTTTGTCCACTCTGTTATTATTTTCTCCACTCTGTTATTATTTTGTCCACTCTGTTATCATTTTTTCCACTCTGTCCACTCTGTTATTATTTTGTCCACTCTGTTATTATTTTGTCCGCTCTGTTATTATTTTGTCCACTCTGTTATTATTTTGTCCACTCTGTTATTATTTTGACCACTCTGTTATCACTTTGTCCACTCTGTTATCACTTTGTCCACTCTGTTATCACTTTGTCCACTCTGTTATTATTTTGTCCGCTCTGTTATTATTTTGTCCACTCTGTTATTATTTTGTCCACTCTGTTATTATTTTGTCCACTCTGTTATTATTTTGACCACTCTGTTATCACTTTGTCCACCCTGTTATCACTTTGTCAACCCTGTAATTTTTTTTGTCAACCCTGTTATTATTTTGTCAAACCTGTTATTATTTTGTCAACCCTGTTGTCACTTTATCAACCCTGTTATTATTTTGTCAACCGTTATCATTTTGTCAAACCTGTTATTATTTTGTCAACCCTGTTATCATTTTGTCAAACCTGTTATTATTTTTTCAACCCTGTAATCATTTAGTCAAACCTGTTATTATTTTGTCAACCCTGTTATCATTTTGTCAACCCTGTTATTATTTTGTCAACCCTGTTATCATTTTGTCAACCCTTTTATTATTTTGTCAACCCTGTTATCATTTTGTCAAACCTATTATTATTTTGTCAACCCTGTTATCACTTTGTCAAACCTGTTATTATTTTGTCCGCTCTGTTATCACTTTGTCAACCCTGTTATCACTTTGTCAACCCTGTTATCATTTTGTCAACCCTGTTATTATTTTGTCAACCCTGTTATTATTTTCCACTCCACTCCTTTATCATTTTGTCAACCCTGTTATCATTTTGTCCACTCTGTTATCACTTTGTCCACTCTGTTATCACTTTGTCCGCTCTGTTATCACTTTGTCCACTCTGTTATCACTTTGTCCACTCTGTTATTATTTTGTCCACTCTGTTATCACTTTGTCCACTCTATTATTTTGTTTGCTCTGTTATTATTTTGTCCGCTCTGTTATTATTTTCTCCACTCTGTTATTATTTTGTCCACTCTGTTATTATTTTGTCCACTCTGTTATCACTTTATCCACTCTGTTATTATTTTTTCCACTCTGTCCACTCTGTTATTATTTTGTCCGCTCTGTTATTATTTTGTCCACTCTGTTATTATTTTCTCCACTCTGTTATTATTTTGTCCACTCTGTTATTATTTTGTCCACTCTGTTATTATTTTGTCCACTCTGTTATTATTTTGACCACTCTGTTATCACTTTGTCCACTCTGTTATCACTTTGTCCACTCTGTTATTATTTTGTCCGCTCTGTTATTTTTTTGTCAACCCTGTTATCACTTTGTCAACCCTGTAATTTTTTTTGTCAACCCTGTTATTATTTTGTCAAACCTGTTATTATTTTGTCAACCCTGTTGTCACTTTATCAACCCTGTTATTATTTTGTCAACCGTTATCATTTTGTCAAACCTGTTATTATTTTGTCAACCCTGTTATCATTTTGTCAAACCTGTTATTATTTTTTCAACCCTGTAATCATTTAGTCAAACCTGTTATTATTTTGTCAACCCTGTTATCATTTTGTCAACCCTGTTATTATTTTGTCAACCCTGTTATCATTTTGTCAACCCTGTTATTATTTTGTCAACCCTGTTATCATTTTGTCAAACCTGTTATTATTTTGTCAACCCTGTTATCATTTTGTCAAACCTGTTATTATTTTTTCAACCCTGTAATCATTTAGTCAAACCTGTTATTATTTTGTCAACCCTGTTATCATTTTGTCAACCCTGTTATTATTTTGTCAACCCTGTTATCATTTTGTCAGACCTATTATTATTTTGTCAACCCTGTTATCACTTTGTCAAACCTGTTATTATTTTGTCCGCTCTGTTATCACTTTGTCAACCCTGTTATTACTTTGTCAACCCTGTTATCATTTTGTCAACCCTGTTATCATTTTGTCAACCCTGTTATTATTTTGTCAACCCTGTTATTATTTTCCACTCCACTCCTTTATCATTTTGTCAACCCTGTTATCATTTTGTCAACCTAGTTATTATTTTGTCCACTCTGTTATCACTTTGTCCACTCTGTTATCACTTTGTCCGCTCTGTTATCACTTTGTCCGCTCTGTTATCACTTTGTCCACTCTGTTATCACTTTGTCCACTCTGTTATTATTTTGTCCGCTCTGTTATTATTTTGTCCACTCTGTTATCACTTTGTCCACTCTGTTATTATTTTTTCCGCTCTGTTATTATTTTGTCCACTCTGTTATCACTTTGTCCACTCTGTTATTATTTTGTCCGCTCTGTTATTATTTTGTCCACTCTGTTATCACTTTGTCCACGCTGTTATCACTTTGTCCACTCTGTTATCACTTTGTCCACCCTGTTATCACTTTGTCAACCCTGTTAGTATTTTGTCAACCCTGTTATCAATTTGTCAATCCTGTTATTATTTTGTCCACCCTGTTATCACTTTGTCAACCCTGTTAGTATTTTGTCAACCCTGTTATCAATTTGTCAATCCTGTTATTATTTTGTCAACCCTGTTATCATTTTGTCAACCCTGTTATCATTTTGTCAACCCTATTATTATTTTGTCAACCCTGTTATTATGTTGTCAACCCTGTTATCACTTTGTCAACCCCATTATTATTTTGTCCACTCCTTTATTATTTTGTCAACCCTGCTATCACTTTGTCAAACCTGCTATCACTTTGTCAAGCCTGTTATCACTTTGTCAACCCTGTTATCATTTTGTCAACCCTGTTAATATGTTGTCAACCCTGTTATTATTTTGTCCACTCTGTTATCATTTGTCAACCCTGTTATTATGTTGTCAACCCTGCTATCACTTTGTCAACCCTGTTATTATTTTGTCCACTCTGTTATCACTTTTTCAACCTTGTTATCCCTTTGTCCGCTCTGTTATCACTTTGTCAACCCTGTTATCACTTTGTCAACCCCTTTATTATTTTGTCAACCCTGTTATCATTTTGTCAACTCTGTTATCATTTTGCCAACCCTTTTATTATTTTGTCAACCCTGTTATTATGTTGTCAACCCTGTTATCACTTTGTCAACCCCATTATTATTTTGTCCACTCCGTTATCATTTTGTCAACCCTTTTATCATTTTGTCAATCCTGTTATCATTTTGTCAACCCTGTTATCACTTTGTCAACCCTGTTATTATTTTGTCCACTCTGTTATCATTTTGTCAACCCTGTTATTATGTTGTCAACCCTGCTATCACTTTGTCAACCCTGTTATTATTTTGTCCACTCTGTTATCATTTTGTCAACCCTGTTATCATTTTGTCAACCCTGTTATTATGTTGTCAACCCTGCTATCACTTTGTCAACCCTGTTATTATTTTGTCCACTCTGTTATCATTTTGTCAACCCTGTTATCACTTTGTCAACCCTGTTGTTATTTTGTCAACCCTGTTATTATTTTGTCAACCCTGTTATTATGTTGTCAACCCTGCTATCACTTTGTCAACCCTGTTATTATTTTGTCAACCCTGTTATTATTTTGTCCACCCTGTTATCACTTTGTCAACCCTGTTGTTATTTTGTCAACCCTGTTATCATTTTGTCAACCCTGCTTTCACTTTGTCAACCCTGTTATTATTTTGTCAACCCTGTTATCATTTTGTCAACCCTGTTATAACTTTGTCAACCCTGTTATTATTTTGTCAACCCTGTTATTATGTTTTCAACCCTGTTATTATTTTGTCAACCCTGTTATTATGTTTTCAACCCTGTTATAATTTTGTCAACCCTGTTATTATGTTTTCAACCCTGTTATTATTTTATCCACCCTGTTATCACTTTGTCAACCCTGTTGTTATTTTGTCAACCCTGTTGTTATTTTGTCAACCCTGTTATCACTTTTTCAACCTTGTTATCCCTTTGTCCACTCTGTTATCATTTTGTCAACCCTGTTATGTTGTCAACCCTGCTATCACTTCGTCAACCCTGTTATCATTTGGTCAACCCTGTTATCATTTTGTCAACCCTGTCATTATTTTGTCCACCCTGTTTCTACTTTGTCCACCATGTTAAGCAATTTTTTCCATAAAATAATTTAATAAAAATAGCTATTAAATAAATACTACTATAATATCATATACACAAAGCAAAATACATGTCAGCTGACTCAAACGTGGTAGACTGTTTTCCACTGACTTCCGTTGGAATCTCAATAAAGAACAGTCGTCAAGGTAAGATGTTGACATGTTGATGTTGAAAAAGATAATTGATGAAGAACTACAATGTTCAGCAGAACTACACGCCCCATGATGCGCGCGTCGGGCAGCGGAAGGGACGCCAGGGCTCGGAGTCGAGCAGCTGCAGCTGATGCGGGGACACTCACAGCGCTGCGGGACGGAGGCTGAGCGGAGCGGAGCGCGGCACCGGCACCGGCGCGAGGATGAGGATGGATCATAACCGATGAAGAGACGCGGGACAATGATGGGGTTGTGTTCGTGACAGCGGGACTGATGCATTCATCTCTCATGGTTATTCATCACCTGGATGCCGCGGATCGTTCACTCATTAGTGCACAGGAAAGTGAGCTTCCTCCAGCTGGAGCTCAAGGGCAAACTCATTCATCCAAATACTCAACCCAAAGAATGACTTTTCCAGCGTCCTATTTGATACCCAAACACACTATAGCAATCATAAATAATTTCTCTGCATGCAACATGCCAACAGTATTCTGAGCCGATGGGTTTAACCTATTTGTTTTAATCTGGAACCGAGCGTTATGACGCAGAAATGCACATTTGATGATGATTGGAGAACATTATTATTATATTATTTAACGTTCCGCCTATGATGCACAGTTGACGAACATTGTTTTTGTTTCTTTTCTTTTCTTTTCCTTTATCGTTTGTAAATAATCGCCCTGACGCGACACTGCGACGCGTCGTTTGCGCATTCCCAGAGCGTTATCCGAGGGACAGCGCGTAGTGTGCGTTATTCTGAGGGTTGATGTTCTGCTGGCCGCTCGTGCTGCTTGTGATGGGCTGTATTCAGAGTATCAGATGCAAACCCAAGAGTTTCCGCGACAGCGTCATGGTTCTGGAGGTCAACTCCTCCATCGACCCGAACCCCACCAGCATCGACGAGTCCTCCGGCGTGGTGCTGCGCTACCGCACGCCGCACTTCCGCGCGTCCGCCCGGGTCATCGTGCCGCCGGTGGCCGGGAAAGAGAGCTGGACGGTCGGCTGGATTCAGGCGTGCAACCACATGGAGTTTTACAACAAATACGGATCGAAAGGGATGTAAGTAAAAAAAAGGCTGTTACAATAGTTCAATGGTAACACTTTATTATTTACAATGTCCTTGTTACACATGTTTCATGTCCTTACCATAGTAGTAACAGCAAAATTACATGCAACTAAACTCTAATCCAACCCTAACCCTATAGTAAGTACATGACACCTTAAAATAAAGGGTATACTTACTATTTTAAAGTGTCATATGTGACATGTACTTTCCATTGAAGTAACAGCAAAATTACATGCAACTAACCCTAACCATAACCCTATAGTAAGTACATAACACCTTAAGATAAAGGGTTACACTTTAGTGTCATTGTTACATATGTTACATGTAGTTACTATAGGAATAACTATAAATTATGCATAAAAACATGCAACTAACCCTCAACTTAACCATAACCCTATAGTAAGTACATGCAGTTACTAAATATCACTCAGAAATTAAATATATTATTACAGTGTAACAATTACACCTTAAAATAAAGTGTAAGTGTAACTCCACACAAGTTTTACAACAAATACGGATCGAAAGGGATGTAAGTATAAAAAAGGCTTTTACAATAGTTCAATACACTTTATTTTACAGCTATATATGTTACATGTACTTACAGTGGTAACAGCAAATTTTGGTTAAACTTTATTTTAAGGTGTCACTGTTACAGTGTAATTATATATTCAAGTACAGAGTAATATTTAGTAACCACATGTACTTACTATAGGGTAATGGTTTGGTTGAGGGTTCGTTGCATGTAATTTTGCTGTTACTACTATGGTAAGTACATGTAACATGTGTAACAAGGACATTGTAAAATAAAGTTTAGCCAAAATTGCATGCGACTAACCCTCAAACAAACCCTGTAGTAAGTACACGACACCTAACACTTTATTTTGTTGTCATTGTTACAGTGTAATTATATATTTAAGTACTGAATAATAATAATTATCAATGTACTTACTATAGGGTTTCGGTTATGGTTTGGTTTGGTTGAGGGTTAGTTGCATGTCATTTTGCTGTTACTACTATGGTTAGTACATGACATGTGACACGTGTAACAAGGACACTGTAAAATAGTGGGTTATACTTTATTTTAAGGTGTCACTGTTACAGTGTTATCATATATTTAAGTACTGAGTAATATTTAGTAACTACATGTACTTACTACAGGGTTAGGGTAGGATTAGGGTTGGTTTAGTTGCATGTATTTATGTATAATTTACTGTTACTATGGTAAATACATGTAACATATGTAACTAGGACACTGTAAAATAAAGTGTGCCCTTTATCTTAAGGCGTTGTGTACTTACTACAGGGTTAGGGTTAGGGTTATGGTTTGGTTGAGGGTTAGTTGCATGTAACTTTGCTGTTACTACTATGGTAAGTACATGTAACATGTGTAACAAGGGCATTGTAAAATAAAGTGTACCCTTTATCTTAAGGCGTTGTGTACTTACTACAGGGTGATGGTAGGTTGAGGGTTTAGTTGCATGTAACTTTGCTGTTACTACTATGGTAAGTAGGCCTACATGTAACATGTAACAAGGACATTGTAAAATAAAGTGTAGCCAAAATTGCATGCGACTAACCCTCAAACGACACCTAACACTTTATTTTGTTGTCTTTGTTACAGTGTAATTATATATTTAAGTACTGAGTAATATTTAGTAACTATATGTACTTACTATAAGGTTAGGGTTTGGGTTGGTTGAGGGTTAGTTGCATGTAACTTTGCTGTTACTACTATGGTAAGTACATGTGACACGTGTAACAAGGACACTGTACAATAGTGGGTTATAATTTCTTTTTTAAGGTGTCACTGTTACAGTGTAATTATATATTTAAGTACTGAGTCAAACTCTGTGTAAGCGTGTGAACATCATGTGTGTCAGTGTTTAGCGTGATGATTTGATCATGTAACAGAAGCGTGGAGTGACATTACAGCACAGTTAGAGGTTTCACTTGTCCTACTTCCTGTTGAAGAAACTCTGCTCTGCCCTATTTCCTGTATGAAACTAAAGACATGTCTTAAGATGATGATGTCTGGAGACTGAGATAAACACATGTTCAGTCTTCATGTGTTCCTGGAAACACACACACACACACACGCACACACACACGCGCACACACACACGCACACACACGCACACA